>NC_136483.1:58803428-58835928 GCF_053919585.1 Euprymna scolopes
CAAATGTTTGGTCCCAAAATCGTAACCAATATTAGTGTTTATTAATCTGTGGATGTACGACGTGTTTACTAATTAAGGGTCGCATCTGCTAGCGAGTAAATGTAGACGAAATCGTCGTATGCTTCTGGGGAATTAGCGAGATAAAAGAGACTGCCGCAATATTTTGTTCCCCATTCTATTCCATGGGTACTTCTTTTCACTCGAGGAAGGAAGCTGTATAAAACTTTTAAAGTTAACTATGTGCGTGTGCGTGTAGGCAAATAGCACAGACAACTATATGTGTGAGTGTGTGCGCAGGGACAGGGTCGTGTAAATTGAGCGGCTTCAATCTCACCTAAAGATTGGGAGACAGAATCAAGTTTGTGAAATATATAGGATTAACTAAAGAATATATATATATATATATATATATATATATATATATATATATATATCTGTGTGTCTGTAATTTCATTCTCTATGCACTCGAAAACGGCTGAGCCGATTTTTATGAAATATCATACGAAAATACTTTATGTCTCTGGCAGTGTTCTTAGATAGGTTTTGTATCCGGAATATCTTCGATAATTGATGATCTAAATAATCCGGTGACAGAAGGAACAGGCGATTTTGAATAAAATTAACACCTTACACAGCCTAATAGCACAAGTGCATTTGAGAAGTTTTATTACCACACAAGGCGAAAGGCTCGGCACATAAAATATTTGATATGGCAGAGGTGCGTTCGAAATGAATATTTCTCTTCAGAGCACAATTGAAGTATGATACATGACTTTTGCAATTTAAACTTTAATTCAATCCATTATATATAAAAAATGATTTTATAAAATCAACTGTAGGTTCTCTACAGTACAATGCATTGTGAAATAAGTCACTGCAAGAGGCATGTGAGCTTTCTCTTGGTACAACATGATGGATCCCCAATTAGAGCAGGCAATCAATCGATTTTATTGAAAAATGGGCGATTACACCGATTTCGATGATAATAAAATTATGGGAGTTTGAAACATTCGTCGATCATCATTCAATCCCGGGCAACGTCAGGTCACCCTGTTATATATATATATATATATATATATATATATATATATATATATGTATATATATATATATATATATATATATATATATATGTGTGTGTATATATATATGTGTGTGCGTGTGTGTGTGTAAATTATAGAAAGTAATATAATACAGAAGTGTAACGGACACTAACTGAAGCAAATTAAGACATAACGGTAGAACGAGCAATGCAAATTCACCTTTTATTAATATGTACGTGTATTTTTTGTATTATATTTTTAACATTAGATTTTGTTCTTACTTGCGTCAATGTGGTCTGATGGAAGTCCCGTATCGGATGATATTTCAGAAATTTTTTTTCTTTTTGAATATATAATCTGTATGTAATTGTCTTAAAAATGTTTCTGTTATTTGCGCAAGACTTGTTTCACAGAGTATTCACTGTAATACATAAAAAAGTATGCAACAAAATTTTAAACACTTTTTGAAGTCATGACTCGCACGCACATTCAACATTACATCAGCTTTCATTTCTACGGGAGAAAATCGTAATGTGTGGCTTATATCAGAGTTATTTATAGCCTGATTATTTCCACTGACAATGAAACATTAACGTCCGTATAGGTAAATTACTAGAAATATATTACTAAGCTCGACGCCCGTATGAAGCGCTATGGGATTAAACACTGATAATATATATACGTAGGAGATTATATTAATTCTCCAGACCAGAAGATGTATTTAATTCACATTCATAATATTTTATTCGTATATTTTTTTATAAAGTACCTCTCGTACGTGTTTCATTGAGTAGCGGAATCACATTAAACAACTCGGAGACAAATGTATGTTCCTTATATATATATATATATATATATATATATATATATATATATATATATATATATATATATATACACACTAGCAAGCTGCATGGCGTTTTTCGGTCGTAAAATACGCTTAAATATGATATTGTAATTTATGCAAATTTCGTATTTATTATTATAGCGGAAATTCTCTCTTGATTATTATATTGTACCCAATATGTAGTAGTAGTTTCAAAAGTTAAAAATATATAACTTGGGTGCCATCAGCAAGAATCGAAACCAAAACATTTAACTCTTCAGCATTATTCGTTACAATATGAGCTAAGGCGACGTGCAATTCAAAAACTTTACAGACCAACCGATCTGAACGTATAAATTTATATTGCACATGCGTAAAGGGTACACAATAGTTCGACTTTCGCCTGCCAAGTTCTAAATGTTCAATTTTTACCTGTTAGCAGTTTTTTCCGCTAAAAACTAAATCAAATATGTTCCACAGGTTCGAATAGCCCATATATTAAATTTTAAGACTGTAGACCAGAAACTATTAGAGTAATTTGGTAGCAACCGTTCCGCACGCGCGAACAGACAAGGTCACTTATATATAATTAAAGTTTTTATCTCATCATAATATACACTTCTATTTCCTCGTGAAAATAAGTTTATTTTTTAATCTATTGGGCTCTTCAGCTATAGGTAAAATAGCCACCTGTGTCCGATGAATGCTTTCTAATATTTATGGTTTCAACATTAAAGAACTGCAAAAACGTTGACATATAATAAAACGAACTCGTAAACTTCACATTTGACATTTTCATTAGATCTTGAAAGTTTTTTTTTTCTTGCAACGATTTAAGACATATGAACGGCTGTAATTTGATTTTTAGCTTTACATTTTTTTCTTTTACAGTAAACTTAACCACACGTACCAATATGTTTATATCATTTTTAAAAGTATATTCCCACTGATTTAAAATAATCACAGAAAACGGCCAATGTCCTATGTATGCATAAGCTAAATATTAATCTACCTGTAGAGAACGCACAATTTGCAGCGCTCGAAAGAAAATATTTAAGTGTTTAAGAAACAGCGCAAACACACGTATAATATGTGTATGTGTGTGTGTGTGAAAATAAAAGGAAATAATGATTTTGTTTTTACTTGTGAATTTAATTATTATATGCTAACACCATGAAACTCCCGCGGACAGAGCTTTTTGGTATACTATGATTAAGTTTCGTGGTTATGGCTAAACCAATTTTCCTTCATTCTACACAACAGGTATTGGAATTTTAAGGAAAATAAAGTACCCAAGAGAGGATCCTAAAAGCTGCCGTATGAAAGATATTAGCCTTTTATTCGATAGCAAGAAAGAACAAAGAAAGATAATTAATTTGTCCGTTTCGTATTTTTATATTAATTTTTACCATGGTAAGTATTAATCTATAGAGGTTATTTTAAAGCTCTATAATTGACATTTTAAATTGATATGTTCACATTTTCTGAAATAGCCATTTAGTCTTTTTTTTCGTCTGATTTGCAAAAAAGTTTCTGTAAGCAAAATATTATTAAAGTTTTATAATAATTTATTGAACAATTAAACTTTTTAACCCGTTGACTTAAAATGAGTGCTTTTGACAGATTGATGGTGGAATATGGTTAAATTTATGACGATTCTTGCATTATATACACATCTCTATCGATCCTAATTGTGCATCAAACGGATTCCATAACACTTAGTTCATGACACGTTATGTTAACAAAGGTCTATACAAAATTTTAGGCATATCCGCCCAGTAGTTTCCGAAAAAATTCTGGAGTAAATGTAGTTATTGTGGTGACTAATTCTTATTAATCTCTAATCATGCATTGAACGGATACCATAATACTTAGCTCGCTGCACATTATCATAAAGACTTATACAAAATTTCAGACAGATCGGTCAAGTAGTTCCCGAGAAAAAGTTAAACTGACAAACAGACTAAGAAAAATATAATATAAATGCGTTCGCAGATCAACGAAATACCATTGTTAAACTGATTAAACCGCGCTTGTTTTTTTTTTAATACAATGAAAATGACGAAATTGATGTCTAACTCATTACAAACGAACATTTCAATGTGTATTCTTTGCGTAAGAAGCTAACATATGATTTGAGGATTAAAGATTCAACAATGAAGTATTGTGACAACAATATGACACGATTTCGCTATAAAAAGGTAAACTTTTTGAGTGGTTAAATTGTAATTGCACGAAATACAACGCGAGGAGACAAAACAAAATTTTTATTTGATAAACAAACCTATTTCATAAATAAAAAAAATAAAAAATGAAAGATGATAGTAAATAAAAAAAGTTTCACTTTCAAAGTGCGTTCAATTACACGTGGTTAGCGACAAGAACTGGCCACAATGCGCACGAAACTAGACAAATATTCAATGATTCCGCGTGGAAATAGGAGACGCTAACATCTTAGAAGACGGCCTCTGCGCAAGAAATATAACTTCAGCATTTACACTTATTCTCATAAAAGAATTATGAATGTGACACAAGGCCAGTTGTTTTTCATGCGGATAAGGGGGCACTCTGGAGGGTTATAGAATTAACCCAGATAGAACTAGTCAGCTTTTCCAGATAGTAGCACCTCAGGCGACCAGCAATAAACCAATCTCCGCCATAGGAGAAGTTATACTTAGGATAATTTATTTGGTACCGACTCCTCAAAGTGGGAATATATTAGTAGATCCAATGCTGGCTTTAGCGTTTCATGTCTAAATCCCCAACATATAGAGTGTGGCATAATTCTATTTATTGAAATGAAACAAAATTGCTTCATATTATTTGGATTCTTCGGACTACTATTCTCATCTCCAATATCATTTTCATAACATTTCGGTCGTAATAACCTCCTACCTTCTTCAAGTGTATCTTGTCGAACTCGGGAATGTTTCGATCGAACTTTTACAATTGATTTTTCCAAGTACTCTAACCACAAGTACCCGCGGCGCAGTGGTTAAAGTACTTGGAAAGTAGAAGCGATATTCTCCTGAAGGTTGGAAGTTCAATTCTCGGTATGGGCGAGCGAAAAATACAATTGCGAATTGCTTAGTCATGGCCGACGAAACGAGAGCATGTTACCCTCGTGAAGTAAAGAAAGAGTTCCGTTCGAAATTCCGTCCAAATACCCGAGTTCGATAAGATACACCTGAAAAAGGTCGAAGGTTACATCGACCGAAACGTTGTGAAAATCACGCTCAATAGTCCGAAGAATCCAAATAATACGAATAACTAATCCTCATCTAAAATTTCAGAAAATTAAAGTTTTTTTGATTATTCATTTTTTAATTATTTTTTTTAATTAAAAAACTTAGGCCGCCAACTGTATATTAAATAAACAATGCATTAACTTTATTTTATCGAAAAATAATGATAACATAAAAATTCAAGAAATTAATTTCAATTCAATTTAAGAAACGAAGACGTAGAAACAAAACTGTGGTAGTATCCAAAGGGCTATCGAAACACTACTTTTAATTAGGTTCCTCTGTCTACAAATGGATGCTTTCCGAAATTGAGTTGATGCTTGACTTATTTATTAAACACTGAAGAAAACAGAAATACAAAAAATACGCAGAGTTATGAATATTTCACTTGAAAACAATTCGGGAACTAGTCCTGCGAACTTTTCAGAGTTTAGCTAACAAAAATTCAGAGCACGAGAAGCACGTATATATATATATATATATATATATATATATATATTACAGAAGATCAGAACAACATCTATACCGCCAGTTTCAAATACAAACGAACCTATAGTTAATCTCCTCTGACGGACTCTCTTCAACGTCTGTTTATGTTTTTCTCTCCGAAAAATGACGGTAGCGATGCTGTTTAGATCTTCTATAATATATATATATATATATATATATATATATATATATATATATATATATATATCAATAAACTTTACGCTCTTATTTAAAAAAAAAGTTTCTTAATAATCAAGCACTCTGCTGGTGTTCTTACACACACACACACACACACACACACACACACACACACGACGAGTCCTTACAGGAATGAAACACGGAAAATTCTGGGAAGCTTGATTGCTATACATAATTTCATAACTTTCTATATATGGTTCGCTTTTTGGATACATCTACATGTTACAGGCCATTTACCTAAACTTCTCAGAGTCGGCGATGCTGCAAAAGCCGCTGTAAAAGGTCACACTAGGTATAATTCATTATAATTTATTATTGATAAAACTCTATCCGAAAGGACACTAAGCACTTTGTTCAAGGTTCGTTGTCTTATACGATACTATTCCTATTTAAGCTTAGTTGTATGAAAGCATACTTCCTTTTCTCCACGTTAAAAAAAAACGACCCTGGTGTCTAACTCTGTCCCGTGGGGAGGTTTTGTAAATAGGATACTTATGACAAGAAGTCATCAGGCTTTGGTGAGCGAGACACACATTTCTGTGTAGCTTACTTGCTATAAGTATATTTACATAAAACTGCGAGATATTGTATAGAGAGAGATAGACAGATAGCATGCGCGAGAGAGAAACGTAGCGTGAAGAGAGCGAGAGAGAGAGAGAGAGAGAGAGAGAGAGAGAGAGAGAGAGAGATCGCGCACATGCGAGGGTGTAAACGTGTGTTTGAGACAGAAACGTTGGGTGATCTTCTCACGCACCGGTCGCATGTGCGCGCGTGCCCGAGATGCTAGGTTAGTCAAAACGCTGTAAACTCGACACCAGTGTCTAGATTGTCATTCATATATATACTACTGCCCTCGTCGTGCGTCGGCGGCAGGCAAGCTACGCAAAGGCGCCGCGTAAACACGCGACACGTGGAGAAGTGGAGGTGAAGTTTTTTTTTTGCAGTCCGTTTGTTTGCGACATTTCAAAGCGCACACACACAACTCAAACACGCGAAAGATTCCGTGTTTTATCTTCGGAAAGCGGAAATATTTTCCCCTCGCATTCCCATTTCACTAGATCAACATTACGAAAACTGATATACCGTCTTACTCTCTCTCTTTCACACACCCCGTATGTTACCATAAATAACATTTTCGCAAGTAACTGTGCTTTAAAACTACTTAACCTTATTCGTAATACCCATGCGTGTCTTCTGTTTGGGCGGATGTACGACTTACTTCGGTAGAGCAATAATATATATATATATATATATATATATATATATATATATATATATATATATATATAAGTGAATGTGTCTGTGTGTCTGTGTGTGTACATTTCCCTACACAATAACTCTGTCAATTTTAAGTCTACAGACTCGAAATTTGATATACAGGGTACTGATATTTGGGAAAATCGATGAGATCGGTTTTCGGCCAGAAATTTGGCCATTAAGGGGTCAAAGTTCAACGATTTGACCTTTGAGAACTCTACCAAACTCCTCCAACAATTTGGGGTCTAAACACTTGAAATTTTAGATATAGGTTCCATGGGCATGAATCTAACTTAATAACTTGATTTGAGCACAAAACAATGAATTTTAAGGGGTCATAATAGGGATCAAAGTTAAAAAAAATTGACCGTTTTTTTGTGCTCAACATACACCTCCAAATACCCGGGCATCGCCGGCACCAATGCTAGTATATATATATATATATATATATATATATATATATATATATATATATATATAAGCAATAGAACTAGATATTCCGCTCGTATGAAGCAAACGTCCCGATTCCTTTTTAGTCCTGCTCTTTCTAAAATATAAATAGTCGTAATTCGAGGTCTGAAATCAAGAGTCCCTTAACCTCGTGGTCGTGCGGCCGCTGCATTATTTCATGCAGTGTCTTGGACAACAATAGCCTAGCGGCGCCAACTCCTCTCTACGCTTCAGAGCACACAAACACCTGGTCTTATCGAATGGTCACCCATTTTAGCACTGCCCAGGCTCAACATCGCTTAACTTCGATCATTTAACAAGAACCTTTAATTTCTTCCTTTTTTTAATATATATATACATATATATATACACACACACACATATATATATATATATAAAATGTTTAATTATGTGTTCATACCAGAGTTATCAGTCCTTATTTGTCTTTCTTATTGCTATTACAGTTTTTAATATATAAAAAATGATTTATCTTTTTGAAGAAGATTCCGTTTGCTGGCACGAACATGGAATGGATATTTGCCAGAGCATCATCACGTGGCGTAGTTGTTGTTTTCCGAAAAACTACCGCACGTCTTTTTTAAAAATGCATAAATTCATGTCCTGAAATCCAAATAGTATATATAAACTATCTTTACCTATATCCCCACAAAATAACAAGATGACGCGGTAGCCTAATTATAACGCGTGAAGAGAGACTGTAATTAATACTTAATCAAAAAGTAAGTAAGACACGTGCTATGTTAGTCATGATGCCAACATATATGCTTGTGCTTTTGTGTAGCAAAGGAAAAATGTCCAACAATATTATATAAAAAGAAAAGGAACGGAAAAATACGTTTACATGTGAATCAGGGTTTATTCGATTCATGTGACGTTTCGGTACTATTTATACATTATGTTTTTGTAAAGTCAAGATTAATTAGCAAAGAACATTACAAATTAGGTAAAATGAAAAGAGGAGAACGTTTCCAATAATATATATATATATATATATATATATATATATATATATATATATATATATATATATATATATATATATATATATATTAGTGGTGTTGTTGTGTTCGTAATATAAGGAGAACGTGCAAGAGGATAAATCTTTATTTCAAAGACCATTATACATTAGTTCAATTGCCCTTCGAGTTTCACAAAAACACGAGCTAAGTTTGCAGTGTTTCTGTGAAATCGTATGTATTCATGAAGCAACAAAATAATGTCTAAGGTTCTTTGAAATAAATAAATAAACACACATATACGCTGATGAGGCCTCTTTGTGAATATTTAGCAGATTTCGTATACCATGAATATGCCTATTTATGAAATGTGTAGAAACAATGTACATAATATATAAACGAAAATTATATATATATATATATATATGTGGCCCGATAATGTTGAATGTCTATAGAAATCGTAGCAGAAACATGTATGCACATATGTAGCTAATAATGTTTATACAACGCACACACATGGTGTAAATACGTCGTATCGCTATATTTTGAAATTTGCCGACGGACGAGAAACAACATTTCCTTTAACGATACTAAGAGATTTTTTTTTATTAAAAAGTTTTGTGCAGTAAAGAAGGACAGCTCTTTCTAAGATACGTCTTATTTATATGCGTGTTTAGCGACAGAGTGATATTTCAACCTAAGCTTGACAGAGCAAATTGTAGGTACTATTAGTACGGGGCTTGAACACGTACTTTTTGTTTTCTATACATATTACGATTTATTGAAAACAAACTTATGAATGACAGACCGACTCACATGCTAATATATAACATAGTATCTACGCCTGTATTTATTTAGTTTTTGCTTTAAAAATACTTATTTCTCGAACACTGTTATTGCTTTTTTTTCTGAAGATGTTTCTGACATATCGTTCAAAAAGAAGACACTGTTTAAACAAACTTTCTTCTATGTTGTAAAAATAAAAAAAAATAAACGTGGGTTAGAAACAGGTGTAAACGTATTGGGTGGCTTTTCTTTATTTCGAATGTGATTAGAGAATCCTTCGGGCCGGGATCAAAGTGTAGTATCTGTTCTGCAGATGCTGTATTTAAGATAATTTGTACCAGTCAATAGAGGTGAAACCCTCTATACTGGGACAATTATTATTTTTGGTAACCAGAGTGCCCCCTTTTTGCCTACTTTTAGGGGAGCTGGTTTTTACCCCACATTAAAAACGGCCTTGTGCCTAATTTGCTTTGGCAAGGAAGCAAATACACACATTAAATATAGATATATAAATAAATACATGACTATTTAAAAGTTTTATATACTATTCATTCGCATTTTATCGCATCAATTGCGGTCATATACTTACTAATAGTATTGAGAAAGGTATTAACTATTATTTACCCAGATTCCCCCTCAGCCGTTACCCTAGTTCAACATGTTCAATTCATCTGATATAATGAATCGTTTACAATATATATTATGCATTACGTAAAACGGGTTGGTATGTCGTAACGCAGTATCTGAATAAACAAATGAATTTGACTAGCTTACCTTGCTCATAAATAATTAAAGAGAAACACTTATTTAAGTAAATAACTTTTTAAAATATAAACATTAATCTCTCAAGCATCTTTCTAGAAAGGTTGATGGGTGCGATGTTTAAAAATAGCAAATAAACCGCGGTTCATTTCGGTAAACTGTTTCATAAAGAAAGGTAAACCTATTTTGCTAGATACACATAGCATTGCGATATGTATATACATACATGGACATTAGTGTGCGTATGTATGTGTGTTGGAGTGGAGAAATGAAAAGAAAAAAGATAGAAGGATTTCGGAGGTTTTATTTACTTAAATAAAAGTTCCAACTTAGTACATTTGGCTCCAAGAAAACCAGTAAGTTCAAACGTTTACACACACACACACACATACAGAGAGAGTAAGTTATGAATATATATATATATATATATATATATATATATATATATATATATATATATATATATATATATATATATTAAGCTGCACAGACTTTTCCACGTTTTCCTTCGCATCAACTCCTTTGGCTAAATAGAAAATTATATAATCATTAGGAATGGCCTACGCAGATCGACCAATATTTCGACGTTAACACATATCGTTGTAGAACCCTGACGAGACATGTTAGCGTCGAAACGCGTTTATACAATTATATTATAAAAGCTTTACTTATATGTTGAGTACTTTAGAAAATATTGTTTTTTTTTCGTTCAAGCTAAAACACACACATACATACATATATAATATAGTATTGAGTTCAATTTTTTTTTTAAGTATAAATCCCACCCGAATAGACAGATTAAGGTTAATATCAAATTATATACATCTATACACCAAACTTACGAGGGTCGTTCCAAAAGTAAAGCCTCCTATTTTTTTTACTCAAAAAGTTGAAGAACTAAGAAGCCGGGAGTGATATCATTAAAACAAGTGTTTTTTATGCCTCCAAATTTATTTTTCTACATAGTCATCGACATTCTTAAAGCAAAAGCACCTTTGCCAGGAATTCAATGACACATCTCTACTTCTGATGCACGTCCACGACACGGTGCTTTCTTAGAATCTCAAACCGCCAATATCTGCAACAGAAAGATAAGACTTTCCGGTCATGAATGCATCACCAGTTCAGCCATCATAGCAATGCAATTTACAATCCTTTCTGAACCACTCGGATGAAATAAAAAATAGCAGACATTACTTTTGAAACCCCTCTCGTATATATCCTGCTAGAGCACGCGGTATATTTAGCGCACATAGCGAATATTTCGGAATAAATGATAACAGAGGATCATAACCCACGCCAAACAATAATCATGTCGACATTAAACGGCCTCTTTCGGGGCTATATATACACGAACGTGTGAATAAATGGAACATTTCGAACATAGAAACATTTTATTTGATGAATAACATAAGACTTCATGTATTTCTAAACATGTTTATATCAACCGTATGTACAAACTGCTGTCCGGAGTCTCGACCACGAAATAAACACTGGAAAAATATCTAGAACGCCAGACGAACTATACGCAGTAGTCCCTTCGGGAATCAATTCGATTCCTGTCGCGAGCTATGCAGTTTCCCTGGTATTTACTTCGTGTTTGAATTTCCACGCCGTGTGGATAGTACTTGACAATGGTTTATTAGTTTACATAAATGTATCAAAAAATCAGGTCCACATTCAATGCAATGCATACTAAAAACGTTCATTTTTGTGGGTATTGGAAAAAAAAATTGTGCTTATATTTCGATGCCAAAAATGTTTTTTTTAATTGTTATTTTTTATGTGATTTTGTTTAAAAACAAAATTTTTCACTGTCAGTAATAATGTTAAAATATTAAATATTTATTAATTTTTAACTAATAGTAAAATTAAAATCTAAAGATCATCCCTCGCAAGTATATTTTTATATTTGAGAAAATATTTGCACATTTTACATGCGTTTTTATAGTAATTGGAGTAAAAATAGCAACATTAGAGTTTAATATTTAGAGACTTATAAAGAATCGGAATCGGTAATTGTATCAGCATATGGAAAAATATTGAGAGAGAGAGAGAGAGAGAGAGAGAGAGAGAGAGAGAGAGAGAGAGTATCCCCACAGTCAATACACTGTATTTAGTCTTATATACACATTGTCTGAGAGGTTCAGACGGGATGTGAATAGTTATCCCTGTTTGTGTTCTATTAGAAGTAATAGTTCGGCCGTTGGAAGCACGCTGAACGTGTATGCCAACATTGATTAAATGAAAAGAGATTTTGTGAGGCCGCACAAAAGAAGGTGACTCAGTCATTTACCAAAAATACAAAGAATTATTATCGGATAATAACGAGAAAACTGAAAATCAGAATTTATGCATAGTTTGAATTTATTTTATAGTTTGAACTAACGAAGCAAATTACCAAAATTAGTCCGTAGTCTGGTAAATAGTTTGTATTGAATATAAATGTGCTCAAATCCACAAGATGTAGAATAGTAAGTAGTGGTACTTAGGGGAACTAGCTGTCACTCAGAGTTCAGGGAAAACAACTGGTTTTTATCAGATAGAAAACACTTATAAACATTGCTAACATAATAAATAATATTGTACGATTTATTTCGACATTGCGAAGATTTTTTTTTACCTAATTAACACTTCAGAGCCAACTGACTTAAAACAAACCTTTGCTGTATTATCTGTTGGTTTTAAAGAGTCTGTTGAATCGAGACTTGTGCAATATCTATGCAAGTAATCTAATTTATAAAACTCACTATGTCTGCCTGTCTCCATATTTTCAAACTATCTCTTCAGAAACTAAAAATCGCAGAGCGGAGCCCTAGCTTCAAATGATTGGATTTTTATGGACCGTTCTTTTATGGGTCTTTAGCCAGTTTAAATATTTTGTAAGGGATTAAAACTGAGGCAAAATTGAAAAAAATCGTTATACATTTAGTACATTAATATAGATTATTTTTAATCAGTTCATATGCGCATCACATTGGTACAGTGGTAACGTCACCAGCTTTAAATGCTACAGTTTTAATTTCGGTTTTGATTCTAGCCCAAATATTTTAAAAAAAAAACTTTTTAAAATAACGAATTCATAATAATATATACGAAATCTGGACAAATTAAAATATCATATTTAAGCGTATTTTACGAACGGACAAAGCCACACCGCGCTAGTTATATATATGAAATAGATAGATTAAAACTATCCCCCGACACGCTTTTATGAAAGTAGATACACTCTAGTTAACAAGGGGTCATGTTTAAAGTGTATACAACTTCAGAATGGACCCGAACCTTGCACGAGAATGCTACTTCCTGGCAACAAAACGATCACTTCATGCTGTACATTTTAATTCCGTAGTGGTATATATATATATATATATATATATATATATATATATATATATATATATATATATATATGCAGAACTGATCTTAAGTCGCTTGTAGAGCTTGTTTCGAATTGATCCCAGATCTAAGCGACCACACTATAATCTGCTTTAAGAGTTCAAAAAGAACTTTTAAAAAGTTAGCCAATTATGTCCATCGAAACTTTGTTTTACAGCATATATTTTAAACGCTGAAACACGTATAGTTTATAATACGTCACATACCTATTATAAATATACAACTTATTGCCTTAAATATGGAGAGGTGGGCCATCAGTATCATATTGCTTTTGGCCACACTCGATCCGAGGGTATTCGACTTCGACACAGCTGATTCCATAGTCAGCAGCAATACCCATTCGGCCAAGCACGCATCTCCAGTTAGAAATAGTTTAAACTTTACAGAACTTTAATAGATTTGTCGAATAAAAAGACAATAAAAACATATTTCCTAATCAGTAATCACATGAGAGGCGTGTGTGTGTGTGTGCTAAGTATTAATTAGGCTATTTGACACCTACAAACATAAACTTTAGTAGGAATGATCCCCAAATTATAAGACCATTTTAAAAGTGCGGTATGTGTTTATCTGTTTCTGGATTTTTGGATTATTCAGCCTACTCTTCTCATTTTGAATGTTTTTCTTTGGTGCGAATAACACGCAAGATAAGAACAGTGCTTGGAACAATAAAAAATACAGATGTTTTTATCTATTATAAACAAAATGAATCCCTCTCCCAATTAGAAATATTTTAGATGCAATTTTAATGAGATTTAAGCCAAAACTGAAAGACACATACTTATATAGATTCTAAAAGTTTGACCATTAAAAAAATTATCCTAAAACCGAAATGAGAGCAGAATTCCCCCAAATTACACCTTTTCTTAGCTCATAACTTCAGTTGCGTAATCTCTACTTTCACACATGTTTTTTTTTTAAGAACAGCGAATGTCTGTGTGTTTGGAATTGCTTTAAGTATGGTCTTTTGCACGTATGAAAAGTTTCAAGTCTACCTCATCGTTGTGCAGTCGCCCTGAGACGGGTACTACAGCAAGTAGTAGCAATAATTAGTGATGGGACGATTCCAGTATTGACCCGATTCCGATACAATTACCGATTATGTTCTAAATTCTTCATCCCGATACAATTAACGATTCCGATTAAATGTTTAACTATAAAATTGTTTTGTGTGTGCGTAGGGGGGGGGCGTCGGATTACTGCAAAACTCCAAGTAACACGTGCACGTATTTTCGCAAATATAAAAATACACATGAGAGGATCTATAGATTATAATGTTACTCGAAGTTTAAAAGCAATAAATATTTATCATTTAATCATTAATACGAGCCGTGGAGGATTAAATTTAAAACGAAAACAAAGAAATAAAAACAATAAAAGGAAAAGTTTTGGGCATTAGAAAATAGGCACAAGTTTGTCAGA
This sequence comes from Euprymna scolopes, assembly GCF_053919585.1. Taxonomy (NCBI): domain Eukaryota; kingdom Metazoa; phylum Mollusca; class Cephalopoda; order Sepiida; family Sepiolidae; genus Euprymna; species Euprymna scolopes. The sequence goes on from NC_136483.1 coordinate 58,818,283, forward strand.
TTCAGATATCCACAACAGTTCCGACTTTTTCGATTGCTGGTTTCGATTAATCGTTCCAACACGAGTTATGATACTCGTTTATAAATTATAAGGGTGTTTATTTTCTTTGCCAGAAATCCAAATTAAATAGAACCATTCTGTATTTGATGAAGATACCCTGAATTCCAATTTCGTCTTTTTTTTTTTTTTTTTTTTTTTTTTTGTAGAAAAACAAAGTTGACATGATTTTACATCAATCCAATTCTACCTTTGTTGGAAGAATTCTAACGTGAAAATAATGTGTTTAATTTACTTCCGAGGTCGATCCTAGGTGCATGGAATGTAAGATTGTGATAAAGAGACTCTCACCTAGTTATTATTCTATGCGTGGGGCACTTAGGTGAATCCTCCAAACGACCGAAAGAACATACACAAGTACACAACTATATTACTATCAATGGAAATTGTTGAGGTCGTCTCACAGTTTTCAGACCCTAAGCTTCCTTGAATCTGAAATTGATTCTTTTTACTAATAGATAACCACTTATCAGGGCCTAGAGCCACTCGAGAATAAGAGTTAATGCGATTAAATTATTATCAACAGAAAGATGAAAAACACCATGAAAGTGCTAAAATTGATCAAAGGAATGTTCTAACTTTGATTACTTATGGGACGGTTTACGATAAGTATTTGTTGACATTTGAATTTGAAGACGACCATGTTGTAATCCGCAGGGAAGCAATCCCGTGGGAATGTTTTTTTTTTTTTTTTTTTTTTTTACAGAAGAGAAACCCTTGTAAAAAAAAAAAGTTCTGTCTGTGGAGTATCAGCTTGATGCTACTCATGGAAGCGAAAAGTTTTTTTTTTAGTTGCAGTAGATGGCGCGTTTTTGCTATCTTACAAGGTTATCACTAGGCAATATATGGTCGGCGCGAATCACAACGACCAGCCCAAGACTGTTAATTGGAATTGCAGAATTGTAGTCAGCTCACAAAGTCACTCGGACCAGATTTTAAATGCAGCACCTGGTCACTCATCTAAGTACTGATCAGGCTCAACGTAGCTTAACTTCGTTGATCTGACGAGAACCGGTGTCACCGTGATTAGTGTTACATGCTTACATCTTAGCAGTTTATATTTAAATTCGACGCTTGTTAGATGTCTGAATTATTAAAAATAACAAACAGCAGAATGGATACGGTCGCGAACTTTGGAATCAGATATGTAGAGTTGGAATCTTAACAGATCCACAGTTTTTAATTACACAGCAATGGCATTGATGCAGGCATGAAAACACAACCCCCGTCTTTCCTCACGCTATGAATAATACAGCAACTTGTGTTCAACTAATCATTAAATTGCATCTATGCGATTAATCGCTGACAATATGTATTGTAATTCGGTACTGAATGACCCAAACAGGGTTCATATGCCGTAGAACAAACCAACCAAACACACACACACAACAATAAGAAACATGTCTATACTCGTGCAGAGCTATATCGTCACAGTTACTTCAACTATTAACGGTTCTCTGCTGGTTATTTCGTAAATCTATAGGACTATCTCTACCTATCTGTCTGTCGGTCGGTCCCGACCCCTCTCGACCTATCCCCCTATCTCTGTAGCAATGCGTAAGTTTTTGTGGGACGCTGACTACATTGTACAGCTTTGTAACAGCAATGCACTGGAGCCGTTCTCTATACAGCTGAACCACGTTTCTGCTCTTGAAGCGACAGCTATTCGATTTTTTGCTCTCGTTGCCCCCCCCCCCCCAATACATACCTACACAATCTACATCACTTAGTAAGTAAGTACTAAACTCAACCTTTCTGCATTCTCCGCCAGCCTCCCTTCATCTCACTTACGCAGAGAGAGAGAGAGAGAGAGAGAGAGAGAGAGAGAGAGAGAGAGAGAGAGAGAGAGAGAGAGAGAGAGAGAGAGAGAGAGAGAGAGAGAGAGATGAGAATCGGACACACAAACACACACACACGTTGGGTAGAGATGGCTGTGTTAAATGAATAACAGTAACGAAAACGAATAGGAAAAATTAGCTAAAGTAAATTTCTATTTACTTGTCTCCCCACGAGGAAAGAGTAACACACGATGTCGGTTGTCTTTTTAAAGGGGATACTCTGGATTGCTGCAGTCTAGCACGATCTCTCCTCATTTGACCGAGTTAAAATATAACTTTGATCCTAGCCAGGAGGCCGAATAGCTTGAATCCTCATTTATTTTTCTCCCCAGAGCAGAGTTAAACCCACAAGGTCGATTTTTAATCTAGAAAAATTGCAGCTTTGTAATAAAAAGAAAATATTCTAAATGAGACAAAAAGGATTTCTCCTATACTGACTAAAGACAGAAAAAAATGAAGTGTAGTATTAGAGCATGTACTACACTCTGCTCAGAGTCGAAAGGCCAATGGTCTTTAGTTAATGAATAAAAAGATAACTAAATTAATTAACGAGAACGTAAACTGTACGTGAACGTGATGTTATGGAAAAACATAAACCAACAAGACCCCCCCTCCCAAATAACAGTCATCAGCTGATAGAGATTATATGTTTACGTTACGTATGGAATTTCTTGGCGTCATACTTGTAAAATATTATACCACACTAAAGAATTTAGGAATGTGAGTGAAATAAAAGAAACTACATCGGAAACAAAATAGCTCCAACAGATAAGAAGAAGTCTAATATCATGAACTTCAATTTCAAAAACAAATATACATGTACAGTGTACACGCTATCGGCGAGACTGTAGCAGAGTAGTCTGGCCAGTCGGACATCTACATCAATAATCGTAGGTCCGTATCTTGTTATAGAGCGGAGACAATAGTAATAATAGTAATGATAGCTAGTTAGCACTGGTGATAGTCGAAATGATAATTAAAATTATTATATTATTATAGGCCGACTAAAATACTTAGTTAAGTCATCCTATGGAGCCTTGAGCAAAGATGATTATGATGACGACAACGACGAGATCGTCAATAATAACAATAACAATGCAAAAGAATATGCTGAAACATGTGCAGTAATAATAATAATAATAATAATAATAATAATAATAATAATAATAGCAATAAACACATTCTGTCTGGAAGCATTATCTTATAAATTTAATCAAACATCAAACAAAAGCCCTGATGACCCACACCACATGTACATACTCATACTGGAGTGCTGAAGAAGACTTGCTACCACTCGCGTAATGATAGTAGATACCACTGGTTGCTTGAATATATATATATATATATATATATATATATATATATATATATATATATATATATATATATGGTTGTATGTATCGGTTAACAGGTAAAGAATAATATAAAACCATGTCAAACGTGTTCCTAAAACGAACGAATCAACCAGTGTTGCAAAATTTAACATCAAAACATTAATCACCGCCCCTCCCCCCCTAGATAACTGACACTTGTAAACTGATACCAAACTAATCATCATACTAATAATAATTGCACACAAAAACAAATATCCGAGAAAGTAGAGGGGGCGAGTGCGTGCAATGTTGCTGGTGAGACTTGTTGTCACTTGTGCTCTACTAACTACCATCAAACTACCTTCTAGTATAAAAACTATAATAATAATAATAATAATAATAATAATAATAATAATAATAATAATAATAATAATAAATAATAATAATAATCTGCCTCCCACTTCTTAATCACAACACAATATTTTCTACGCACACAAAACAGTAACACATGTCAAAGAAGCATCGTGGAAGCTGGAGAGTTCGAGAGACTTGTTGTCACTCGAGTGGTAAATAAATGCTATCAACTGCCTCTTGCTGGTGTGAAAACTCAAATTAAAGCCAAATTAGGACAAAGAAATCTTTATTTTTAGTAAAAGTCAAGTTAACAAATAATCACATTATTGGAGAAAAGCATTCAAAACAAATGATGACGACGATGATGAAGAAGAAAGCATTAAATATCGATAATTGTTAGCAGAAGAAATACTACGGATGCCCATGGTCACGTAGTAATAGTAGTAGTCGTAGTAATATTGTTACTAAAACGGTGCTCTCTCTGTTTCGAACTAGTGTAATGACTAATAACGGACGCTAGGTAAAAAAGGGACAAATAAAAATGTCTTCAGGAATCTAATACCTGTAGTGTTATACTAAAAGATTAGGTAGGCAAAAATGGCAGTACTACTAAACAAAAGTATCAGTTAGACTACTATTTCCATCTCGGCTGTTATATTCACAACGTTTCGGCTGATGTAAACACCGACCTTCTTCAGGTATATCTTTTCGAACGTATAAATTACGAAGTTCGTAAAAAATGCACCTAAAGAAGATCGGAGGTTGCATCGACCGAAACGTTATGCATATAACAGACAAGATGAAAATAGTTGCTCAAATAATCCAAATGATAAAACTATCTAAATAAATAAAAAACCGAAATCTACACAAACGTGGATTGAATAGATAAACCGACCGATATAAAAAGAATGCTAGTGTAATGTAATAATAATGGTATTAATGATGTTAATAAATAAAGAAAAAAGTAGAGAGAGATAGTGTGAGAGAGAGAAGAAGAGAGAGTGTATGTAGTTGCCTTTTTTCTTTTCTTTTTTTTTTCGCATTATTGCTATTATTTATTACCTACCATGGTCATCTTCTGGTGGAGAAAAAAATCCTCAATGTTTTTTTTCCAATAGTTTCATCTTGTGTGGAGCTCAAATGTTTGGTCCGGATGAATCTGTGTGTGCATGGCGCGTTTGACGGAGAAAAGAAGAAGTAGAAGCAGAAGTTGCAGAAAATAAATAAATAAATAAATAAATAAATAAATAAATATATATATATATATATATATATATATATATATATATATATATATATATATATATATATATATATATGAAAGGAAGAAAAAGAAATAGATTTGTCGGCTGTTCGTGTTGTACTCTTTCTTTTTTTCTTTCTTTTTTTTGCTGGTACGATGTGTATATTATTATTATTTGTGTGTATGTATATATCTATATATATAGTTGTTTAATTTCGTGTTGTATTTAAAAAAAAATGTCTTTTTTAATGCAAACTAAATATTAGCAGCAGTATTAGTTATAATAATATAGTTAGAAACGTAGTAAAAAAGCACTAGTAGTAATAGTATATACTAGTGTAGCAATAATAGTATTAATATAAAATGGTAGACTCGGCTCGGCTACTTCCGTTAGTCATATTAGTATTGCTATTATTGTTGTTGTATGCGTCAGGAGTAGAAGGAAGAGGAGAAGATGTGTATGCGTCTATATATATATACATTTTTTTTTTTTATAGACGCTTTTTTTGGCGTATTTTTTTTTTGTTTAAATTGAAAAATATCGGCCCGTTATCAAAATACAAAAAAAGGCAAATGGAGTTACGCAGGCCGCAGTTAGGCAAGGCCAGTTGGTCGTAAGAAAGGGATAAATATATATGTATGTATATTTATATATATATATATGTATAAAAGCTCGTGCCGACGACCGAGAGTGCCCCCTTCGACGTGCAGTCAATCTGTCTAAAAAAAGGGCGATGCGAGTTCTTCTCCTCTCCTACTCAAAGAAGGTTATGGCGTAGTACGGCTCGCCGCCTTGCCCCGCCGCCTCCACCGCAGTCGTCGTGGTCGTCGTCGCCGTAGCTGCTGCTGCTGATTTCAACAGCACTGCTCCTGCTGATACTGATGGTCACACTTACACATTATTATTAGACCTTTTTCTTTCTTTCTTCTTTTTTTTTTTTTTTTTTTTTTTTACTTAGGTCGATGATGATCGTCCCAACGCTAGACAGAGAACGATCACGACAGTGATGATGATGATGATGATGATGATAACCGGCGAATGACTGCTGCTGCTGCTATTAACTCTTCTTTCATACTAACACTGATGATGATGATATAGAATATTGAAAACATTGTGTCGACGGTGTTGACGACGAAATGGGCAGGGCTTTGTTTCCTTATATGGAAGTAGTGTAAAACGTGTTACTGAAAATCGTCCAATGCAAAGATTTTAAAGCCGAACGAATCCGCGCAACGATCAGGATGATTGACAGGCCAAATTAAAATAAGGTGGGGTGGGTGGTCTAGGGGTCCAGAGACCCGACAGACTGTGTATACATGTAAGTTTAATATGTGTATGTATTACATAAAAACTTGATGTCTTTAACGTATAAATTGTTATTGTGTTCGCCGTCAAACGCACGTGTCTATATAAACTCTATATGCCATAAGTGTGTTTGTTTTGATGTGCATGGGCCGAAACAGTAAACACCAACTCGGAAAGCCTGTTGCTGCAGTGGAGTGGGTGGAGGTTAAGTTAATTTCAACGTTCTGGAGGCTTCCCCAGCTTTCTTTATGAATATACTAGCAAGGAGACCAGACGTTGCCCGGGATGGAATGATGATCAACGAATGTTCCACACAATATTTTTATTGTTATCGAAATCGATGAAATCGCCAATTTTTCAATTAAATCGACTGATTGCCTGCTGTAGTCGGGGACGCATCACGGTGCACCGGGAGCCAGCTTCACATGTCTCCCTACAGTGACTTAGTCCATGGTACGTTGTAGTCTAAATTGCATTGTAGAGGCTCTACTGCTGATTTTAAATGTTCATGTTAAAATGCAAAAGTCAAATATCATTGTTCAGTTGTGCTTTAAACAAAAACATTCATTTCGAACGCGTTCCTATAAAAGAACCTACTGTTGATTTTATACACCGAACCATTCTGCTTGTGCGCTGATAAAACTTCTTAAATGTTCTCGTGTTATTAGGCTTTATAAGGCGTTAACTTTGTTCAAAATCGAACTGTTCCTTCTTGAATCGAATTTTTCGATTATTGATGAACGATTTCTGATACTTATCAGAGGCATTCTTATACAAAACCTATCTATGAACACTCACAGACTCATAAAGTATATTTGCATGAAATTCTATAAAATTCGGTCCAGCCGTTTTGGAGTTGATAGGGAACTTTCTCTCTCGCTCTCACATACACACAAAGTGCCTTTTATATATAAATAGAGATAAAAAATAAATAAATAACATTTGTTTATCTACAAAGAATAATCTCACATTGAAGGCACCCATATAATAACTTCAAGTGAGAAGTACGCTGACCCTTAGCATCGGCGCTGTACGTAACAAATATGTGAATGTTCAGAGAAAGAGAGAGATGAAATGTTCGTACGTGCACCCATGAGTGTGGGGACACACACCTCAATAAGTAAAGATAAAAACTAAACCATACAAGAAACAACAACCGTTGAGTGTCTTTTATACGTACGGCACCTGGTGTAGTGTCGGAACATGAATAATAAGTTGTAACTTCAAGAAGACATATATATATATATATATATGTGTGTGTGTGTGTGTGTCCAGGATTAAAACATCAAAATTGATGAGTCGGTTGTATAAAGCAACACTAATGAGTCTACAAAAGACGAAACATGCGCCCGTGGATGTAAGTGTATGTTAGTTATGATAGCTTAACTTTTTATTGCAGTTTCAGGGTATTGTCTATCTTCAGAAGTGTATCAAACGAGATCTAATGTTTGTCATATCCAGAATATATTCGCGTGATCCAAAAAGTTAAAGATCGGTTTATACACTTTCTGGGGGTCGGTAATGCCCTGAAACCACAGGAAAGTGTATAATTTCTTATTGCTGCATAACTATGTGCGTATCTTGCGCAAGTCTACTATCTGTATACCTTTCTGTCCCGATTATATAAAAAAATATATATGCGTTCTTTCTCTCTATCCTTTCTACTTCCTCTGTTTTCCTCTTAGTAAACCCTAAACAGTCGTGATTTTATACCCTTATTCAATCGGGCGATAAACAACGACTGATCCTCTCGTTTGAAAATACCCTATTAGGTTAAAATAAATGTATAATGAGATCAAACTAAGTTTTTGGTTGTTTTTGTTTTTTCTTTTAATCATTATTTTTGCTCTGCTACGCATTGAGCTCTCCTATTTATTTTTTTTACAGAAATTGCTCCATTATATACTTATATAACATATATATATACACACACAAAGGATGGAACAATAAAATTATCCCCCTAGAAATGACGACATGATTCCATTTCCGTTTGATGAAAGTAGGTTTTCTTTTTTTGTTGCAGGCCATCTACTAGTTGCCAGTTGTGTACAAATCCCAAGAGCGATAGAAGCCTTCTATCATGTCTGAAAGTGACGCAATGTTCAACGAGCGAGATCGGAGATGCGCTGCTGTACAATTCATGCTCTTTACCGATCCAAGTTTTAACAACAGAACCATTGCCAGCACCCTCAAAATGCAAATCCGGACGGTTCAACGCTTGAGGGCACAGGCCACAGCTCAACGAAGTTTCTGGCCGCGATTATGATCTTTGGTGGGTGTGGTTTCAAGTGAGGGCCACATTAGACCACCTTACATCTTTGAAGTCGACTTGAAAATCAACGCCAAAGTGTACTCCAATAAAAATAATTCGATGCAACAACAAATATCGATAGCCGATCGAATTATTAGTAATTTTTTACTTCTGCTAAACACGGTATTATATATATATATTACACACACACCCACATATATATATATATATATATATATATATATATATATATATGGAACGCTCTGTTTGTAAAGGGTAGATCAATTTTTATAGGAAATCTTATGCAGGAAAGTTCAATAGAATAATTTTTAAAACAAGAGAAACAACTAAAAATTTAGTTAAATTTGATTAAACTTTCACTTGTTTGTCTTCTTATTTTAGTACTGCATTTTTTCCAATTAGTTCTATTATGAAACGTGATTTAATATTATCGCTTTATATTTTAATACATAAAATTATTACTTCTAACGATCGTATTGTAGAAAAGCGTTAGGATAAATCGTTTTAATTCTTGGTTAATTTTATAAAGCTCCATCGAAAAGGACCTCGAGCTCATTGCATGCGCAAATCTGATGTCTTGATCCAACTCACTTTCTACTCCAGTTACGACTAAAATATCAATTTCCATTCAACTATTCGCGTCCAGCGAATTCCCCTTTAGTAACTATCGTATTCTGGTATTCAATCTAAATGATTAATCATACAATAAAACAAAAAACAATCATAGTTAGCATTTTTTTTCAATAGTTTATCAGTTTGTTCAATCTGGGGATAGGACATCCTACCGGATGCCAAACATTTATCCACTATCTTATATACTCCAACCCACAGATCTTAACCGTCCCTTTAAGTGTAATTGTTTGAATTTCTTGCACTTGGTTTACCGGGAATATTTGCCGGATAATGGTTTAAAATTATTTTGCATGAGTTAATTACTGGAATGATGGAAGTCTTCCTAAAATTCCAGTTCCTTTTCATGCCGTACTGAATTTTAAGATCCCGGATATAAAATATATAGATATTTACTGCATGGATAATTTTAAAGTAAGCTCTTATAAATTGTCTTAAAATGATAGATACCGGTATTGCTCCTATCCAAGAAATAAAAATTTTTAGCTGTAAGATCAAAGCAATTTTGAAAAGCGTGCAAGTTTGTCAGAATTTATGTTTGATCAGGTTAGCTTGCTAGTGCAGTAATGTTTTCAAATGAAATGCTTTGTTATTGTTAAAAGCAACTCTATATAACGTTTTGTTCATAATATTTTATGTCAAAGGTAAAAAACAAACACACACATAGATACATACACAAACTCTCGGAGATATGCTGAAATCACTGATGACAGGTCTTGGACTTATCGAGGATGTAGTTTGCATTGGTTCTGTGTTTTGTAGATACAAACACTCGTAGAAAGGAGTAGATGAGCAGACGGATAGACACCCAATTTAGTATATGATTCCTATTACTTGTCTCTCACGAGCGTAAAGTTAGACACAAGGTTGGTTTTTATTTGGGAAAAATCCAGCTACCCGTCTGCCTGCTTCCCTCCGGACTACAACTTGGATGTCTTCAAGTCCAATGTTAACAAATTCCTAATGAACCGCCCCCTTAAGTAAACATTTCAGCAAATCTCCTCACTAACGTAATGTACTTGCAATAACCCTTATCCCTGAGTGGCTTCCGGGCCTTGATAAGTGGTGATCATTGTGTAAAAAAAAAAAAAAAAAAAAAAAAAATACCACTTTGGATAGGAATAAAAATTAAAATTGCCTGCGTCTAGAAATATTTCTCCTTCACTGACTGAGAACAAAACAGATGAAATGTAGTATCAGAACAGATACTAAACTTTGCAATATTTAGAAAAGCGTCTAGGCAAAAGACAAAAGAAAAGTAATATATAGTTTATGGCGTTTTAGTTTGGCTTGCGAGCGCGGGCGAAGGTGGGATACAGTTTTATCTCTCTCACGGCAAGAAGAAGTGACACGCGAGTCGGAAAGTGAAGGGCCAGTGTCCTAGAGGAGGAGAGGAGTACTTTGGCCTGCAAAAATGCTTATACATCGGCATTCACCGGCAGAGGTAACTTAGCGATTAGCAATAAACTAACCAGTTCTAAAAGAGAGAAGGCAAAACCTGAGATGGTGAACTTCTTAAAACTGCAGAGAACCGGCAACATATCGCAGTCAACAATAAACATTGTTGATTTTGGTGCCGAGGGCAACATGCCAAATCAAAGAGTGGGATGTTCGAAAAAAGAAAAGAAAAAAGGGCACCTGTGTGAGGTGCACGTCTACATGGTTATGGGATGCGTTTGCAGAGTATAGGGAATTTTCTGTCTTTGTTTGAAATTGGGTCTGTCATTCTTTCGTTTGAAAAAAAAAAATGACAACATTTTCATCACTCAACTTGCAGATGCGTTCAAGTAACTCTGAGCTGATCTGTCCATAGGTAAGTCTGTCACGCTCAAATTTAAAATAGCATTTCTGAATTTTATTCAAGTATTTACAAAAAAGTTTTATGTTCTGCATGCTTTTTCTGAATGGACGTATCTTCGGAGCAACCGCTTTTGTGTTGTTGCTGTTGATTTTACAAGGCGTTGCTTTGATAGAGTTTAGGGGGAGGAGGGAATGTCTCGTGGAAGCGATAACATTACAAAAAGGGGAGGAGTCAATCTGCTAACAATTCGTATTTATGTTAGTATTCTACCAATATTACTCGGAACATTTTAATATGATAACAGTGTTCTGTGAGATTAGCCCGGGAAGAACGAACACACACACACACACGTTCATGTGATTATCTGTTGGAGGGAGTTGCATTAAATGCACTTCTTTATATAAATAAAACATGTGTCTGTGAACGCATCAGTTGTCAATACTTGATTTGATTTCTGAACAAAAGCGAGTATACAAAGCCTAGTAAATATAAGAAAATAAAGACAAAATTCAAAATTAATCGCGTTCTGCCCGACCGACACACACACACACACATATATATATATATATATATATATATATATATATATATATATATATATATATATATTGGTGTGAGAGAACCCCAACAAAATGAACTTGATTAAAAAAAATAATGAAAGAACATAATATTTATTTATAAATGTGCTATAGAAGATTAAAAAAACAAAACAAAAAAAAAAAACAAAAAAAAAAAAACATCGGTACCGTCGTTTTCAGATCAAAACAAAGGGCACTTGGTCTCCTATGCTGGATTCTCATGCTTCTCTATTTATGTCTGTTTCCCCAAAGACATACCTAATCAGAGTCTGAAGAGTGTTCGTATAGGCGAATAACTGCAGATAACCTTTGTTTGGATTTGAAACCGAAGGCACCGATGTTATTCTGATCATCTGTTATACACATACGCGTGTGTGTGTGTGTTACAGACGATCAGAACAACATAGGTATATTTTTTAATTATAATTATCAAGCCTGTTTAAAAATATTTACGGATGGGCACTGTCTGAGGAATTATAACTAAGGCAGGCAGTCAACTAGCGTCTATGCAATGTTCACGACTTCCACTCGCGCGGACACTGTAGATTGTTATTGTATTCGCCTGAATTCAGCGTTTAATAATTCTTAAATCCCTTCATCATTACATATAATGATAGAAGATGTATCGAGGATCAAGAATGGGTATGTCTGATCTGGCAGAAAGGTGGTTCATAAAAATTGTGGGGTCTGCGTTCGCGCCTGGCCCCCAAAGTATGAAAATAAAAAATGAAAAAAAAAACAAAAAAAAAACGTTTACAAGGGTTTTTGATATAGATGTACATAAGAATACTTTGATAAGTATGTTTCAACTTAAATAGGGATGGTATAATAAAATTGTGGGGTCTGCGTTCGCGCCTGTACTCCATGGAAATATGGCACAAACTTTAACAAAGACTTTTCATATCTATTTGCGTAAGTATACATTGATAATTATGTTTCAGTTTGAAGAAATATGATATAATAAAATTATTGTGTGTTCGTTCGCGCCTGACCTCCATAGAATGTAAATATGTCACAAAGTTTAACAAGGTTTTTTTAAAAGGGGTGAGGGCCCACAATAACACCTCAACTTTAATCTTAATTCACGCTAGCTTTTATTTATATTTTTGAGTTGAATCATATTGTGTCGAATAAATTCACCCCATAAAGTCACGTGCTTATTAAAGTGAAAGCCCCCCAAAGTCGGAACTTTAGACAATTCTCGACACAAATATTGCATAACTTTGTTTTTTCCTTCTCCACTTGCACGTGACACTCTTCCAAAAATAGATAAATAATAAAAAAAAGTTACTTGTTATCGTATCAAAAGAAGTAAAAAAATCCCGCTCACGTGATTACAAGTCTTTTTAAAAACATTTACATAACCTTTTTTATTTTTATTTATATATCTGTTTAAGCTTTTTTGTCAGTGTACTAGAACGAATTCAGTTGATTACAACGCTTTCTGCGTGTTCTTTACATTACGATAGTGCAACCCAGAATCCGACGGCGCAATACTACACCGTTCAATACTGTAAAACTGAAACGAAGCTGTTCTTCTTGAAAAGGGCGTTATTTTCTTCTTATTCATATTTATATCGATTCTTTGTTTTACAAAACTACAGTAATTACGTGTTTACTTTTTAAATATCCCATTTTGCTGTTTCGGTTTATTTGACTGTAGTAAGTAAAGCTTCATTATTTTTGAAAACTGTTTTTGTTTCTTTGTTTTTCGATTTTTCGTCGATATTATTTATTTTTGGTAGAAAAGCCAACAAACGACTCCCCGAAAAAATAAATATACAAGAAATACAGGTTACCATAGTCAATAAAAGTTCAATTCATGTTTTTTTTTGTTTTGAAATAGTTTTTAATGCTCTTTACTTGAAATAATTTCAGCGAACCGAAATTAAAACGAAATTTGAGGCGATAACTACTTAAATGAGTTTTTATATAAACTACACATGTCATAATCGAATAATCCTCAAGCACAAAATAACGGAAAACATTAAAATATGTTTATAAATATTCCTTATGTTGACGGAACTCTTAAATTGTTAACACAGAATGCTCAGGTGCCCCTCCTTCAAATTGAAAACGGCGCTCTCCATATCAAATCGCTGCCATTTTGATTTTTAAACCAATTCGTGAATTAAAAAAACAATTTTTTTTTTTTACAAACTACTTAAAAATACAAACCAATTAACTTTTCTACCATAAAAGTAAGTTTTATTGACTATGGTAACATTTATTTCTTGTATATTTATATTATATATATATATATAACATTTTCTCTTTGTAAGGAAACATCATTTTGTTTGTCACTCTTGGCTACGAATGGAAACAAAGTTGATATAAAAAAATATATTTTCGCGAAAATTATCTTTATTTTCATCATATTTTGCCTAGGGTAAAATTTTTGAGTATCAAAACCTATCTCTTTACAACCCCCTCCTTTTCATAACCTATCATACTTTCATCAATCACAGTCCATTTTCTGTAGGCTGTTTTTGAACCCAGTCAACGACGGGTACTTTTGCGTATATATATATATATATATATATATATATATATATATATATATAAAGAGAGAGAGAGAGAGAGAGAGAGAGAGAGAGAGAGAGAGAGAGAGAGAGAGAGAGAGAGAGAGAGAGAGAGAAAGCAATCCTACTGGGGCATTGCCAGGTCGTAAAATACGCTTAAATATGATATTTTGATTAATGCAGATTTACAATTTATTATTATATTATATTGGACCCAATATATATAGTAATGATTTAAAAATTAAAAATAAATAAATAAATAAATAAATGACTCGTGCGCCACTACCGAGCATCGAAACCCAAACGTTTAGCTTACGATTTACTTTCTCTTTTGACGTTAATGCCTGGCCTTGAAGACATGTTTGCTGCAAGATTAATCATAAAGACATGAACGAATAGCTATTACGTTGCGCATGCATATTCGTAATAGCGTTGTTCGACCTTCACGTGGCAAATTCTATTGCTTTAATTTTCGCACGTTTGCACCGATTTTCCCCGGTTAAAACCCAAATATAAAGTTTTGCATGGGTTCGAATACCCTATATATTAAGTTTCATGTACAGCACAAACTGACAGAGGAGTTTGGTAGGCAAACTGTTTTAAACAAATATATATACGAATATATAAATATATATAGAAAGAGGTTTGTGTTTACTATAACCCTTTTAGGAAAGTATACATCATGTAGAATATCTGCATGAATATAATTACACGTAATAGTTAACTAAAGATGATCATCCCACAAGAAAAAAAAAATAGAAAATTAATTAAAATGAATGGTTAAAAGAATATACAAATTAGGTAGATCTTTTTCAGATAAATGCAATTCCACGACACATATATAACAAAGTTGTATTTTCTTTTTGAATAAATAGAGTAAAGGGTTTTTCAATATGAATATCAATACACACAAAAAAACACACACAACAAAAAACATTATATATATATATATATATATATATATATATATATATATATATCCTCTCTTAAGACACTGGTTAAATGGTATTAATACTCGTGATGATATTTCGTTTTGATTTTAATAGCTTATTCCAATTCCTGCTATATATATATATATATATATTTAAATACCTTTAATTATGGAGAGAGAGAGTGAGGGAGATAGAGAAAGGAAGAGAGATGGATGGATCCCTTGGTAAGTTAATTGCAAATAACGCTTCATAATGGAATTTTGTGTGATTAATGCCTGTGAGTGTCAATGTCGATAATTGTGCGAAAAAGAGGTTTCGGAAAACAGCCGAATCATATGAAATCCTCAAAAAATGGTAATTGGTGCCACCTTGATAAAAGCATCATCAGCAGTATGAAATGAGGATTAAAAGTAAGCCGAACAATTTAGGAAAATAGATCTCGCCGACCTCTACACCTCATATATATATATATATATATATATATATATATATATATATATATATATATATATATATATATATATGAGGTAATTAACGAAAAGGAAAATCTTCAGGAAAGCCTCGACTACAGTCGATCCAGTATAATACTACACTTTTACAAGGTTCATTAAAGCGAGCAAATAGGTTTTAGATATTGTCGAAAAGAAACACCGTTAAAATGAGATAATAGCTGTTATCTTCAAAAATATATTTTGCTATTCTAATTAACAAACAATATTAATATTACAATAGAAAAAAGGCGAGCATGAAAAGTTATATGGTTAAGCTTAAATATGGAAAAGAAAAGGACAAGATATTCTAGTAAAAAATTTAATAAACTTTCTTAATGCTGTAATATTTTAAGTTATAAATTTATTATATTTTTTACTAGAATATCTTGTCCGTTTCTTTTCCATGTTTAAATATTAACCATATTACTTTTCATGCTTGCATTTTTCTATTGTAATCCATGATTTTTCCAGGCTTCCAGTAAATTCACTTGTTCTTTGTTTAATTTCAGTCTTATTTATTCCCATAAACATAGCACACACATAGGTAAAACAATGTACGGCACTCGGCTGTTTTCATTCTCTTTATTTCACGTGTTACTCCTAATTTCGCGACAGCGGTGAATTCGTAGCAACACTATTCGCTGAAGCGACGTGGTTTCTATGAAAACCAGTCATAAAAAACGTCGCTCGCCTCCTTTTTTTACTGAACGGCAATTGAACATTTTCTTTCACAATATATCCGAGAAGGTGATCTATAAACTGTAATAATTGTTTGAAATTTGGTCGAAAAATGAGTGAGCAGTGAAGCTTTAAAGCAGTTCTAAATGATTAAAACTTAACCATATATTCAAACGCGGTAATGTTTGAATGATACATAGAAAAAAGATTGCTAAAAACAAGATAGACAACTAATGATCGTTTTATTAAACTTTTGTTTTAATATTCTTTAATAGTTACAAGCATTAAAACAAAAACAAATGAAAGAAAGGATAAAGCAACAAGTTCTGTCGATTGTTATCGATTTTTAAATATCAAACGTGCTTCAATGTAAAGACTAACTAAATACAGAGAAACATAATTATATATGTATATTTATTTATAAATAATCATACTTATTTTTATACATACAGACACTAATGTTTCATGTTCTTGCAATGATCAGTACAGGAAGCGATAATAAATGCTGGTCAAGAGATTCGAACTCAATTACAATGTCGCCTTTGACAATGTAACCTAGGACGTTATCCCCCTCCCCATATATATATAAGTGAATAACCGTATGAAACTTAGATCGTATTAGAGACCATAGTTTTCAATATGAAGATTCAATTTGATTTGTATGGCATAATCACACACACACACACACACACACACACACACACACGCAAAAGAGTGTAACCCGGATATAAGAAACATATATAAAAGAGAGATTTTCTCTGGTACTAAATTAGAGCTTGTGTTAATGTACAGTGTAACCCGGATATAAGAACCCTGAATATAAGAGAGCGGTAAGGTCCGGGCAAGAAGTCTCTTTATATATATATATATATATATATATATATATATATATATATATATATATATATATATATATATATATCGCATTTTTTTTTGTCTGTGCACGGATGAGTGCCTGTGCTAAAAAATTAAAACACATATACTGTAAACCTTGACTATATTCGTACTGGCCGAAACAATTGTTTGCTTTTATAAACCATTTTTTGACGAACATAATGAATTTTTATTCCCTGTAAAATAAAAGGTGGTTAAAATTTTTTTAGAGTATCAAAAGTATCTAAATTTAAAGTATCTTGCACTATTGCGTTTGTTAAAGGAAATTTGCAATGTTTAACATTCATATTTGAATAGAAAATTAAACACACGGTTTCCAGTTCAGCGAAGTCTTTTTAAAAGGAAATTGAATCATCTAAGTTATAAATATTATAAAATTTAATTTAAAAGCGACATATTTCTCGTATTAATAACAGCAAGAGCGTTAGCTTATACCGCAGAGCGTTGAGCTGTCACCATCGCCCAGGGTTCGATTCTAGGGGGTTGCTGTTCTAACTAAGTATCATGACAATGAGTTTTTAAAAGACGAAACTGTTGCTGCCTGTAGATGACTAATATATATACTAGCAGGCTGGCCGGCGTTGCCCGGTTGGAGATAGGTTTAAATATGATATTTTAATTCAACAGATGCCGTTTTCATTATTATAGAGACAACTTTCTTTTGATTATTATATTAAACCTAAAATATTGTAGTGAGATTAAAAGTAAAAGAAATAATTATATGACTTGGGTCACAT
>NC_136483.1:58840928-58843428 GCF_053919585.1 Euprymna scolopes
ATTGTTGATTATTTTTTTAAATTATTTTTATTTAAAGTTCCTTTCGTCAAGTGGCTTCATGCCGTGTATGGAGCGATTTCCATGAAAAAAAAAAAATTCTTATACGAGGTCTCTACTACCTTTTCTTAAATATGCTTATATGTCCTTTTGGTGCTTCTACATTATTGGGACGAGATTTTGTAATCGATAAATGGAGTTTTCAGATATTTTATCTGAAAATAATGGTTTCAATTGAATTTTTTGTCAATTCTAATAAGTTACAATGGTAGCTTCCAAATGATGCAGTCGAAATTACCTGAATATTCCTGAATTATTAAAAAAAACAACTTTAATCGTGTTAGCAGGAGAAAAATAGCCGCCATCTTTGTTTAATTCGAACGGAAAATTACATCTCTTAAAATCTACTGTGTTTTACGATTGTTTTAATCAAACTCTATTTTTTATTTTCTTTAATAAAAAATTTCTACTTTATCGATTTTCGTAAATTTTGGATATAATCATCCTACCATTGTTTTCATGTGAAATTCAGTTTTACGATTTTCAAAAATCTCGTACCAATTCTGTAGAAGCGCCGTCCTTTTTTTTTTTTTACTCATCATACAAAAAAAAAAAAAAAGGATCCAGCTTTAATGCAATTTTCAGAATTTACTCAATAAATTATATACTTTATTTTAAATAACATTTTCCACTTAAACATTTCAGCGGTTTATGGAAAAATTCTGACTGAATTTAGGTTTGGGACCAATTGTTACTATTGAAAACGACTCGATATACTTTTACGGCAACGGTGTAACTAAGGGAAACAATATATTGAAACTAATAGGCAACGCACAACCTCTGCTCTCATCGACCGAGGAGTTTAGAAGTTCGGCAGACAACAACAACTCTGGTTGTGAGCGCTGAAATTGAGATAGAAATATTCGCAGAGTTACAAATCCTGGATGGCTATTCCATCAAAAAGGATGGTGTTTGTCACTAAAAGACTACATTTTAGATTTGCGAACATTTTTTTTTTTTTACAAAATACTTCGTTTTCACTTAATGTACTTCGAATATTTAAATATTTATTTTCTTTTTAAGTATTGATTTGAACTTATTAGATCGAAGACATATTGATCTATTTGATCGAGTTGTCACGCATGGATTTCGACAGCTTTTGCTTAATTTGAAAGAAAAATAATATTTTAACATTTACAATAATAAAAATTTTTCTTTCAAACAAAATGATGATATTTAATGGTTTCAACTAAAAGTTACTTTACAAATTTTGTAAAGTAAAACGTAAAATAATGATACAAACAAAATTACCTTTTTTGTTTTCGTTTTTTTTTTTTTTTTTTTTTTTTTTTTTTTGCTGCCAAATATATGGACTGTACGGAAGTTAAAATATGCCTTATTATTTTTTGTAGCTATCAAACATAAGGTTTAAAAAAAAAAAAAAATAAAAAATAAAATAATCGCTTTTATATAAACTTGGCAATTCGGAAGCATAGGTGACCCTATATGCGACCACACTGGTATCAGATGAAAACCTAGCCTCAATGTGAAAATGTTCCAAACCGGACTTCCTGCTTCAGTTTAAAATAAATCTGTGAAATATATTAAAATAACGAAATAAAAAAGTGTTCAAAAGTTTCACATATTTTCTTTCATGTCAATTTGTTGATTTAGTTTTTAAACAAAAATAGGAAGTCCGGTTTGGTAATCGGAACATTTTCATATAGATACTACGTTTTCAATTGACACCGAAACGGTCGCACTTAGGGACGCCTATGTTTCTGCATTGGCCTAAACGTTATTTATGGTTTGGATTGACAGGAAACGCCATTAATTTTAACTAAATTTAAATTCTGTGTCCATAATACATACATACATACATACATACATACATACATACATACATACATACAGGCCTCTATAAACTTAGGTATGTTGATACATTTGTACATGCAATTACTTTTGGGACAAGTTATTGCGTAGACAATTTCAAATAAATGAAGAAATGTTTTCTACTCGGATTTCATTAAACCAGAATTGTTAAGTTGTTTACCTGATGATCTTTCATTGGCTAATCCCAGATATTAAACTTATTTGAATTTCTAGCGGCTCTGCATTTTCATGTACTGAGCACTTTTTTGTTATTACTTATTGTTACATTCCAATTCATTTTTTAGTGTGTCCTTTTTTTTGTTGAGCTCTGGAGTACATAAAATCGCCGACTGCCATATCGACTGCAGTTTCCCTAGATGTTAACACCTTGAAGATTGTGAATACAGGGAAATAATGATCTCCTTTTTTGTCACTTTAATGGCTTCCGACATTTGTTCCCTATAGCGACAGACTTTTTCTTTTACTAAAAACACAATATAGTAGTTGTTCTACTCAATGATTTAAAAGATTTTTGTAAATATTAATATTCTCGACATGACAATTAAATAAGTACTTTTGGTTTTGCCCAAAACAACATATTAAAAAAAAAAAAATGATCTGTCGGTTCTTT
>NC_136483.1:58848428-58858428 GCF_053919585.1 Euprymna scolopes
ACCGAGAAATACTTAATGGTGTTTGGTGAAGCGGACGGGTGAACATAAGCCATTAAAATAGGGGTGTGAACCTGTTATGCTTTAATTAGCCGATACCCCAACACACATAATATCTATCTATATCTATGTGAATGTGTGTGTGTGCTATAGTATGTGGAACACTCGGAGTAGGAAATGATGGTTTCCACTAAGCATAGCGAAATATTCTCCCCTGTCATTTCAAAAGAATTGAGTATTCTAAGTTATCAGTATTGTATTACAAACAAATGAATAAATTCCCCCAGTTGCGGATTCGTTAGTTCAAATGGTAAGATATCTTATACAAATCGCCACCGTTTGTATTAGCAAGGTTTCGATGAAACTGCTGTCTTTGACACTATCTCACTCTTATTAGTGGCCTGGCAAGGCTACCTGGGAGACAACAAAACAAAGAAAAAAAAAACTAAGCAAAATTCATCCCAAAGTAGCAAAACTGAAGTGGCTTGCTAGGACACTATATAGATATATGTTTATATAATGTGGGCAAATTTTGGATTATTTTATTAATTTGAAAATATAGGTTCTTTTTTTACTAATTATCATAAAATTTTAACCATAGGATAGTATTATAATCTACAAAAAGCTTGTAAAATTTTCTTGTAGTTTCTGTCCCAAAAGAACCAAAGATATAAGCATTTCAATATTTAATTTGGCTACCATACTTGATTCCAAATATTTCTCATATGCTATATCTCCCCTGTTTGTTTTTCATACATAAAGTAAATTTCACAGTGTATAAGGATTATTTGATACTAGAGATATTCATAATCGTACCCTATTTCCAAAAGAGGAAATAATATATGCTGGTAAGTTGAAATGCTTCGACTTCATTATTGCCATAATTCAGAATGTGTTTTTTTTTTGGAAACTGAGGGTTTTCCACATTAAAAACCGATTTTGTATCTAACTCTGCCTTCGTAGAGAGGTAAATAAATAAGTACATAAAACAGAAGAAAAACGCACCCACTTTTCTGTTTTTCACAGAAAATGAAACTCCGGAAGGTTCATCTCGACTTGTAGACCGATTAGTACTTACGCACTTTTGTTACCGTGCTGAAATAATAACGTTATTATTTTGAAAGCCACTCTTAGTATGAGGAAGGGAGGGTGTTTTCTAACTATTCTGTGCTTCCACCTAACAATTTAATAAAAAAAATATCGTGAAACTTGAATTTACCTGAAAAAAAAAAAAAAACTATTTAAAAATAGCGCGGTAACAGAAGTTCATAAATACCGACCGACTTTTTTAAATAATGATTTAAAGTGTCATCGAATTGTATAAAGCTTTAGCAAACATAATTGAAAAAGGTATAACAAAAGCAATAACCATCGAAGAGAAAAGAAAATGACCAATTGCGGATATTAAATGTAGTTGTTCCAAGCAAAAGTTGATAGCATCAATCCAGTCAGAAAAACTCGAGTGTAAAGAATTCCAGATAAAGAATTCCAAGTAAAGAATGGTCGCATTAATCCAGTTGAGGTCAGCAGATCGTAGTTCCCTTCTCAAGACAAAAATCTATGATCGAAAAATTTAAAGAAATTCAATATATTTTATACAGCGATTCTGGTACCTGATTAGCTTATTCTTATCACCACTGGCTTATAGTATGCCAAGAATTTGAAACAAGCCAATAGAAGTTTAGCGTGTCAATAGTTGATTTCACAATTTCATGTAATTCAAGAATCTATAAGATCCCATTTACATAATTTGAGAATGAAATAAAAATTGGACAAATGGGTACACCATAGCGAAAATTTTCAACATGATTTTCTCGGTTGGATTAAAATAGATTTTTTGATTGAATAATGGAAAGTGGATAATGTATTCAGATTGTAAGGATAGATGCTGACACATTCTACGCAAGTGAAACGCGCTCAGAATTGTTACAAAAACAACTGTCATTGGTAAACAGCAAAAATGTTCAATTTTTTAATGGAAATCGCTCTAGACAAGACATGAAGCCAATTGATGAAAGGAGTCATCAAAAATCAAAGTAAATTATCGTAAATACAGGATATGCCTAGTGATCGTAGTCTTCAAAAGATCAAAGCTGTACGTAGGAGGAAAACGATCAGCAACAAGAAAATTCCACAAGATTGCAGTTGTTGGAAGGAAGTTATTGGAATAATAAGCTGTATTACAATAAGGTATCAAAACAATGAATTGGTGGAAACCAATAGATCAATGAGTCAAACGAGCTGAAACAAAGAAAACCGGAAATACATCAGACAATTTTGAAAAACACATGCCATAATAGTATTTATAAAAAAGACTGAGATTAGCAACATCACGTCTATGAGAAGAAGGTTGCAGATAAGAAGAAAAGGTGGGGGGGCAATCAAATTACAGATGTGTTTCTTCACTTCATCAAGAACCCTCAACTGAGACATAGATTCAGAAATATGACAACAGTAGTCCGTACTATCAGATCATGTACGGATAGATAGTAGATTTGTAGAGATAAAGAATAGTTTCAAGTGTTTATAGCAATAGAGAGCCTATTTACTATGCCTCCCCACGGGACAGAGTTAGACACCAGGGTCGTTTTTTAACGTGGAGAAAAGGTACAAAAATAAAAATTGTCTCAGTCGTGAAGGATTTCTCCTCCACCGAAAGAGAACAAGAAATAGAAGTGTAGCATAGCAATAGAGAGAACCGGTTTTATGAGAACAGAAAGAGCAATGGATCTAATATATAACATCCATGCGTGATCTCGTTTCAAACATGGTTTGAACAAGATATTGCAACTAAATTGGGAGAGTATGTCTCATCCATCATATACGTAAGAACTCTTACCAGCAGATTATCGTTGATTTTTAGTTTAAGTAATTATCAGAAAGATTTTCAGAAATGAAATTAACTTAATAAAAAATATGTCGACATTTTGCCAACTAATAAAAAAATGGAATAAAGTAGGAACTAATAACTCAACATTTCGCTCACTATGTCGTGTGTTTTTTTTTCAAAGGCGAAAAAATATATAAAACTGTTTCTTCGCTCTTGAAAAATCTTAAGAAACAGTGGACGAAACTTTGAGTTACTAAATCTTAATTTTTCCATTTTTAATTCATACCATCGGATTTTTTCTATCCTTTTATCACCACAAATAAATATACATCTACTACTAATGAATGATTGATATGTGTCGATCTGAAATCGAAGCTATACTATTACTCCAATTATACTTCTGTTGCTAATAGTTTTTTTTCTCTATCTGGAGCCGAAACTATATTATTACTACCATTTAAAGGTCGATTATGTGCACTTCATTAATTTAGACTAATCTATCCTCTTCCACTGCTCAATTTCGGAGGAAAGGTAGTGTAGTACATGTTCTGTTCTGATGAGACCATCTTCCTATGCATTCCCTCCACATTAAGTGGGGTAGTTTAGTATGTGTTTTCCATCATTATATGACATCTAGAAGCAATATGCAGTATATTCTCGTTCTTTGATATTCTAGCACAAATATTCAACGTGAAAATGGTTTTGGCTAGTTAAAATAAAAGTTGGAAATTTTAACCGAGACTGAGAAAAATTGACAAAAGACTTTGTGGAACCTTGTATTGTATTATATTACATACATCTATTATAATAAAGTCGTATTTCTGTCTGTTTATTTTTTCACAATTTGGTTAAAATATACAGCAGGTACACTATTTCACGTATATATTTTAATATTGAAAACGAGGTATTATATAGTTATATTTCGACATAGTTTCTACATATACTATTTATTCAAAAGGAATCACCATTTAAGAGGTTATCTCATTTGCATATTACATTAAAGAAAACCTGTTTTAACAATTTGCTTTAAATTTTTAATGGAAATTAATAATAGACTTGTTTTATGTATTTAATTTAGAAATATTATATAAAGTTGATTTATTTAATTTATTTTAATTATTAGTATAACATACGCCACGTTAAAAAAATGGAAGCAAATTTTCATTTAATCTATGAGTTATTTCCCTTTAATCTATGAGATTTTATTGCCCTGTTTGATTTCATGGATGAAGATGACTATATTTTATGCTTCCAAAAATCCAAAATATGGTCAACTTTCATGAAAATCGACATAACTTAAGATATTTAGTGCATTTGAAATAGTATGGGACATACCCCCCTCCGCCCAGCAATGTGTATTTTACCAGGCAACACCGTGTGTGTACAGCTATATTTTGTTTGTAGAAAGTTTTAGATGAGATAAGTCATTGGTACACTCATTGGCTGAAAATGCGTATCTAAAACAGTCTCTAATTATCGGGTTTGTAACCGACAGTACCAATGACTTATCTCAACTGAAACTTTCTATAAACAAAATATAAATAATACGTTCTTATTTTCGGATTTTTTTAGCACTCTGCTGGATTTCTTTTTCCAAAAAGAAAAAAAACTAATTATATATATATATATATATATATATATATATATATATATATATATATATATATATGATTAGTTTTTTTTGGAAAAAGAATTCCAGCAGAGTGCTCAATTAAAAGGAAAATCCAAATTTTAAGAGCGTACTTATATTTTGTGTACAGAAAGTTGTTAGTTGAGACAGGTCATTGGTACCGTCGGTTTCAAGCCCTATAATAAGGCCCGTTTAAGGTATCCTTAATATTGGCTGAAGAGAGCTTGATAAGGATACCTTAAACGGGCCTTATTATCGGGCTTGAAACCGACGGTACCAATGACCTGTCTCAACTAACAACTTTCTGTACACAATATATATATATATATATATATATATTTGCTGTTGTAGGTGCTATTACTCACGTAATCAAATTCAACAATCCGACCTATTTCAAAGAACGCAAACAGGCCACCGCAGAGTAGACACGGACTCTATTGTTTTGTTTTGTTTCTTATTGCTTACAAGTGACGACAAGATTGTTTTGTCTTTTTTCTTCTCTATTTCTCTCTATCTGGACACATGATGTGAGAAAGACGGCGTGTGTGTGTCTGTGAGGGAGGGGGGAGGAGAAAGAAATTTGTCGCTTTTCTTATCTATGTTTTGTTGAGACTTGCCCGAATGAAAAGCGAATAATTCTCTGCGAATGCGAACCGAATGACTTCGTAAATAAATCATAGCGAAGAAAAGAACTGAAACCGAATTAAACAATTTGTCCGAAACAAATTAAACATTAAACCAACATTTAAAAAAAAGAAAAAGACATAAAAATCCAAAACACCTAAAGATTCTCCAGGTGTAATTAAGTCACACCGTTTCCACAGAAGTACGTCGTCAAAAACAACTGATTAATATGGTTAGCGGCCCATGAAAAAGAAAACGATGCCAATTAAAATTACAATTAAAATAAACAAATCAACAAGAACGGAAGTTCTTTTAGATACGCCCACTCAATCTGCGCGTTTAGCGACGAAAGTGCTTATTTAAATTACAAGCGTCGCAGACGGATCGGACAATTACAGAGATGTTTGAGCGTATCCAAGGATAAGAATAGAAATAATCGTGTAAAAAGGATGGGGAAACTTCGGAGGGAGAGTATTATCCAAACGTCCATTTAAAAAAAGAAACTGAATGTACTGGAATCATGAAAAGTTTTGTTTCTGATTTCCAGGGAAAGACAATGGTTTTTCAAATTAACCAACGGTAAACGGTTGGTCTGGGATAGCAAAATGATTTGCAATGGGTATCAAAAGAAACGACAAGTACTAGAAATCTGGAGAAACT
Source organism: Euprymna scolopes (assembly GCF_053919585.1). Classification (NCBI taxonomy): domain Eukaryota; kingdom Metazoa; phylum Mollusca; class Cephalopoda; order Sepiida; family Sepiolidae; genus Euprymna; species Euprymna scolopes. The sequence continues at coordinate 58,854,170 of NC_136483.1, forward strand.
TATTTGCACGCAAACTATTTGTCTTTCTTTGTAGTACTCCTTCTAAATACCTCAAACTCATAATAGCAGCATATTGGATGCTGTCATATATCTATTAGTAAGGGATAATTCATATCGGCGCTAGTCTGAAGCTGAAACTAAATTATTTAAGTTTATCGTAATTAATTTAAAATAGTATAGGGTGTGGTATAGTATTTGTTCTGTTTTCATGATACGTTGGTAAGGAATTAATGCTATGAAGTCTTAGGTTGGTAAGAACGTAATGTCGCGTATTCATCGATTGCTACAAAAATAATTTCGCTTTTTTAAGTTGCTAAATACGAGTAAAAACGTATGGACTCTTTAAATGTACATATGCGAATTATATGCGAAAAATGCAGTATTGCATTCCTAATTGTCCCCATTTCACAATTTGCAGATTCACGTGCGCTCTTGGTGTCACTACTGACATCCGTGTTGGTACTTTAAACTTTATTTAATTTGGCTTTTAGGACATTAAGGATAGACTAAAATATTCGTTATGAACATTTTGTTTTATCACGACACTCTAATAATGCTATGGGAGTTAGGTCAGTTTATCTTGAGTTTTTCTAACTCGTTAATAGAATAGAAAATATTCTCCAACACACGTGTTTTCCGTTTCTAGAATCTAACACTATGTACCAATTTGTAGATTAATGGGTGTGAATTCAAGTTAAACTACTAGTATCATGTATACTACAAAAACAAAACAAGAAGAAACAAAATTCCGCCATAATATAGGTACTAACTTGGTTCCCTCCAAAGCAAAGGACGCTTAGTTTTATAAGTTAAGGAAAGCACGCATGCTCATTATAGTGTTTAATTTCGAAATAATTATTACATGCTAAATATCAACATTTTAAATTTAGTTAAACAATAGGTACACAATAAAGAAACGGAAAGAAAAATACACAGAGAGAGAGAGAGAGAGAGAGAGAGAGAGAGAGAGAGAGAGAGAGAGAGAGCGGGGGACTTGTCATGATAATTTGATTGATAGATAAGATTTTAATTTATATATATTTGATCCCACTCGTGGATCAAGCACTCTAGTTTGAAAAACAACCACAAATTCCATCCTTTGGTATCATAGCTTTTAACTTCAGAAATTTCTCCCATGACTGTAAATAATCTCAGTGATATATATGTTTTTCAGAATGTGAGAGATTGTATATAATAAATTCCACAGCCAAACAACGTCGCAGCCCACAAGAGCCATGATAGTCAACGAACCGGAAGTCCAAGACTCGAGTTTTTCCCTCATTCTTGGACTTCCGGGTCGTTGACTGTCGTGGCTCTTGTGGGCTGCGACGTTGTTTGGCTGTGGAATTTATGAGATTTCTGTATATATACATATCAGACGTTGCGAAACTTGTCAGGAACTTCGAGGCCAGCAAGGCAACTCATTTTGACAATATTCTAGTTATTATATTCAAATAGATGCTACCGGAACTTGCTCATGTTTTAACGAAATATACATGCTAAACTATTTCTTATTTCTCGGACTGCATTAAAAAAAAAAAAACAAAACAAAAGCAAAACAAAAACAAAAAACAACTTCTACCTTAATTATTCCAGTTAGCTGTAAATTGTATCGCCAAGTGATCTATTTCTTACCAAGATTCTACACCTATCACTATATTTTACGCCTTCCCTTTGCTATTATTTTATGCTATATCCATCACTTTCACTTCCATCACTCTTTTTTCTGTTCATCAAGAGAGGTAATAAAATAAATAAAAAAATAATCAAAAGAATAAAATAGCCTATCATAAACTGAAGTACATATAGTTTGGCTTTGTTTTACGGCACATCAACCCTTTTCAGGTTATTTGATACCGAATCAAGTAGTTTGGGGAAAACATTTTACGATTCCAATTCTTTATATCTTTTAATATTTATTCAGAATGTCTTGTTAGATTGTTTTGTAGAGGAAATTTGTAGTTTTTGCAGAACATGATTGAGTTTTGTAATTGGAAAAGAAAAATACGACATTAATGTTGGGTGCATTTTAGGTCAAGGAGCCATTATTTCCATACAACTCGATCTGGTAGCATTAAAAAATGAAATATAACCACACTTCGTAGTCGAAGAGAGAATGAGAAAAAGAGGGAGATAAAGCAACAGAAAATGACCAGTTTCGGATTTTATGTTTTTAATTTTTATATTCAACTGGCTTCACAAATGCACTTTCTTCTGATTGAAATAGCAATGTGTGATTTAATGGGTGACGTTTGTTCTAGTAATTATTTATACTCAAGAAAATAAGTAAAACACAATCTTAAAACACAATGTTCAAAATGGCGAATCCTGTTCGTATTAATAGTATGTTATTGTAGTAGATGCCATTTTTAGCTCGTATTTCTTTGCCAAAATGGCGCATATTCAAAATGAGTGTCAAAATTTCTCGATTTTTATGAAAGAAAAACGAATTTTCTTCGTCCGTGCGTTTTATTGCTTTATTCGTTCTGTTGTCACCCATTTTAAAATTTATTACAACTTTTTTTTAATGGAAAATTAATTTAAAATTTTAACGAACATAATTTTTTTTTTCGAAAGGCTTAGATTTTATCAGAAATAATTTCTTATTTATTGAAAAAAAAAATTAATTTTTTCCATAAAATTAATTAAATTTTAAGATTTTTTCCTTCTTTATGACATCTATAATCTTTTTCTTTCTATTACATTTCCCCTTTCTAGTTCTTTCTCTTTTCCCTTTTTTCAAGCCGTTCATATTTAAGCTGACTGTTCTATTTTACGGTATATCAACCCTTATCAGGTTATTTAATATCGAATCCAGTTATTTTGGCAAAAAGCTTTTATACTTCTAAAAATCTTCAGTTCTTAAATATTTATTCATGTTTCTATATGAATGTTTTGGAGATTTATTTTGCTGATGTATATTCTGGAAATATTTAAGCTGTAAACGATATTTTCGGTCCAATTTATAAATGACTAGCCTGGGTGCCCGGCGTTGCCCGGGTATTTGGGGTGTGTGTTGAGCAAAAAAAAAAAAAAAAAAAAAAAATTGGTGGTAGGCAGGCAGGCTCGAACCCATGACGCAAAGGTGGAAAAGAAAGTAGAGGGTGTGTAAGGGTGTTGGTTGAGCAAAAAAAAAAGTAGTAGGCAGGCAGGCTGGAACCTGTACCGCGGAGGAGGAAAAGAAAGTGAAAAAAATACAAAAAATAAAAAAAAAACATGACGCGTTAGTTGTTACACCCATTGCAAAACCGGAAGTGACGAAGGTTTAAATCAAGGCTAGACAATCGAAAAGAGACGATAACTTTCGAAATTATCGGCGAAAAAAGCGACCCCTCCCTGTATAAAAGTTCATAATTGAGGGTGAACGAATTAATGTTTTGGGCCAATTTTTCGATATTTGTCGTCCGAAGAGTCAAGCTTCACAATGATATCAATCTCGTAAACATTCATCGCCTCCTCTGTCGAAAATTTTTGCGAGACATACATACATACAGACAGACATACATTTAAAAAGATAGGTGAGATTTATATTATAGATACCCTAACCGGTACTACCAATCCTGCTCAAAGTGGATCTAAGAGTAATAACAAGTAAGTGGTGATTCCACATTACGAAAATTCCACAATTGAGAACTCAACAGAGAACCATCTACATAATGTTTGATTAGAGATTTTCGGATATTGTTATTATCTTTTTCTTTCACGATACGAAAAAAATACGCTAAAGAAATCCTGTTTTAGAAAAAGATGTTGTTTTGATAAATTTTGTACTATATTATGTAACTGAAAATAGACATCGTCTGGAAACAGGTGTAAACAACTTTGACATAATTGATTATTACAAAATAATTTAAACGTCAAAAGTAAATTATATAAGTTAAAATGTATTTAGCTCAAAACCAGTATTTTTTAAAGTGCTTAATACGTAGCGGATTAATCTACTTTTCAACGATGTTATCGTGTCAGCAGAGATACAAGACTCTTGATGAGACCCTTAACATTGCCGAAATGTTGATTAATGCGCGTTGTGTTTTTCTAATGTTTATATGAGTTCACTATATATATATATATATATATATATATATATATATATATATATATATATATATATATATATATATATATATATATATATATAGTAATTTATAAAATATATATGGCGATTAAGCTACACTGAATATTCTGCGTTTCATCCAACTATAGGATTCGTCAGGCTTATGCGCGAATTCTGTCGTTGCTTCTTGTTTTTATACATGTTG
>NC_136483.1:58865928-58870928 GCF_053919585.1 Euprymna scolopes
TAAACTCTTCCGATTTAAAGTTACCAATATTACAATCTAAAAAGTTATGGAAACAAAAAGCTACATTTCAAAGATTTATTTTTAAAATTCACATTTTTTTTTATTAAATAAGGCTGTTTACACATGATCAAAATTATAAGACCAGAGATAAAAATTCTATTGTATGTAAAGTGTATGAAAACATTCAACAATCAAACTTAATAATGAGTTCTACCTCCATGCTTTTGATGATTTCAAAAATTCTTTGGGTCATGCAAGAAACAAGAGTTTCCATTAAGGTGCGAGGGATTCTGCTCCAGTTTCTGAAGATGGCTTCACGAAGTTCATTTTTTGTGTAATATTGTTTTCCATTTCGATAAACTTCTCTTGTCATCCATCCTCAAACATTTTCAATTAGGTTCAAGTCCGGTGAGCATGCAGGATGTCCCAAAAGATGGACGCCATTTTCTTGAAGAAAGCTCAAGGTCCGTATTGCAGTGTGGATTGCAGCATTATCCTGTTGGAATAACCATCCATCCCCACACAAACGATGCCCCTCCATCATCAAAGATGCTTTTTGTAGCATGCTAACATAACCACCTGCTGTCTGACGACCCTACACCACCTGGAGCTCCATCGTTCCTCTGTAAGAAAAGGCACCCCATACCATTACGGACCCTCCACCACTATGAGGTATGGAAAAAATTTCAAGGGGCATGTTTTTGTCATGCCAATATCTCTGGAAGCCACCAGGACCATCTAAATTGCATTTTTCTTATCAGAAAACAGGACTTTCTTTCACTTCTCAACGTCTCAGGTTTGGTATTCATGACCAAATCTTTGTGACGTGGACGCAATCAAGATATTTGTTTACGCTTTTTATTTACCATGCCTTTTTGTTGTAAGTGTCGTTTGATGGTTATTGGACTGCAATCAACATCTGTAACCGCCTTAATTTGACTAGAAGAAAGTCCTCTGTCATTCATAACAACCCGTCTGATTATTCTACTCAATGCAGGAGAATTTTTTTTTTTGGGGGGGGGGGCATACCTAAGGATTTTGTTTTTTCATAATTCTCAAGGTGCTTTAGAAAGTTGCAAATAACAGTTCTACTACGATTTACCTTAGTTGCTATCGTTCACTGTGACAAACCTTGCTTATGGAATCCTAGAATTCAAAAGCGCTTAACTTCGGTTAGTTTTCTTGCTTTAGACATGGTAACACCTTTACACAGTGATTGCTAATCTCTAACTGAACTAAAAACATTAGAATTACCATAAATCTAACAATTTATATCCCTCGTCTAATAATCGTGTGTAAAAAGCCTAATTCAATAAAAATGCTAATTTTTAAATAAAATTTTTAGAATGTACCTTTTTGTTTCCATAACCTTTTAGATTGTAGTATTAGTAACCTTAAGTCAGAAGAGTTTAAAATCTATCCTTAAAAAAAAGGTTTCATTTTAAAGAGTTTTAAGGGGTCTAAAATTTTTGATCAGCAGTGTATATAATATATATATATATATATATATATATATATATTTAAAAAAATTTTTTTTTTTAATTACATTTTCACCCCAAACAAGGCAAATTGCCACTTTGGTGTAGGGGGCTACTATCAGGGGCAACAACTACTGGGGTACTATGTAGGGATTTGGGCAGCAAGGTGTCGGTTCACGTTATACTTGAACTTCTGCACGTCAGTACTGTTGGGGAAGCAGGGACCTGGAATGGAATTCCAAAGTCTAGCGGTTCTGGGGAAGAAACTATTGGAGTAAAAAGATCTTTTACATCTAGGGATCTCTACAGTGTGGGGGTGAGATTTAGCAGCCTGTCGGGTTTGTCGAGGGTGCTCACGTCGTGGGGGCACAAGTGATTGCAGTTCGTCAGAGCATTCACCACTAAAATACTTGTAGAAAAGGCAGAGGGATGCAACATTTCGTCGATGGGACAGAGGCTGAAGCTTAGATGCCAGTTCAGGGCCTATCAGGTTTGCGACTCTCTTTTGAACCTTGTCAAGGAGCGAGAGACTAGTAGCAGATGCACCAGCCCAGATGTGGCAGCAATACTCCATACATGGGCAAATGGTGGCCTTATAGAGGTACAGGATACTTTCGGGTGTTAGTAGTTTTCTAGCACGGTAGAGAGAGCCCACCTTTCTTGCAGCGGCCGTGGCAATGCCTTCAATGTAATTGTTCCAACTCATGTTTCCTGTGAACGTTAGGCCAAGGAGTTTGAAAGATGGACTCTCAGATAAAGAGTCGTTGGCCATTGCTATGGATGGTAGAGAGGGTTTATTGTAATTATTGAATGAAACTAGTTTAGTCTTGGCAGCATTGAACGCGACCAACCACTTTTGTCCCCATTCCACTACAGATTGGAGGTCTTCCTCTAGTGTTTCTGCCATTTCTTTAGATATGTGTTCATTCGTCTTCCTGTCGTGTCTGCCATAGAGTGTAGTGTCATCAGCATATATTACCCATCTCAGAGGCAATGTTGTCGGGGAGGTCATTTATGAATATCAGGAACAATAGAGGTCCAAGGATAGAACCCTGGGGCACCCCCGCATTTATATCATATTGTTTAGATGTACAACCGTCGAGGACAACCTGGATTTTTCTCTTATCTAAGAAGGATTTAATTATGTTAAGTATCTACCAGTGATACCGTATGATCTGATTTTACTGAGGAGACTCTCATGCCATACCCTGTCAAAAGCCTTAGATATATCTAGAGCTACCGCTCTGCCCTCCCCCGCTTTGTCCAGTGAATGGTATATACGTTCAGAGATCATAGTTAGGATGTCTGCTGTGGAACGGGCTTGTCTAAATCCATATTGTTTGTCAGTCAGTAGTTTAGCATCTGTAAGATGATGGACTAGAGCATGGTTAATTATGGTCTCAAATATTTTGGCAAAAAGTGGGAGGAGGCTAATGGGGCGATAATTTGATGGGTCTGTCCTTTCGCCAGAATTCTTGAATACTGGTACAACAGAAGCAGTTTTCCAACAGCCCGGAAAGCAAGCTTCATTAAGGCATTTGTTGTAGAGTTTGGAGAGAACTGGAGCTACTTCGGCTGAGCACTTTTTTAATAGCACAGCTGGGATAAGATCGGGTCCACATGCTTTTGAGGTGTCAAGGTTTTTTATGATAGCATGCACCTGAGCAGGGGTGTTTTTCAGATCGTCTAGTGTGGCGTCTGTCCGCATAGGAAAGTCAGGTAGGGGGTGGTTGGAAGGGTCCAGTGTGGAGTTTGAGGCAAACCGACTGGCAAGCATGTTAGCCTTGTCGGTTGCTGAGGAGACAACCTCGTGATTGTTGGTTAGTGGGGGAATTGTTGATTGCCCATTATTTACTACACTGTTGTAGATTTTCCAGAAGTCTCGAGTTCCTAGTTTTTGTGCTTCGATGCGCTTTTTAGTGGTTTCCGTAAATTCTCTCTTAGCTGTCGCTATTTCTTTCTTAACGTTATTTCTAGCTTCTCTATACTTCAGTCTGTTTGAACTGGACTTATGTCGGTTAAACCTACGGTATGCATGCTGCTTTTGAGCAATGGCAGTTGCACAAGTCGACGTAAACCATTGGGGAGTGTGGGGCTTACTATAAAATTTCCGCATGGGAACATGCGCTTCGATTGCAGTTTTGAACCAGTCAGTGGTCTCGTTTGCACATTGTTCAGCAGGGAGAGAGAAAATATTTTTCCATGGAGCATCTCTAATTAGTTCCCTGATGGCTTCCCAGTCAGCCTTATTATAATATCTCGTTGTTTTGAGCACTGGCTCTTCAGTTTTGGGTCTAGAGTTTAGGGCGATTTCAACCATTATCACTGCATGATCAGCGTTCCCGAGTGGGCTGTGGGCCTTCGTTATGCAGTCATCGGGAACTGTGGTCAAAAACAGATCTAGAAGTGATGCGTGTTGTTCTTCCTGGTCAGGGAAACGGGTTGGAAACGTAACAATTTGTGATAGGGAGTGAGATATAGCGAAGCTATGGGTTGTGCTGCCCGCTGCATCTGTGTGAGTAGAGAATCCAAGCCAGTTTTTGTGGTGGACATTAAAGTCACCAAACACATGTATTTGTGCGCTAGTGTCGAGGGACAGTGCCGTGTCTATGCTGTCAGATACTTTGTTTATTATGGAGCAGTCCTGAGTCGAGGGAGAGCGGTAGAGAAAATAATAGTAGCTAATATTGTGTTGCATGTTTAGTCTAAAGCACATAAAGGCTTGGTCATCTGTTTCTAGGTTTGTTTCTCTAGTCAAGGGAAGGGTATTACGAATGTAAACTCCAAGTCCTTACGGCAGAGTGGGAGATATCCAGGCATGTTAAAGTGGTTAGAGGGAATGGAGGAGTGTAGGTTAGTCTCACTTAGTGCTAAGATATCCGGGGTATTTGTTAAGAGAAATGCTTCAACATCAGCTAAGTTAGTTCTAAGCCCACGGATATTTGTGAATGAGAGCCTCAAGGGAGGAGGCAAGTTGAATTTGTTTGTCCCTAATCCTGGTTTAAGCTTATTTCTAGATTGTACTGTCGTCATATATATTTTTTTAAGAGTTTCGGTAAGGGGGAGCTAAACAAGAGGTTATGCGGAGCTTCAGACATGCATCACAAGTAGACCTATATATATATATATATATATATATATATATATATATATATATATATGATTTTTGTAGAGGCGGCGAACATTAAATTTAAATAAATCACAGAAAAATATTTTTGTTATGCAAATATGTGGTTTATTCCAAATATCAATTTTTTAGCAGTTATAATTTAAATATAATTTTCGGCATATGGGCTCGCGTGTATATGCATATTTTTCACAAACGCTTCATATTAAATTAGTCTGTATTTCGCCAATAACGTGTCGAATGATGTTTTCTATGTGGTTTAGTGTATCGGCTTCATCAGCGTATACATAGAACTTTAATACTCCCCCCAAATAATCTAATGGAGTTAAATCGCACAAACGAGGTTGCCTGTTGACAAGTTCATTTCGTGAAATTATTCGTTCATCAAATGTTTC
>NC_136483.1:58875928-58953428 GCF_053919585.1 Euprymna scolopes
TTTAACTTATTTCATAAATAACAGCTTTATGTGTTAAAATTTCTTTAGCAGTTCATCCACAATCACTATTTTACGTGATTCAACTACGATGATGCACCAGATAAATCATAGTTTAATTTTTTTTTATTTAGGGAATTCTCTTACAGAATCTGTTCTGGTTTTATGCCATATTTCCAGCGAGCAACGCTGATACTCATGTACATAGAAATTAAAAGGGAATGTTTAATCATATTTTATACTAAACATTCTTTCATATCTGTTCGGGCAACACCGGAAAAAGGATCCTGCTAGTATATATATTATAAAATGTCGGGTTGTCCTATATAAGCTTTCAACATTGTAGAAAAACGACGAGGCAATATCTGTTCAAATCTTTCACACTCACTATTTCCAGCAAACACTGCAGCGTGTTTGTGTTTTCACGTAAGAACACGCCCATTTCGTCATCGTTTAATAAGTATTACAGTTTATCCTCTTTGACGGACTCTCTCAAATACATAATCCCACATGGATACTAGGAAATATTTAACCCTATTTAAATTAAGGTTCTCAAGGAATCAAAAAATCACCAACTATTTTTATTTATAGTCATACATACGCGCATGTTACCAAAATTACTACTACTACTACTACTACTACTACTACTAAAATATAACAATGTAATTTAAAAATAATTATGCAGCAAACTGACAGGGATTTAAAAAAAACTATTCTGTATTTTTATCTAGCTATCGCTAAGGGAATTTTCAGTTTTTTTATGCAAACATTGAATTCAACTTGAAAATCACATATAAAAATAGCACGGTTCGTACTTTTTTGTAAATATCTATACTAGAAAAAATAAGATCCCTAATAGGTAATTCTGCAGAATACTTGCTGTTATTGGCGGTGAGAATTATTTTCGTATTTTTATTATTGCTACGGACGTATATTTTATTCATACTAACATTTTTAACTTTATTTAATTTAAAGGTATTTATTGTTGTTGGTGGTGGGGTGGTGGAGATTGTAACATTTTCTTATTGTTACGAACATGTAATCATTTTTATGGATACTAAAAACAATTTACATTTTATTTACTTTAAAATATTTACTTTCACCTAACAAAGAAAAATGACATTGACAGGTACTTCTGCAGAATACAGATCGGACTTTATTGCTATTGTTGTTAATATTCGTGATTAACTAAGTTTATTATTGCCACTACAAAGTTTTTTTTAAACAACATTAACATCTACAGAATACAGATGACTTTATGGTGATTTGTTTTGATTTTCTACATTTTTTCTATTTTTTGTTTCCACTGGAATTTGGGGGGAGGGCAGTAAACCTTCGCATGTTCCAATCCGCTTCACACTCATCCAATGAATGCACGGTTAATAATTTCTCGTCTTGATTTTTCTATCTTCCTGAATCCTTCTAGTTAAGTCGATTTGAGACGATTATTATTGGCTCACAAGGAGCTTTCACACAGGTCATGAAGGATCTCTCCTTGAAAACAACCTGTAGCGTTCCATGGGAGCTAGGCGGCAACAAATCTCCCCAGCTTTCCAGTACTCTCCACCTCTTCTGATATAATTTACAAATGAATTTGCATTATCGCAACAGCCGCTTACCATTGATTTCTCGTTAGTAGTGACCATTGGTCTCCACTGGAATTTGAGTGGCAATAAGCCTGCTCAAGGTCCCAGTTCTCTTCACATTTGTTCAGCGGAGGTCTGATCAGTGCTCTCTCCTCGGCCTTTCCATCATCCTTGACCCTTTTCGGTTATTTGGCATCATTCTTTTTGGGAGATCGGTGATTGGGTAATGGGAGGGGACGAGATAGAGAACTTATGGATATGCATCTTCAATGTTCTTGGTTTCATGTAACGCTTATTCATGTTTTGTTTATGCAGGAGCTCATCTGGCCCGTGCATGCGGCTCATATGTATTAGTCTCCACATTCAAGGGGTTTCCTTAATATTTCAGCCATTATTATTATTATTATTATTATTATTATTATTATTATTATTATTATTCATGCTGGTGGTGATCGTGATTTTAGTAGCGTTGTTATTGCCAATATATTTACTAATAATACTATTTTGCTTTTTTAAAAATTCCTTCTATGTTTGGTTTTTATTATTTTGATTTATTATTAGTAGTAGTAGTTGTAGTATTCTTATTATTAGTATTTGTTTTTGTTCTTTTATTGTTCTGATTATTTCTTCTATTGTCTATATGACTGTTACAATTATTTTTATGCTTAATATTTGTCTTACTGTTTTGGTCTTAATATTGGGGTGTTTCATTTCTTAACACTATCTTTAGTATATTTTTTATTTTCTTAGTTAATGCTATTAGTATTACTTTTATTGCTATGGTTTTATTAGTATCATTATGAGTATTGCTACCAGTGGTGTCATTATTATTTGTATAATATTTTTCATATTACTATTATCATTAACATCATAATTTTTTTAATTCTTACTATTATCAATAATGTTATTAGCATAAGTAGTAATAGTAGTAATATTACTATTTTTGTTATTATTGACCTTGTATGAATATTGCTAACATAACTATTATGTAGTATTATTCATCATTAATTCTAGCTTGGGCTTGAACATTGAAATTTCGTCACTTACTCTGAAATGACGGGATAAAGGTAGGTTAGTATATATATGCAAGAATGTTGGGGTTAACATCTTGGGGTTTGTTGGGAACTTGAGTTAAACTTGCATACAGTGCTCGATACGTTCTTGGATAGAACTTGATATTATATAATATGCTAAGCTGGTCTCAACTTATCTTGTTAAATAACACACACGCACACACAAAAACACACACACATATATGAGAGATGATAAAAAGAGACAAAGGTCAAATATAAAGCTAGACCAGAAATGGAGAAAGAGAAAGGAGGAGGAGGAGAATCAAAACTGATTTGAAGAGAAATCTAGAAATAGTAGGAATATGAGAGAAAGAGAATGATAAAATTAAAATAAGACTTCCAAAATTCAGACTAAAATTATCCACAAGGACCTGTTTGTTGCCAAGGTCGCTGGAAAGATGGTGGAATCCTTCTACCGCTCCAGAAGATATCTCACTACTGATGCAATTCTCTATCTATATAAAAGCCAAGTACGTCCAAGAATGGAATACTGTTGCCATATCTGGGCAGGAGCTGCTAAAAACAGCCTATCCTGCCTTGACAGAGTACAAAATAGACTTCGTGGCTTAGTGGGGGATGCCCTTTTCTCTACCCTGCAACCTCTCTCCCACAGAAGAGACGTTGCGAGCCTATCCTTGTTTTATCGTTATTTCCATGGCAGGTGCTCGTCTGAGCTCCAATCTCCGGTCCCCCCTCACCAATCTTTCACGAAAAACACCCGTTTAGCTGAATCCACTGTGAAAAATTTCCCCCACTCTATATCTGTGCCTAAATCAAAACGCGGATTCCATGAACAAAGCTTCTTTCTTAGAACTGCACGCCTGTGGAACTCTGTTCCGTCTGCCTGCTTCCCACCGGACTACAACTTGGATGTCTTCAAGTCCAACGTTAACAAATTCCTAATGAACCGCCCCCTTAAGTAAACACTTCATCAAATCTCCACACTAACGTAATGTACTTGCAATAACCCTTATCCCTGAGTGGCTTCCGGGCCTTGATAAGTGGTGATCACTGTGTAAAAAAAAAATAGATAACGTACTTAGTATTATTCAGTTGTAAGTTGCACTCTCTGGTTGACACTCAAAAATACAATTCCGTGATTTACTTTGGATTTCTACCTGGTCATAGCTGACGAAACACGGATTAAGCAAAGGGTTCCGTTGGAAATTCCGCGCAGATTCCAGAGTTCGACTATATATACTTGATGAAGGTCGGACATTATATCGATGTAACGTTGCGCGTATAACACACAAGAGGAGAATAGTAGTTAAAATAATCCAAATAATACGAATTATTAATTTTCTTATAAAAAATCAGAAACAAACCGGAGGGGGGAGAGAGAGAGAGCGCGCTCTGATCTGGTCCAAGTCATTATCCTGATCGACAGTGACCAGATGTTACCTTTACCTTTTCATGCAGTAGAACCCCGTTAGTTGCGCTGATCAGTCTTCAATTCGCGGCCGGGTAAATGTCAGTTCTTCTCGCGTCAAGGTTGATATGCTGTCGCCTCGCCGGTCGTACGCTAAGGAAAAGAAACAGTAACTCACAATTCGCCCTATGTCAGAAAGACGATTCAATTCACAAGGAAAAAGAACAAACTCGGTTTCTTTCTAGTCTACTGATTAAAGTTCAAAAAGATTATATATATATATACATATATATATATATATATATATATATATATATATATATATATATACACACATACAATTGTTCTTTACAGTACAACAGTAATGAGTCCGTACAAGTCCCGACTTCTCTAAGTCGACAATTAATCTTTGTTTTCTCTCTATCTTGTAGCAGTGCGGTGTAAGCGAAACGGGGCGTCGTGGAGACGAGAGAACTATAATTCAGTTCACAAGCTGTTTCAAGCTCGATCAATCTCAAGTCTCAGAAAAACTCTCTATGCCTGCCGTTTTTCGGCTGTGCGTTCGATTATGTATACCGGGGTGGGTGAACCGGGGTGCCCCCCCCCACCAATGAACCACGAGAGTGTCAACTTCCGGCATGTTCCGATTGGTCTCCTCAGAAAAGTGGAGATTCCCACACTTGCACCTGCAAGTTTTGCGAACCGTTTCTCATGGCTCCAGGGTCACGTCCATGATCCCGGGGTCAAGGTGAGATGTTCTTGAGGTGTAAACATCCATTCTCCAAAACATGAATCATCACTTATTTGAATCGGCTCACAGAATATGTTTTTGTTCAACTCTTAAAATGGCATTACTTGTTAATGGATTAAACGAAATCATATATTATTCGTTTCTCTCAGCAAGGACTTTTGCTGTTGACCGGGCACACCAATATTTAATAAAGAGTCACGTCTGCCCGTTTTCCCTAGTGAATTTTAAGTTTTCGCCCTCTATTTGGGAAGCCCAACCGCTTCCTGGGACGGTCATCTCAGAGAGAGAGAGAGAGAGAGAGAGAGAGAGAGAGAGAGAGAGAGAGAGAGAGAGAGAGAGAGAAAGACTGAACGGAGAGTAATAGACACTGCATATAATAAAGGAGTTGAACAAAATATAGTGACAGAAGTTGAAAGTGATTCACTGAAAGTCAGTAAGAGTTGAATTAATTGCAAATTACGGCTAACTGGAATATCGAAAAGGGTGATTTTTACCAAAATTTTATTTGGTGACAGCAGTTTTTTTTTACGGTATAAAATTGTGATAGGTCTTGTGTCAGACTCGGCTAGTCTGAATGTTGCTTTTTTCAGATGCGCGAGTTAAATAATAAACAGCTGATTTTAACACTTGGATAGACAACATCTCGAATCGCATTAAGCGAGGATATGTTTTGTTCATAAAATAAGGAATGAAGACACGCAAGCCAGACAACATCAGAACGCCAGAAACGAGAGGATGAATTTGGTGTAGTAACCTATTGCGACTATAATATTAACCTTCATCCTCGCCGTTTTAACCCCGCCTTAAATTGAAAAGGTCTAAAAATTGAATGTTTCTACCGCCCTATCCTCTATCTCAAGCAGTAATACACTTCGTCATACACGCACGCACATACTTGAGAGTTGTATCCACTCACGGCAGAATGGTGTGTCACAAGGGCGGGAAAGTCGGATTGGAGAGCTAAAGATATAGAACAAAATGGCTTGCAAAACATGCCTGGGCAGCCCCGTCGACATTCCCAGGTATAGCCGCCCCTTATCGATTAGCAATAAACTAACCCCTTTCAAAAGGAAAAGGTAAAGCCAGGAAGGGTCGACCTGGAACTGCACAGAACCAAAGCCATACCTCAATCAACAGAGAAAAGTCCTTAGCAACAATGGCTCTGTTGACTTTAGTGCCGATGGAAAACTAATATACTCTGTCATATTCAGGTATTCATTTCTAAAATTCAAACTTAATGCTATTACGAGTACACACAAAAACCTACTTACTGTCAGACACACTCTCCAACGTACATCAACTCACTCGCTTAGACTATCAGTCTTTTGCTTAAAATGACACTATTATTAGACGCATTCACTCACAGTCCTCTCTATGACGCGCACACCTACACTAACACATTGTTTCATTTATAGACTTGTACATAGTTACACAATCTTAGTATTATTAGGCTCACTCTTTTTATTACGTTTTCTCTTACCGCCTTCTCTCTATTGACTCACACATATCTACTCTCTCATACTCACTTTCGCTCTCACTCACTACTCACTCACTCACTCACTCACTCTATCTCTATCAAAGATTTTATCCTTCTAACTGTCCATTAAAAATAAAATGGCGTTCCCGTGTCTGCGGGCGTTCGTACGCCTGAAGGGTGTGACTCGCGCGGCTAGATTTACAAAGTAACCCACCCAGATAATGCGTTTCCATTTCTTATTTCCAAAGCCGAACACCACTTATTAATAGAAAAGAAAATAGCTCAATTCATTAAAAATAAGAATAATTATTCGGCATTAAACCGCCATCATTTTTGTTATGTTCGCCGAGCATTAAAACATTAGACAACAACAATAAACTAGCTCGACCTTCCCGAAGCTGTTCGGGAATCCCATTTTTGTTTCGCCTTTTACATTTCAAAACTATGCTGTTTATTTATTTGCGAACTGTTATACTCATCTTTTTTAAAAGTTGCTGTTTCTCGACGTTTCGGCCAATTATTCCTCTGGTCTTTGTCAACTATAAAAAAAGATGAGGATAATAATTCGCAAATAAATAAATAAATATACAAAATTACTCATCTCAAACAATTCTAATAAATAATACGTCGTTTATGTTTCTGTATTTTTTTTAGATGAAGATTGATTATTCGTATTATTTGGATTATTCGGACTCCTATTTTCATCTTGAGCATTCTTTTCACAATATTTCGGTCGGTGTAACCCCTGACCTTCTTCAAGTATATCTTGTCAAACTCGGGAATATTTCTATCGGAATTTGGATACAACTGAAGAAGGACGGAGGATACATGGATCGAAACCTTGTCAAAATGACATTCAAGTTGAGAACAGTAGTTCGAAGAATCCAATACCGCTTTTATTTTTTACCAATTTTTGAAAAAGATTTTTTCGCATTGCTGCAATGCTGAAAGGTATAAGATCCGTCTACGACTCTTAGGATTTGAAACTCCGTATTGTAAACTCTTCCAACATTTAGATCGTCTGCTAATTCTTCGGAACGATTCAATTTTTTTTTTTTTTGTCATTCAACTGAAAATGTTCTTACAACTTCCGGTGATTTGTTTTAACGTTTGTTTTATCCAGTTTTCTTTGTCTTCCAGCAGCTTTATTTTCTTTTCTCTTGCAATTCCTATGCTCGTTAGCTACGCAATTACAGCCATAAGTGATTTAAATACCAGAACACCATTTTGCTGTTTTTATCTAACCGTATCTATCCGGTGTTGCGCCGAAAATTAAGTAAAGACAATTCACTAAAAAAAAAAAAAAAAAAAAATCGACTCCGACTCCAAGCCAATTTGATAGTTAAATTTGTTACGGAATAATTGACGCATCAAATTATTGATGAAGTCAAATTGTTATAACCATAATTTTATTAACTGTCTGGAGCATTAGGTTTGGAAATAAAATTAAAAAAGGAAACACTTCAGTGACAGAGCTACATTTAAAACTTGAACATCACACACGTATTTTTTTTCATCTGGATGATTCACAATAGGAAACAACACTTAATATCATTTATACAAACAATGCTCTTATCATATGGACAATGAAACACACGTCTGCGAGAGGTGCTCATGTTGCTCATTCGCCTTTTTACTTGAATGTGATATTTATTCGCACGTATGGTCATCGAGTCGTCGTTACGGTTTATCGTCTGCGTGGCTTTTACAATTTTTTCTTATTTAGTTCAAGTTAGGGAAGGGAATCTCTTTAAGTACAATTGTTTGAATTTCTCTTGCACTTGGTTCACCGGGTATATTTTCCAAGTAGTTTTGGAAATTTTTTATAAGTCTAATTGCACCTATAATTGCAAAAATAATAGAGATCTTTCTAAGATTCCAGTTTCTTTTCATGTACATAAAACCTTGGTATTTCGTTATTTTTTACCTCTTAGATCTGTTTAACCTAGCATCATGGGGGACACTAACTTCTGCTAAGGTTGCTTCTTTCTCCTTGTCCCATATCACTATATCAGGTTTAATAGCTCTGTTTACGAGGTACGTAGCTGTAGGAATGACAGTCATAGTAGATGGTGTATGACTGCATGGTTAAACTCTGCATGACATATGACTAGTTAAAATATTTTTCTAATTTTAATTAATTAACAACTACTGAATCTCTGGCGAGTTGTTTGATCATAAATTAGTAGAACATTTTTATCCGCATTTATTTTCCAGGTAATCACCCGACAGTTAGCCTCTTGTCTTTTTTTAAAATTCATATGCCAATTGATATCATACATTTATATTTCAACCATATAACAATATATCATATTTATATTTCAACCATATAACAATATATCAACTGATATTATACAGTGACAGATTTCGGCACGGATTTAAAAGGTTTAGAGCTAAAAAAATCACAGGTACATCTAGAAGAATTCACGGCGGAATTTAAAACGAACGACCTTTTAAATCGTTTCTTAACGATTTGTTTTCAAAATATTTATTAGTCATTAGACAATAACGTTTATGAGTATAAAAAAAAAAAGGAAAAAAGATGCCTTTCAATAAATGTCTTAGTTTGTAAAGAAGGAAATATAATTTATAAATTTAATTCCAGGGAAAATGATGATTCATTATATTTTTTTTTACAAAGGGGTCACGATTTATCAAGGTCTAGAGGCCACTCGAGGATAAAGGTTATTGAATGCACAGTAGTAAATGGGATAATTTCTTAGTAATCGTTAGTAGTAGAAATTTGGTAAATTGGATTATTTAACGGAATGTTTCATCAAGAATTTGTTTACGTTGGACTTGAAGACAACCAAATTGTAGTCAGCTGGAAAACAGGCTAACGGAACAGAGTTCCACAGGCGTGCAGTTCTGAGAAAGAAGCATTGTTCATGGAATCTACGTTTTGGTTTAGGCACAGATAAAGAGTGGGAGAAATTATTGACAGTGATTTCAGCTAGACGGGTGTTTTTCGTGAAAGACTGACGAGGAGGTGCCATAGATTGGAGCTCAGACGAGCACTTGCCATGGATACAACGATAAAGAATTTTATTACGCTTACTTTATAACTATCTTTTGACTAAGATCACAGTGTGGTATCTGTTCTGATCCTACACAGTTCTGTCCTCGATCAATGAAAGAGAAATTCTTCTAGACTGAGTCAGTGTTTATCTTTGTTCCAATATAGATTGTCCCTTTTTGGGGGATTTTATTTATACATTAACCCTCGACCTTGTGTGTAACTCTGCCCCGGTGAAGAGGCATGTAAGCAGGATCTTTTTCTTACTTCAAAAGTCATGAGATCAGAATTAATCGCGATTTTTTAAATATTAACTCATTTTACAATTAATTAATAAACTTTCATTTCGTAAAGGCCAGAAAGGTATTTCAACATATTTTTCATGTAATCATAAATTCAATGCTTAATAGATAATGACCGAATGAAATATTTTGAAAAACAAAAGTATTAGCGATGTTCTTTTTACTTCTATTCACTTCAAGCAAGGCAAATTGTCACTGGGGTGTAAAGGACTACTGTAAATTAAGGACAATGTTTCCACGGAGTTGAGCGGCGAGATTTCTGTTCACATTACATTTAAATTTCTGCATTTTTGTACAGATGGGGAAACAAAAGACAGAAAAGGAATTCCAAAGTCTAACAGGCCGGGGAACAAACTTTCAGAGTAAAAGGCTCTTAGTATCGAAAACCTCTACAATGAAAGCAAAATATCGTACAGATAAGGTTTAACGAGGTGGAATGAAATTCAGTTAAAAATTCAAGAACCATAAAGGTTAAAGAATGATTAATGGAATGAACCATGTCTAGTTACAGTCTAAGTCAAGAATTTCTTGATATTGGATTTAAAGGCAATCACGTTGTAATCTATAGGGAAGCAATCCTGTGGCAATGTGTTCCACAGACGGGAGGTCCTCATAAAAAAGCTCGATATGATAATAATATGGCGTTTGTGAATGAACTGTATTTTTTTAACGTCCGGCTTTGATTTAATGAATATGAGTATATCCGGGCCTTTTCCCCTTACAAGATTGTGATTTGTTGGTTGTGCTTTAAGTGCTAACTGGTGGAGTCGCCTTGGACAGACGTCGAAAGGTACGCAAGCCTCATGCTAGAAACACCAGCTTCGACTACCACACTCGTGCAGTACGGCAACTTACCATATTATTACTCGAAACTGTAGCAAGACCTGCTCAGCAACTTCAACGATATGTATCCCTTTCACGAGACGTTTCAGGTCTAAAGTCACGTAATCTGTAGAGAACTCTAAACGGATTTCTACATTATCATATGGTTTATTTGTTTGCCAGGCTCTAATACAAATTCAGGCAGAGTTTCATACCTTATGCAGATTTGTCTATGAACCTAGATGAATGCAGAGGAGATCCACTTGCCACAGTGGATTTATTTTTAAGCAACACCACCCCACATTCTCAAATTTCAGAATCAGTTATACTTGAAGCACCTCAGAATTTGAAACGATCAAAAGAACACAGTTTGGCTTGACACCGGTTTCTTTTACTTCCGGTTCAATTATAAACAAATACGCACGCACGCTTGCCTTCGCAGACTTTTTTTTTTTTTTAGAAAACGTTTTGCGTACTTATGCAGAATCTCGTCGGAATATTCCAGACAGGTTACGTAAACTGCCGAAACACGGCGAATGAAAATACTATGTTTTTTTTCACAAAAATGTTTGTCAACTTTTAAGGTGTGAACGAAAAGTTGTGTTTTATTTTTTCTTACCGAAAACGATGTTTAATATACATAAAACACTAACAGTTAAAGATTAAGGAAAAAATATAATTACGATCGAAAACTTTCATCGTACAGTATTTTAATGAAAAAGTGTATGTGATCTTGCTGTAATAATTGCATTATTACTAAGAAAGCCGTTCTTAACATGATGAGAGGGTCTTTTAAAATGTTCTGTGCGTTTACCTAACACAAAAGATACCATGTGCTAATTTTCGACTGCTGCCATTTCATTGGCTAAGCATTTCGGTACCTTCTGGCATTTGACGTAACCTATCCAAAATATGCTGACGATAACGCGGTCCCTATGCTGCATAAGTATCACGATTTATTTTGAAAGTTTATATATATATATATATATATATATTACTAACATTTCAGCCCGGCGTTGCCCAGGTGTTTGGATTTGTATGTTGAGCAAAAAAAACAAAAAAAACAAAAATAAAAAAAAACTGGTAGTAGGAAGACAGGCTCGACCCGTACCGTGAAGGAGGAACAGAACGGGGGAAAAAACGTGACGTCTTTGCTGTTACGACCACCGTAAAACCGGCGGTGATGCAGGTTTTAATTAAGGCTAGACAATCGAAAAGAGGGGATGACTTTCGAAAATATCGGCGAAAAAAGCGACCTCTTCCTGTAGAAAAATGCCCAGTTTAGGATCAAGAAATTAATGTTTTTAGCCACGTTTTCGGTATTTGTCGTCTGAAGGGTCGAGCTTCAAACGATACTGATCTTGTGAAAATCCGTCGCCTATGTCGAAACTTTTAGGCAGACATACAAACATACATACAGCCATTTATATAGTGATAGTTCAAATTTCCGACACAGACTGATTAAAAAGCTTGCCCTATTTCTGAATACCCTTTATGTAAAATTTCAAATGTTTAGACCAGAAATTGTCTGAGAAATTTGGTAGAGACCGCAGAGGTAAATTTTTTTAAAAACTTTGACACCTATTATGACCCCTTAAAATTTATTATTTTGGGTTCAAATCAAGTTATTGAGTTAGATCCATGTCCAATGAATCTATATCTAAAATTTCAAGTGCGTAGACCCAAAATTGTCGGAGGGGTGTGGTAGAGTTCTCAAAGGTCAAATCTCAGTACCCTGTATATCAAATTTCGAGTCTGTAAGCTAAAAATTGACAGAGTTATTGCGCAGGGAACCTAGACACACACAGAGACACGTTCACTTATATATATATATATATATATACACTGCAATGTATTTTTAAGTAAATCTCTAAAGTTTACAAAATCCTCTCTAAAAAATTCTTTGGCAATTATTGTATCGGTTCTCAATTCTAGGAAATGAATCTTAAATTTGACCTAGTGCCATTTTAACTCTCTTGGGAAGACATGATAGTATTAACCCTTTTTCTATATCTGGAGTTCAAGGAAGTGATGAGAATGATGTTTTGTGTGGTGTGTGTGTGTGTGTGGGGGGGGTAAGTATATGTTTTACAAAGAACCGCCAAATAGTATCGTTGTCAAATCATGTTTGTTCTTAAGGATTTTTTAAAGAAATATTTTATTTGGTGCTATTACCCCCGCCTTCCTACGCGTCCGGAGTAAGAAAAAAATAACAGGAGAGAATGGGGATAAAAATAGGGGCCACGAGGAAAGGTGGACAGGGGAAGTTGTACTAGAGAACAAAGGAATAAGATCTTGTTGTATATATTTTTCTGTTTTTATTTTTTTAATATAATGAAGCAGCACGAATTATGTGCGTGGGTGATACAGAAGAAGAAGAAGAAGAAGAAGAAGAAGAAGAAGAAGAAGAAGAAGAAGAAGAAGATGCCGTAAAAGAAAGGTGTGGTTGAAGGAGAAAGGATTAAAAAGAAAAAAAAGAAGTAAAAAGAAAGACAATCTAATGAAGAACGAGCAAAAAATGAAGAGAAAAGAGAATAAAAACAGGGAGAGGAAAGAAGTAAAAAAAAAGAAAAGGAAAATAAAATAAAATAAACGATAAAGAAGTACATATGAGGATAAAGAACGAAACAGGAACAAGGGAAAAAGAAAGGAAAAAGAAACAACCAAAGCTGAGAGGGCGAGAAGAGAGAGAGAGAGAGAGAGAGAGAGAGAGGGAGAGAGGGAGAGAGAGAGAGAATGAAATGAATAAAAATAATATGACAACAAAATCCGAAAAAGAAAGAACTAAAAGAAAAGAGAGGAATAAGAAGAAAAAGGTAATGTAAGGAAAAGAACGGGATTAAAAAAAAACAACAACAACAAAAAACTGGGACCTTGAGGAGCCTTGTTGCCAACAAAATTATAGGGAAAACCAACGGTCGTTGCCAACGAGAAAATAATGGCAAGCGTCTGTTGCGATAACGCAAATTCATTTGCAAAGATTATCGAAAGAAGTGGAGACTTATCACAGATTTCAGGGAATACCACCGGTTGTTGTCAGTGAGTAATCTCTGAGGATAACTTGTGTGAGAACTCCTAGTGAGTACAAATAGAAGGAAAAGAAAGACCTTTGGTTCATCTTCATTCCCGTTACAAACGTCCCTGAACGTTATGAAAACAAAAAAAAAGAATAAAGGGTGGGGGTGAAAAGAAAGAAAGAAAGAAAGAAAGAAAGAAGAATGTAAAAGGGTTTGTTCCCTTAGATTAATTTTAAGCAACGTGCTTCCCGTTTCTAGCGCCTCGTTATGAATAGTAAGAAAACATAAAACAAAAAAGAGCAAAAAAGGCCAACGAAGGGATTGTCGGGCGGCATGCGTCAGCAGGGCTGGTCTTGAGCGGCATGTGCCCTAATTGCCGGCCCGTGTGCGCGTGTCTGTGTGTCTGTGTGCCAGAAACGCGCAGGCCGCATGCCGAGAAAAGCCCGTGCGTGGGAGTTGGAGAATGTTGGGGGCGGTGGCTGCTCGAGTAAAGCAAGAGAGGGGGGGTGTGAGTGGGGTATGTTGTTGCCGCCGCCATCTTCTGTTCTTTAAAGCGGGCACAGTACAGTGTGTGCAAGAGATAGTGAGTGGGGAAGAAGGGCAGTCTTGTACAGACATATGTTCACTTACTACCGTCCACCAACCTACACCTCGTACACCAGAAAGTCTATAAAACTGGCATTTACTTACTTTTCTGTATTTACTCACGCATCACCGCTTATTAAGGCCCAACGGCCACTCAAGGATAAGAGGTACTAAGTTTGTCAGGTTGACGCTATAGACAACACCATGAAGATTGGTAATGATGGTGGAAACCGGGAACGAATTAATTATTTAAGAGGATTACTTACAATAATTTGTTTACATTGGACTTTAAAACATCCATGCATTAAGCTGATAAGCATCCTTGTGATTTGTGTTCCACAGACGGGCAACTTTTGGAAAGAAACTTTGCTCATGGAAGTTCTGTTTGGTTTTACTTATACACAGGAAGTAAGAAAAATTTGTAATGTGTTTGCCTCGTTCACGACTTCTGGTGTTGTGCTATAATTTGAAGGCCAAAGCTCAATCTTAGGCAGTAATCCTCTCAAGCATTACCTCCCCCATTACACAAAAGAAGGAATCAACTTCATCGTCTCTCATTCGAGGGGCACTAGTGAGAGAAGGCTGAGGGAACCGAGATCATTTTATAAAACAGACCGGATATATATTTCTCTCGTGGGAAGGCAGGTAAGTAACAACGTCTACCTGCATCATGCAAATATTTTAAGCTTAGACTCAGCCCAAAGAGGATTTTCTAGAAAATAGTATCTCTCCTCATTGGACAAAAAGGAGCAGAAGCAATTTCATTGGCAAGAGGAATGACACATTTCTTTAAGGAGATAGCTAATTGTGGGTTCATACTTTTCCCAAATTATTAGTGCATAATTGAATATAATAGATATGATAAAATTTGATAGCATTCTTTTAGACAAATTTTGCGCAATTTCTCTTAAGTTATATGTTTAAGATTTACTGAGCTTAAACACTGAAATTTTCCCAACAAAAAGTCAATTAACACACACGCACATTATATATATATATATATATATATATATATATATATATATATATATATATATATAAAGCTAGCAGGAAGACTCGACGTTGTCTGGGATTGAATAAGGATCAAACTATTTTCTATCCTCCCATAATTTTATCGCCATCAAAATCGGTGAAATCGCCCATTTTATAAACAAATCGATTGCTTGCCTACTCCGGTTAGGGACCTCACCACAGCGTACCAGAAGGAAGCTTCATACACCTCACCGCAGTGACTCAGTCCACAATACAATGTAGTCTGCATTGCACTGTAGATAATCTATGGTTGGTTTTATATCATTATCTGCAAATAATGGTTTCACTTAAAGTTTAAATTGCAAGAGTCAAGTATTAAGGTTCAATTGTGCTCTAAACAGAAACATAATTTCGAATGCGCCCCAGTCTTATCAAAGAGCCAACTGTTGATTTTATGAAATTATTTTTACATAGTCACTTGAATAAAAGTTAAACGTATAAAAGTCAAGTATCATGGTTCAATTGTGCTCCCAAACAGACACATTCATTTCTAACGCGTTACTATCTTATAAAAGAATATACAGTTGATTTTATAGGCATGGCCTTTCTGTATGTAACCCGATGAAAGTTTTCAAATGTACTTGTGATGTTAGGTTGTATAAAAGGGTTGACTTTAGTCAAGATCGGACCTCTTTCTTTTTCTTTCTTCTGTTTTTTCAATTATCGATTTTCGATACGTATTAATGGCATTCCGATACAAAACCTACGTAAGAACACTATCAGACACAGCAAGTGCCTTCGTGTGATATTTACAAAAAGAAAAATCGACCCAACCGTCTTTGAGTTCATACGGAACTCTCTCCCTCTTTCGCTCACTCACACACACACACACACACACTTCCTTTATATTAGTGGCCTGGCAAGGCTACAAGGGTGACAGCCAAGCAAAAATAATAAAAAATATATAAATAAATAAAAACAAAACAAAAACAAAACCATAACCAAAATTCATCCCAAACCAGCCAAACTAAAGCTGGCTTGCCAGGACACTATATATAAAAATGCAGGCGCTGTCGTTAAAAATGCCCAACAATGCTTTATAAAAACATCGACCATAACTTTCACATTGCTACATTTGTTTATTTTCAAAGAGCTTTACATTTACGCTAAAGCAGTAGCAAGCGATATCAATAACCAAGAGTGCTCAACTCGAGAATATATATCATTTTAATTTGTTTTACATAAGCATTGATATGTCCTTACACATTCATGAGCATGTTTCGCTCAGCCAGTAACAAGTAACTAGAGACCTCTTCAGGCGATATTGCTTATACAAAAGGTTAGTCCATAACCTAAATGCTAAATTCTATATATAGAAATGCAGCATACTAGACAGTCGTTAATATAGTATAAAACATATACAGCATTATAATGTCCATAGCGATGATTCTGTAGGTTCAAAGCTATCGCACTTGTTCCAACTGAATCGTAAACTATGGACCGTTGTGAAATAATAACGGTATGATTTAGAGAGCGATTCTTATGATGGGGAGAGTGATTTTTAGTTACTCTGTGCATTCATTTAATAGTTTAATACACAAAAGATACCGTGATACTTGAATTTAATTCGAAAATCCCATAAAAGTACAACACTGTCTGTAAACTGCACAATCACCAAAGCTTTAGCTATTAAATACTTTTATGTGGATTGCCCCATAAAACTTTCGTTTTTACATTGGAAAGGTGGTAGTGTTTGAATAAGAAGTCAGTCTGATGACCACGCAGTCGGGTTTGGAATAACGTTTAGCTACATTGAAGAGCTGTGATCCGGCGAAACAGCTGTCCGTGCTTGACTGTACATAAAACTATATGTATTTGTGTGTTTATGTGGCATTTACATTTTTACGTATCTGTTGTGCGTCTTTACTTCGATTAAAGTACAATGTTGCCGCAGCGTGAAGAGGTTTTCACGCTCGAACATCAAATCCCTACGCGTTATTGTTTCAAGTAGACGCATATTTCCCTTCATCTTTTTTATCCTCCTTCCTGTCTATTCATACTCCTCCTACCCTTTGCCCCCTTATACACACGCACACACAAAGCTTTTTTTTTTCGGGTTAGACGATGTAGAATTAATCACATGTCCCCCATTGGGGGCGCCACACGTTCAACGTGCCTGTAAAAACGATTTCGAAAAAAATAAAAATTGTTTATGTCTTATTAATAAAATAAAGTAACAAACCGTCTATTCATAAGATGTGATTATTTAATGTACGCGTTTATCAATGAACGGTACTTTAACAGTATAAGGACCGCGTTATCGTCGGAATCGTCCGGCTGATTTACGGAAAACACCGGATAGTGTCGAAACGCTAAGTACCTTTAAATAATGAAGAAAACATTTGTTTGCTATTATTGGTTTATTATGAACAAAACTAAAATATTTACGTTGATTATAAAAAATATAAAAAAGTAAAAAACAATATAAAAAAATCATAAAACATTTGTCTCCTATCTGTTGTTTGTAATTTTAAAAATATTTATTTATGAAACTTACCTTACAATAAACGTTTTTTTAATTTATAATTTTAATTTTCTAAAAGTTTCATAAAATTGTTTAATTTCAAGAACACTGTTTTCATTTTCAATTAATTTTTCACTGAATTAGCTCCGTATTGACAGAAACAATATATTTTTCATTAAAAAAATCGCCTGTGTTTTAACGGGGGTGGGGGAATCACAAAACTTTCATAAGACACGTTCCGGCATTTCCCAGTAAACCGTCCGGGTGATTTCCAACGATAACACTGCATAAGTTCCAATGAAACCCTATTTCAGATTTATACGTGACGAATCGATAGAATACCAAAGTTCTTAACATAGATCTGTTGATTAATCTAAATAATATGTTTCAACATTATAGAATAACAGCTCAATAGACATGCTATCTCAAACGTAATCAATTTATCTGTCTCCCAGAGCGGGATGATGTGACACAAGGTTCGAAAAAAGTAAGATTTAAAGAATCATCACCATAAAGTAAGAGCAGTATTTTCTGAAAAAAAAAAAAAAAAAAAAAAAAAAAATCTGGGCTACTCTGTCAGCATTTTCCAGTAGGGGTGCATCAGGCGATTAGCAATAAACAAATCCCTTCTTAAAGAGAGAAGGTTAAACCTGAGAGGGTAAACCTAATAGAACTGCACAGGATCAGAACAATATCTCAGTCAACATGGAACAAACCATCTTAACACTGGCACGTCCCAAACGTAAACAGAAAAAGAAAAATTGGCAGACGGAACCTCATATAAACATGCATGGACGGATTTTAGTCGATGTATTATTCACTATTTTCTTTCATGACGATAACTTCTGCAAATCATTTGCGTTATCGCAACAGACGTTTATTATTGATTTCTCCTGTTAGTTTTCTCCAGGATTTGAATGGCAAGCCCCCTTTTCACCAAGAGTTCCATTACTCGTTATACCCTTTCAGCTTAGGTCAGCATAGTGCTCACATATCTCAGGCTTTCCATTATACTTAACTCTTCCTAAGCATATAACGTGGTGCCACCAAAAGCAGATTGCCATAGCACGTACGATCGTACGATGTGTATGTAGACGTGAACCTTTTTTTTTTAAATAGAAATATCAATTTACGAGATTTCTAACAGTTTCAGTCCGTTTGGTTTCGTTATATGTTCTTTCTATATATTGTGTCTAATTTCTATGTAAACTTAAACTCATAATTGTTTTTACTGCTGCTTCTCCCAAACAAAACATAAGATGCTACGGTGGATTAGAGGTCATACCTACAGAGGACATCTTCAGTGGAGACTTGTGAAACGAGATATTTGTTCATATTACATTAACAATTTTGCATGTTGGTACAGCCAGGGAAAGAGGTAGACGAGACGGGATTCAAAAGGCGAGCAGTTTGGGTGGGGTGGGGGGGATACGCTTTTAGAATGGGAAGTCTTCCGGGATCTGAGGATCTCAACAGTGAAAATGGTAGTGTTTTTGCGTATCATCAAGTCGATTAATGGTATTTAAGATGAGGGAGCACAAGTTCATGGGAACAGTTTCTAGTAAAATACTTGTAAAAGCAAACACAGCGATACAACATTGCATTCGAAATTGGTAGATAGTGTGTGATTTATGAGATTAGAAACCCTTTTTTAAACACGAAGAGGGAGACGGTTGTGTCTCAGGTTATTGATTGTTTATAATGTCGTTGATGGAATCCACAAACGATTGATTTTTTTCATTCAAATTTCAATCACCTTTTGATGGAGTTCTGTAAAAGTTCGCAAAGGGAAATGTACATTTGGATACGAGACAAAAAAAAAAAAAAATCAAAGAACGTTGTCACTGCAGGAAAAAGGCTTTGAACAACTAATCAAATTGGTAGAGACGGTCGTCTTTCACCTATTGTGAAATCATTCATGGGCTTCATTCAAATTCGGATCAATTAAAGGCAGTCAACCACCGTTTATACAACATTCATGACTTCCGCTTGCTTGAACACTCTAGACTGTTTACCACTTGCACCCTAATTTGGCGTTTATAAGTTGCTAATTTCCTTCATTGCAATGACAATTGTTTAGTGACCTAGAGGTAAAGGCTTAGCAAATAGAGTCAAGGGTGGCTTCGTGGCTGGGGTTGAATTTTCCAAACGATCTGAATCGTTATCTCTTACACTGATGATTGCGAAAGCAGGAAACATGTTTGTAGATATAAAGAATAATTATTATTTCTGATTATCAAGCCACTTTACGAATATTTAAGGATAGATACTGTATGGGAAATAAAAATTAAAAGGTAGTCAACTAGAGCTTATGCAAGGTTCACGACTTCCATTCCCTTCAACACTCTAGACTGCCCACTGTTTGCGCCTTAATTTTGCATTTATAAATTGTTAATTCACTTAATCCATGGTTAAGTAGCAGGAAGTAATGGTTTAGCAAATGGGGTCAAGGATAGCTTTGTGGTTGGGTACTAATTTCCTGACCGGTAGAAATTACCCCCCCCCGAATTAATGATTGCGAAAGCATGAAACTCTAGTGTCTGTAGGTATAAATAACACACACACACACACACACACACACACACACACACACACACACACACACACATATATATTATTATTTCTCACCTCAAACAAGGCATATCACCACTTGGACGTAAGGAGCTACTATTTAGGATCATGTTCAATAGGGGATGTGGGGAATTGAGCAGTGAGATATCTGTTCACAATACTTCTACAGGATACTACAGCCAGGGAAATAAGAAAAAGGGAGGAATTTCAAAGTCTAACAGTTAACAGCAATGAACCTCAACAGTGAAGGGGTGTGATTTTGGTGCTTATCGGATTAGTTGGAAGTATGCATATCGAGGAGGCACAAGTGCTAGGAGTTCATCAGAGTATTGAAGTATTTGTAAAACAGTACAGGTGTACAACATTGCTGTGATCAGGCAGAGATTGGAGCTTGACCGATAGTGCGAGACCTATTAGGCTGAAAACTGTCATATTGTTCTATATTCAGTCTGGTTATTTACTACGCAGTTTTTGTGATATGTACATCTGAACCGATATTATTGTTTTGAAACAGTCTATATATGAAAACTGTATAACATAAAACGTCTACTCCTCAAAGTCGGAAAAAATTCGACACAAGTTCCTGCACACACAAAGGGTTTTATAACTCTGCAGAAAAGGATTCATAACAATAATAATATATTTCAATATTTCGGTCTGTAATTTTTAAAAACTAATAATTCCTAAGGCGATAAATTCCTATACATATAATTGACACATTTTGTGTGTCCGGGTGCGTGATCTCGTTCCGTATGAACTCCAAAATGGCTGGACTGATTTGTTTTTCATTTAACAGAAATGTTCTTAATGTAGCTGAAAATGTTGTTAGACAGGTTTTGTATTGGAATGCTCCCATTTAGTATCGATAATCGATAAAATTCGATTAAAAAAGGAACAGTCCGCTTTTGACCAAAGTTAACACCCTTACACAGCCTAACCACACAAGTGCATTTGAGAGGTTCATCACTGCACAAGCACCCAGAATATGAAATTAACATTAGGTTCTTTGATAAAACAGTGGCACGTTTGAAATAAATGCTTCTGTTTAGAACACAATTGAACCATGATACTTGATTTTTGTATTTTAAACTTTAACTAAAACCGTTATTTACAGATAATTTTATAAAATCAACAGTATTTTCTCTACAGGGCAATGTAGACTACAATGTATTGTGGATTAATTCATTGCGGGAGGCATGTAAAGCTTCCTTCTGATGTACCGCTATGGCCTTATTTTGAAAAAAAACAAACTTTCATTAATTAATTATTCATTTTTTATGGTTTCTTATTCAATGAATGGTTTCATTTAAGTATTACGCCCAATTCTATTTATGCATATTTTCTACATTATGCATAATTGTGTAATATTTAGGCTGAAGACGTTCCAGCACACGCACTTGACAAAGTCTATATTCCAAATTTCAAGACGTTATTCATCTTACCGTTTATTTATTTCAGCATGTTAAAATGTCCTGGACATCGCCTTTTTCGTAGCATAGAAACATTCACATAATTATTATGTCAATTTTTGAATATTTTCCGCCCTAACTCATCAGAATAATAAAAACTCATTAACGTTAAAATAAAAAGAATATGGGCATGATTACATAAATCCGAAAATATCGGAAGCGTAGTTGCAATAGTGTTTCATGATATTTATACCAACTTTGACTTTATATATAATATATATTAAACACCTTGTGTGTGTGGAACAGTCTCTACTAAACTAGTCTCTCAATTTTTAATTTACAGACTTGAAACTAAATAGATATGTAATTTGGACCTGTAGCACAAATTGAATTTGGATTTTAGCTGGTAAATATTGTTGCTAGGAGGTAAAAATTGAAAACGATTAGCCTCAGCAGGACTAAGTCGACTAACTTGTTACTTCTACACGTGCCCAAATATACATGTGTATTGTGAAGTCACTTAATTTTTAACGTTTTGTTATCCCTATGTCGATAGTTCAAACGGTAATGACTTAGGCTGGAATGCTAAATACTTTGGTTTTGATTCTAGTCGATGGCACCAAAGTCATTTTTTTTAACTTTTGAAATCATTACTATATATTGGGTACAATATAATAATCAATAGAAGATTAGCATACAAAAAATACAAAACCTGCATAAATTAAAATATCACATTTAAGCATAACAACTGGGCAACGCCGTGCGACCTGCTATATATATATATATATATATATATATATATAGTAAGTTATAAAATATATATGGCAATTAAGCTACACAGAATATTCCACGTTTCATCAATGCTAGGATTCGTTAGGCTTATAAGCCTGATGAATCCTAGCGTGGATGAAACGCGGAATATTCTGTATAGCTTAATTGCCATATATATTTTATAACTTACTACCTAGCTCTACCTACGTATTGAGCTCTGTTGAAGTAAATATTTAAAGTTTGTGCTTAAATTTATACTTTCGTATATTAATTTATGTGACTAAATGAAGTAGTTTATATATATATATATATATATATATATATATATATATATATATATATATATATATATACACTAGCAGAAGTATTCTTTGTTGACTGGGTTCAAAAGGAGCCTTAAAAATGGACCCTGATGTATGATAATATTAAAGGTTATGAAAAGGGGGTGTGCATGTAAAGAAATAACTTCAACTTTCGGAGTATTGAAACCAAAGCAAAATATGGTGAAAGTAAAATTTTGCAAAAATATATATTTTTTTATCAACTTGTTTGTCCTTCGTAGCTAAGAGTGACCAACAAAATATATTTTAGAAAAGTAGAAAAAAACGGAGATTCTATTATGTGCACCAATTGACCCATTTCAATTTCTCAGTTGCAAAGAGAATGTAAAACCATGCAAAACAATATAACATTTGCCAACAGTTTGTCAATCAGTAGTTCTTAGACATAAAAATGAAGTCGATCGTCTTATTTCATGACGAAGGAGTCTAAAAAAGAAACATTTATGGTGACGTGGATGCACAGAGTAAACTCTTTCAATTGTAGTGTCAAATTTTACACCTGGATGACCCTCAACATTAGCTCTTCATTTTCTCCTCTGCATGTGTTGTGAAACCATGTGTAATAAGATCGAACCTGATTATAAATAAGAGTTTTTTGCAAAATTATCTTGTTCACACAATTTAAAACTGCAGTAAGAGTTATGGCTTTGTGATTTAGGGTAACTTGACCAGCATTTTTGTTTGTGAAATGATTCCCTGACACTTCAAGATGAACTGCAAGCTGTTAGATTGGAGGATGCCTTTCATGAATAGAAAACCCCCAAATACGTCAAGGTGCTTCATCAGTGCTAATATATCTACCAAGTTCATATCGCATAACTTCATCCCTAACATTTTTTTGTATTAAAAACATGGCTGCATCAGATCCTTTATTTATGTATTTGCAAACATATTTGATAGATTTAATATAATGGCAAAATTCAACATTTATGCACGTATTAAAAAGTAAAGAGAGTAAGATACAATCCATCTATTGTAAAATTCATGCTTGTCAACCATTGTTTTAAAGCCATCACCGTCTAGCAATCTTCTATAAGATGGATAACAATCCTCACTAAACTGAGTTTCAAGTGGATAGTTTTTAGGATATCTTTTTGAATATCAGCCCTCAACCATGCAAGATGAATTTCTATAGATATTACCACACGGCCCATTCACAATGTGACACTTTACTATTTCAAATGAGGTTGGATTAGTTTGTATATCAGGTAACTCAACTAATATAATGGAATCAATTTGATTGGGGTAAATTTTTCTGGTGAGTCATATTAATATATGTGCATGAGGCAAACCTCTTTTTTGCCACTCAAGTGTGTACGTGTAGCATCGTAGTGGACCAACGAGTTCTAATTTGTTTATCATTTTGATTATCTTCAGGTGAAACAATCTAGCCAATAGATCTTGTCGATTGATGTATGTTTGTTCAGGGAGAAGTTTATCTTGAATTTCCTTTCACTTTGCATTTGAAGTGAATGTGATAAACAGGTTTGATTTTCCATATTTTCTGACATAAGTCATTGCATCTTGGGTCCTTCCATGCATATATTGTAAACTACATACGAGGAGGTAATATGCATAACTGACCTATATAGTTAGTTATATGATCTTTGAGATGGATACAGGAATCTACTCTTAGCTTGTTTTAATGAGTTTTAATATATAAAATTCTTTCTGTTTCAACTTTTGCGAACATATCAACTGTAAACTGATGGAAAAGATTTTGACTTCTGTGAAGATGATTGAAGGAATTATCTCTGATCGTAAAATGGTACGCATAAAAATCCATACATGAAATATGATTTGTGGCATTTTCAAACTGATTTTAGGTCGAGTGAGATATGATGAAAGGACTATAACCATTTTTGTTTCTATTTTTTTATTTGTTAGTTAAAAAAAGAAATTCTAATCCAATCAATCAAACTATAAAAATATATGCAAAAAGTAAAGAAATTCCATTTCTTCGCGTTTAAAAGTTTTAAGAAATCATTAAAAAAATACTTGTAAATAAAACGTGGTTTATTTGTTAATGATAATTCCAAGTGTACTATCTATCATGGAAAAAAATAATTTTTATTTTCGAATGAATAATTCAAAATTAAATATTTGCTCTTTCCTCGTCAGTCAGAGCACAAATCTTTTCCAACTGAGGTAAATTTTTGCCTTTCACAATCTTCATTTATACTTCATAAAATCGACTCTGTATTTCACTTTAGCACACTCTACCTTCCTCATTATTTAATTCTTTCATTTATTTAATAATAATAAATGAATAACCATCTAAAATATGAATGTTTTTCTCCCTAAAATATAGTTTAAGTAAAATAATTTGTTTGGGAATATTGCCGAAACAAATTTAGGTGACTGAAATAGGATTTATTTTAATAGTTTAATAAATTATGATAAAAAATGGAAGACTTAAATTAAACGCCGTTGAGTAACTTTGATTTGAAACAATCAGTTACTTGAAGTGGACAAAAACACACAGACAGAAAATAATATTAACCCTTCCATTTTTATTATAAATTATTTAAATATTGGCCAAATCCTATTTCGGTCACCTAAATTGGTTTTTGACATTACTCACAAACTATTCTAAAACTATATTTTAGTAAACAAATTAAAAACCATTCTATAAAAGCCAGATAGATCCCATTATTTTATTATATCACACCTGTTCAAAATGAAACGCGCTTATCACAATATTCTTATGTGGATCTATATTAAAAAATCTTGTTAAACTTTATGACATATTTCCATTCTAGTAGGTCAGGCGCGAACACAGACCCCATAATTTTATTATGCCATATTTCTTCAAACTGAAACATAATTATCAAAGTGTACCCACGCAAATAGATATCAAGTCTGTTACAGTTTGTGGCATGTTTCTATTCTATGGAAGTCAGGCGCGAACGCAGACCCCACAATTTTATCATACCATCCCTGTTCAAGCTGAAACATAATTATCAAAATATTCTTATGCGCATCTATATCAAACACTCTTGTAAAAGTTTATTTCCATTCTTTAGGAGACCGGGCGCGTAAGCAGACCCACATTTTAATAAACCAACCATGTTCAAATATAACATACCAATTTTTGCTTCTTGATACATTTTGTATGGAGTTAGTTTAGTATAATAGTAAATTATAGGAGATACACACTCACACAAACATTCAGCTTTATATATATATATATATATATATATATATATATATATATATATGAGTAATAAAATGCACGTAGTTTAGCACTTAACGGCCATATCAAAGTTTTACTGATCCTCAAAGTAGAGTATCATGCATATGTTCTGGTGTCTATCAAGAAAATAGAAGCATTTAAAGTTAAATTATACTAACATAAATTAATGGTAAAAATTACATGATCTAATGTAATGGCTGACGACTAGCAAAGAATGTAAAGGGATTGTCAGAGGTTTTAAAATAGCATTCGAAAACCCGAACATTGCCCCGCTTATCTTGATTAGATTCACCAGTGCCTTAAAAAGGT
Source organism: Euprymna scolopes (assembly GCF_053919585.1). NCBI lineage: Eukaryota > Metazoa > Mollusca > Cephalopoda > Sepiida > Sepiolidae > Euprymna > Euprymna scolopes. Next base: position 58,902,017 of record NC_136483.1, read on the forward strand.
ATAAAGCATGCGAAAGACAGAGGAACATCTGTATTTCCGCACCAGATTCGCCCTCGTACGTCTACGAGAAATTTTGTTGTTCTGACGGGCTGTCTGTTAAGGTGAAGTTTGAAATAACATTTTGTTTTTTATTGCGTTAAGATTTTGGTTGAAATAATATTTTCTTTGATTTATCAGGCTTCAGTTGGAATAGAATTTGCTTTAGTTTGTCACGTTTAAATTTTAAATAGCTTTGGTCTGTAATTTTGTGGTCTCTCATGCTTTAGGTTGAAATAGCACGTTAAAATTATTTCGTAGTCATTTATCTCCCCTAACGAGGGCTAAATTATTCACAAGATCTTCTTTGAATGTGGGAAAATTCAGCCCCTCAAAAACGGACACTCTGAATTTGAAGAAAAATCAAAATAGCCTCAATCTAGAAGGATTTCTCCTTCACTGACCGAGGACAAACATATTAAGTGTATGATCAGAACAGATGCTGCACTTGTTCATAGCTGAAAGAGATTTGCCCGGATGAGAGCAGAATTAAACATAAGTTTGTTTTTTTTAATGTTAGGAAATTATAACTACCTCAAAAAAGGCACTTTGGATTGAGATCAAACCAAGATTTGTCTCAGTCTAGAAGGACCACTTCTTCACTGACTGAGGACAGAACATGTAAAATAAAGCACTAAAACAGACACTAACACGACAGTTAAAGAGCGGTAATTTATTTTTCTATAATATATATATATATATATATATATATATATATATATATATATATGAGAAATAATAAAATACGACAATATAAAAATATATACTAATACATATAAATTTAATTGTTCATTCAATAGGGAGATTATATCATTTAGGAGTGAAGGATAAATGTGCTCTTTATACCTAAGTATTTCGAAGTCTAATGGTTCTCATCAGAAAAGGAGAGAAGATGCTAGGTAACATATTAGACATATAACGTCTAGCGATAATTAAATTAGGAACAAGATAATGGAGTGTAAGAGGAAGAAGGTTAAACATTGTAAATGTGGAGGGAGGAAGATAGAAATATATCTCCTATATACAATCTTTTGATTGCAGAAATTCCCCTCTTGACCAAAGTACTGTGGGTTTGCAACAACAGATGCCACATATAAATTTATTATGTCTAGATTATTAGCCACTATCTTATGTAACTTTAGAACGTCATTTCAGACACATTTAGTCGTTATAATAAAATCCTACATTTAATCATAAGAGTAACACACATTCGCAACCATCTTTAGAGGAAGTAGTTTATATTTTTCCCGCTAAATGTGAAGTCGTCCTACCGTTCCCAGTCATCACCGGAAGGAATTCTGCACTTTTGACAGATATGGGGTTTCACCCTTCGTAACTTGATCATAAACACATAGACATTCCATTAGCTTTCCTTTTCCCGACTAATAAATGATAACGTCTCCCCAGCCATATTCTCCCTAATCTGATTGCTTGAGACCTGACATTCTTTTATTCCGGAATGAATGTATTGCCTACATAAACGAACACTTCAAAAGTTCTCCAAAAATGGCGTCGCTCTCTACAGGAGAGTGGACCAACCGCAGAGATTGTAGATTTTATTAATAAAAATGTTTTGAGACACATCGAGACATGTTTATAAGCTAAAAATTCTTTTAATTTTGCATTTAATATATCGTAGGTGTTAATTATTCTTATACACTTATGCTACCGTGCTAAATCTCTTTTGTTTATATAAATCGTTGATATTGTTACTAACTAATGTTTTGCGATATATCGACACATGTTTATAAGCCAATAATTCTTTTTTTACGCTAAGTAAATGAGTACGATTGACTAAAATTATTTTTTACGCCAAATAAATTTTTTCTGTATCAATAAATTGTAGATGTTGTTAATAAATAATGTTTTCTAACATGTTTATGAGCCTTAAAATTTTTTTCAAGCCTTAAAACTGTCTATATCTTACTATTATCAAAGTGTGTGTGTGTGTGTGTGCGTGCGTATGTGCGTGCGTTTGTGATGTATGTGTGTGTTGTGTGTGCGTGCGTGTATGCGCGTGTGTGATAGAGAGGGGAGATTATTGAAAGAGAGGACGGAAGTTAGGTCAGTATATATACTTTAATACCTAGGTATTGCGAAGCCAAGTGCTTCTCATCAGAAAAGGAAACTTACTTCAATTGCTGAGGTTTGCATTATCCCGATAAAGCTCCTTTTAAAGAATTTCTCTAATTCTTTTTGGCTAACTCCATATATATAAGAATTGTGAAATTAAAAGTTTACTAGCACCCATCCCCTCCCCCAAGTCCAATGCCAACGTCGGCTGGCATCACACCAAATAATCGAAAGGAGGATTGAAAAATCGAGAAGTGAAAGCACCCCGACCTCCACTGGATGGACGCGAAGAAGATTGGGACCTTTGGAGAGGTTTATTGCCACTCAAATTCGCGCGAAGATCAATGATTATTGCCAGCGATAAGTCAATGGCAAACGACTGTTGTGATAACGCAAAATTATTTGCAAAGATTACCGAAAAAGGTGAAGAGTACTGATGATCTGGGTAGATGTCACCCAAACTCCAGGGAACGCTACCGATTGTTGTCAGTGAGCAATCTCTGATGATGACCTGTGTGAGATCTTCTAGTGAGTATAAATAATAATAATGATATATAAGTTACAGAGAAAGCTAAAACATAGTTGGTACATGGTCTGTTTAACTGTTTAGTGAGTTTTCAAACTAACGAGATTTTAATATCTGGCATTTTTTTTTTTTACACAGTGGTCACCACTTATCAAGGCCCGGAAGCCACTCAAGGATAAGGGTTATTGCAAGTACATTACGTTAGTGTGGAGATTTGATGAAGTGTTTACTTAAGGGGGCGGTTCATTAGGAATTTGTTAACGTTGGACTTGAACACATCCAAGTTGTAGTCAGGTGGAAAGCAGGCAGACGGAACAGAGTTCCACAGGCGTGTAGTTCTAAGAAAGAAGCTTTGTTCATGGAATCCACGTTTTGATTTAGGCACAAATTCAATGATACTTTAGAGCACATTATAATTTTTCTTTAACTTCAAAACAATGTTTTATCAACTGATATTTTCAAATGTTATCGAATTATATCAGTTTTTAAGTTTTGAATCGAAAAAATGACGATCCTAACTCTGCTTGGTAAATCTAAGATAAAGATTTGAAAATATTCTAAAGTTGTATCAGATGTTTTTTGGGTGGAGAAGAGAACTTCTTTATTGTCATCTTTAAAACTAGTTTTTCATATTTTTAAATTGCCATTCTTCTCACCTTTCTTCCCCTTGGTTTTGTTTAAGAATAGTGTACCTGATATCTTTTTTTTGTTTATTAATAAATGGTCGTCTCTGACAAACAGCCTATAAAACCAAGGGCGATATTTTCGTTACGGGCTGTGAAACATGCATAAAGCGAAAAGACAAAAATATGTAATTCGTAAAAAGGGATAACAGGTGAATTTGTGTGTATATATATATATATATATATATATATATATATATATATATATATATATATATATGCCTGCTTGATTGATATAATCTTGTCTTCGACGATCGGGCGATTCTGTCTTTTAAAAAAGGGATGGCAAGTGAATATATATATATATATATATATATATATATATATACATACAAATATATATATATATATATATATATATATATGATGATGGATGACTGCAACGTCTTGGCAGACGAGTGCCACTCCCTCGGACACTTAAAGTCCATGAGCCCAAATGCCCGAGGGAGTATCTACACAAAGATGATGTTACACACACACACACACATATATATATATATATACACACACACACATATATATATATATATATATGATTAATATATAATATATAATTAATTATTATGGTAAATAATTATATATATATATATATATATATATATATATTATACATGCGTATGATTAAGGCTAAGAGATGAGGGTGTTAGCTGTATGTTTTGGTTTCGATTCTAGTTACTAGCATCAAAGTCATATATTATTGTTTTCATCTCACTACCATATAATAAGTTCAATATAATAATCGATAGATAATTGTTTCTCTAATAATAAATACGTAATCTGCATGAATTAAAATATCATATTTAAGCGTATCTTACGATCAGGCACAACTGGACGGCTTTCCAATATATATATATATATTGGTTTGCACGAAGGTGTGTCTAGTCTCTACTACGTTCTTAATTCCAATCAAATTAATTGTTTACTTTCACTTTCATAAACCCGACTCTCATTGCATCTTCTGCACGATCTTGAAAGCGCGTCTCAGTGTGCAAATTTTATTTCTATTTTTTTTCTAATACCGGGCTTGCCAGACTCTTAATGTTTTTATTTGAAAATATCAGCAAAATAATATATAGAGACTCCATTCTTTTTGTTTCTTTTTTCTCTCATCATCCCTCAGCTTTCCTTTATTACCTCCTCCCGCAGCTTTCACACTTTATTTACTTATCCATTCACAAACTTGATCTCACTTTCTCGTAACCTGTGTAAGTGTGCACGTCTCCAGCGTGCATGTGCACATCATTAGTTCTTTTCGTTAAACGCTGCACGCTGTTTTGGTTTACGATGTTCTGATCGAGTGGCCCCTTGATTTGAATCTTCTGATTGATAATACCAAAAACCGCTACATTCATAAATATATATATATCATTCAAACATGGCAGTATTTGAATATATGGTTAAATGGCAGTTTTAGTCATTTAGAGCTGCTTTAAAGCTTCACCGCTCACTCATTTTCCGACCAAACTTTAAACAAATATTACAGTTTATAGATCACCTTCTCAGCTTTATTGTGAAAAAAATGTTTTCAATTTTTGTTCAGTAAAACAAAAGTTATGATGAATTTACTGGTGTTCAAAATCATAAAAAAAACGTAAGTAGGTGAGCGAGGCTTTTTATAACTGGTTTTCATAGCAATCACGTCGCTTCAGCGACTACTGTTGCTACCAATTCACCGCTCTCGCGAAAAGAGAAGTAACAAGTGAAACAAAGAGAATGAAAGCATGAAAGGGAGATAACTGGGGAATTTTATTGAAAGCAGACGAGTGTCGCACATTGTTATTGCATATGTGCATGTTATGTTTATGGGAGCAAAAAAATAAGACTGAAATAAAACAAAGAGCAAGTGAATTTACTAGAAGCCTGGAAAATCATGGATTGCAATAGAAAAATGCGAGCATGAAAAGTAATATGGAAAAGGACAAGATATTCTCGTAAAAAACATAAATTTATAATTTAAAATATTGCAGCATTAAGAATTAAAAAAATCAAATTCATAAAATTATATAATCAATTCCTAATGCTACAATATTTTAAGTTATAATTTTTTTTTACTAGAATATGTTGTCCTTTTCCAGTTTTAACAACTAGTCCTTCACTTCTCCATGTTTAAGCTTAACCATATTACTTTTCCTGCTCGCATTTTTCTATTGATATATCTATATCTATATCTATATATATATATATATATATATATATAGTGATCATTTTCTAAAATAATATTTTATAAATTTATACGGGTCTCTGATGAGTTGTTTAGTATAGCATTCAACAAAACACGTGTATGACGTATCATATATCAAATAAACTGATATGAATGTGCTGTAAATATACTTGTGTTATTTGAATTGTTTACGAATTATACATATATGCGCTGATTAATTAAGTGCAGGTATACTGTTAGCATGGACTGAAAACTAATACTTCTTCAAAAGTGCTCAATACGTGTGTAGAGCTTATATATAAATAAAATTATATAAACATTGTAAAGAGTTTACGCAGATCGATTAACATTTCAACATTTTCAAGTGAATCTCGCAAAAGTTTCGCAGAATACCATCGAAAGGACAAAGAGAATGAGCCCTCTCTTTTTCTACTTTAGATTCTTTGGTAGACACTGCTTCCTCTCCCGTCGGTCGTCTGGGTTAAGGAGCACATTATTAACTTAGCGCTCGCTTCTTCGATTACTGAGGTCTTGCACAGCTGAGCAGCTAAAAAATAATTTAATCCCACATTATTTGGAACTAATGCCTAAACAAATAGAAAAAAAGTAAAAGTAACTACGCGATCTAGTCATAAGGCGGGATTGGTTTAAATATTATATCCACGATACTTCTATTTCATCAATTAATGATACTAAAATCACTATTTATGTTACATATAGGGGTTTATTAAAAGAGAGTCTTAGAGATAAAGAGATGTTGTTGTAAGAGACTTAGAGAGATTGTTCATGTTATGATAGATTGTTCATGTTATTACGATTCTTATATATTAAATGTTCCTTCCTTAGACGTGTAGAAGAAGAAAGCTCTTAGAATGATGAGATAGTGTTCACTGTTCAGACATTGTGTAGACATGAAATGTAGATTCACATTGTGGATATGAGATGTCGAGACGTGTATGTAATGACATTTTATAACACCGATATATAGACATATAATACAATTCAATTTACCTTTTTATAGAATCATAAGACAAGACGACGTTTTATAAAACACATAATGGGTTTATTTCTTCACGACCGGCCGTGGTTTTCTCATCAAGAACTCAAAGGTTCACATTTTAGTTTCAAAGTGACCGTCTCGCTTCCTAGACGTTCGAATTACAAACTCCAGACTCTCTCTGAGTTTCTCACTGACTGTCTCTCTAACTAACACTCACTTCCTATATTGAGACATCCATGCATGTCTGGCCACGTGAGCAAAATTTACGTGTCACCAACATGCGCGACTTTGCACGTTTCCGAGATTATGATTTCCCAATAACCTATTTTTTCTTTGATGTTTTTACAAAGGAATTCAACCTACATATCTAATTTATTTAACCCATATTTTATTATCCACATTCTTTCTAACAATTGAATAGTTTATTTATTATTTATTTCATCAGAATTAACAATTTACTGGACATTCCATTTAAACCTATTGTTCTTTAAAACTTATATCCAAGGTTCGATTTCTGCTTTCTCTCATTTTATTTTCATTTTAAGTAATTTCTATTTTTATACTTACATGAAAAGGGGACAGCCCTTATCATGTAACATTTAGCCAGCACGGATTTGTTAACTCATATAAATGAATTTACCTGTATTTGCCCTGCAACCAAACTCTCCATCTTACATAGATATTATACAGAAATACAAACACACATGCTCTAATATAAATGTATCACCACACATGCGTATTTTTTTATATATATATTTCGATGTGTAAATGCGTAAACAAATTCAGAAATAAAATATACGTAAATAGATTACTAATACACACATACACTTCCGCTCACATACACACACACAACACACACACACACACACACACACACACACACACACACATATATATATATATATAACGGCACATGCAATTACGAAAGAATCAGCTTTTATCAATTTTGATCCCAACTTTAACCCTTAGAGCCACTTTGCAGAAGGAGCCGACGTCAGTCGAGTAAACGATATCGTTTTGAAGAGAGGCGATGCCAAAATCTCCCTAAGGAATAATAAAGGTGAACTTTGCTTCTGTATTCTGGAAAACGCTCTTCTAATTCTAAAATTTAAACAAAATATATTTTCTGTACAAGCTGCTACCAAACAAGGCGCAAATACAAACTTTAGTTCCAATAAATCAAATGGAACTGTATTCGATATTAAAGAAAATGGAAGACAATATTATTTAAAAAGTGTAGTCCCATCAAAAACCACCTGCCATGATTTCCAAACAAATTCTTGGACACTGCAATATTAAATATATCAAGAAGTTGCCGAATATGCTTGATGGAATGAAAAGAAAAACTTCTAAAAACTTGACAAACTGCGACGTTGGTACACAAGAAAAAATGGCAAAGTACCAAAACAAGATGTTAGACAAATAGGCCATGAAAATCCTATTACCAGTGCATTGTGACTTGAATAGTCTCATGGACAGAATTCAAAATAGACTTTGTAGCCTAGTAGGGGATACCCTTTTCTCTTCCCACCAACCTCTTTCTAACAGAAGAGATGTTGCGAGCCTGTCTCTGCTTTATCGTTATTTTCATGGCAAGTGCTCGTCCAAGCTCCAATCTATGCCCCTCCACCATCGCCAAATTTTCACGAGAAACACTCTCATAGCTGAAAACGCCATCAGTAATTTCCCAATTCTTTATCTGTGCTTAAAACTAAAAGTAGATACCACGAAGAAAGTTTCTTTCTTAGAACTGCACACCTGTGGAACTCCGTTCCATTTGCCTGCTTTCCAGCTTACTACAATATGGTTGTCTTCAAGTCCAAAGTAAATAAGTTCTTGATTAGCCGTCCCTCTTAACTAATCCAATTTACCAAATTTCCACTATTAGCGATTACTCCGATATTGTCCCATTGACTACTGTATACTCTTTAACCCTTAACCTCAAGTGGCATCTGGCCCTTGATAAGTGGTGATTCTTATATAAAAAATGAATATTTAGACGATTATTCCGGTTTTGTAATGATCTATGTATTTCTTAAAGAACAAATCGGATACCTTACTAGCAACTACAAAAATAGTTGACATGCCCCCCCCCAGCCCTGCGATGTGGTAAAGTGTATCCGCTCTAACAATGGTACTGAATTCATTAATAGAGACGTTGAACTTTTATTAATTAACCATCGTATCAAACATGAAAAATCGTACCCCTAATTCACCTGACCAAAACGGAACTGCTTGAAAGATCATGGCGGACACTTTTTTAAAGGGCAAGATGTCTACTTATTGAATCAAAACTTCCCCAAACCTATGGACGTACGCACTAACGACTGCTTCGTGTATTCACAGTCGGTTTTTTAATAAACAATTAAGGAAGACAACGTACGGAGCGTTTTGCGGTAATAAACCACACTTAAGTAAATGCATGTATTTGACTCAACTTGCTTTGAATTTATAAGAAAAACAAATCACATATCAAGACTGGCTGAGGTATATTCCTTCATTACGACAAAGACATCTCAGCCTACTTATGATTTTTCCGGACAAAAATAAATAAAAAGAATTCGACTTGTGCTCCATTATATGAATTAATATTTCTCCAAATTCATAAATCAAGTGACGACAAGAAAATTAACACAGACAAAATATTAATAATGATGACAGCGATGATGCTGATGATAAAGTCGAAAATTAGTCACAATATTACGCCCCTACACCCCAAAGTAGAAGAACAGATTTTTTGTAGTCGACAAATTTCGAAGATTATCAAATCGACTATTGCTATTCCCTGTATGATGCGCCAAAAAGCTTTCACGAAACGATTAATTCAAAACTTTGTCAGCAATGGAAAAGGGCAATGAAAGATGAGATAGACGCATTAACAGAAAATAATACCTATTCGGTAGTGTTCTCCCAAAGGATAAACATAATTTCTTCTTGATGGATCTTTGCAAAAAAACCCAAAAAACAACAACAAAAAAAAAAACAAAAACAAAAAAAAAAAACAGACTACAGCGTCAGGCGTTGCCAAAGAGGTTTCTCAAATTTACGGCAGAGAATATTTTTCGACGTTTTCACCAACTGCAAACCTGACTACAATCAGAATTTAATTATAGATTGCATCAAAATATAACCTTAACATCCACCAATTGGACGTAAAAATGTTTATTTAAATGCTCCGATAGACTGTTAAATTAATACCCCCCCCCCAGTGGAATTCATAATGAAAAATAAAAATTGAGTGTGGGGGCTTAACAAATCATTGTATGGTGATTTGAGACAGAGCAGACGCAATTGGATTCAAGTATTTCATAATTATTTGATTAAACAACAAGCCTAACAATATCCAGTAGAACACTGTTTGTATAGTGAAGACAATAAATTACTGATTTTAGTTTTATTGGTCGTATTTTCGTGTTAACGCAAGAAGGAATTTTTTGCTCTTTGTCTGAAAAATTATTAATCCAAGACTTATACAAAACAGATACCCACCGAAAACTCTTCATCTACAGGATAGCTATCGAAAACTGTTCTGAAATTAAACATGGCTTTCAATTCAAGATTATCATATCCATTAGAATACAGGAAATTATTTATTCATATTCGATGATAACGCATTTCCTTATCAGATCCGTCACAGCCAGTCCAAAACAGTAGATATAAAATAACTGCGAATATATGATACTAGACATTTTAGTTAACAGAAAGAAGTTATAGCACGTTGACTTAGAATGAATGCGTTAAATTTAATTGGTTAAATTTCTGCTAATGTTTACATTAAATACTTATCCTTATTAATCTATTACTGTGCATCGAACGGATATTATAATACTTAGTTCGTTGCATATTATCATAAAAAGGGCGATACAAAATTTTAGCTAGATCGGCCCAGTAGTTTCCGAGAAAAAGTTATTATAAATATGTTATTGTAGTGACTAATACCTTGTAATATATTTATTTCTAATTGTGCATCAAGCGAATGCTGTGATACTTAGTTTGTTGTGCTTTATCATAACAAAGGCATATACAGAATTTCAGTTAGATAGGCTCAGTAATTTCTAAGAAAACGATGAATGGAAACAGTCGGACAGAATAAGATAAATAGAACAAAGATATTTGTCAACATAAGTTTGCTATTGTTTTCAAATGATGTGCTGAAAATTTTACGATTTTAATTCATAAAATAGAATTTTCAATATATTTGATGTGCACTTTCATGCCATCATTTTGTCACTAGTTTGTTTCTGAATGTTGATACTAACGTAAATACTTTCTATAAAAAAGAAAACATACAGAAATGGGTATCATTTTTGTTGTAAGAATTAGCTTATCGTACTGGAAACATGTTATTGGCATTAATAGATATCGCCGCGATCTAAATTATTTATTTCGACTTCAAATTCTATTGAATCTTTTATGGTTATTTATGCACTCGAAGATTTTGTCTTAGTTATTTTGTTTTACGCATACACATAAAACAAAATAACCAAATCAAAATCTTTCCGGGTTATTTCATGCGAAAAAAGTTTTTATGCTTCAAATTCTTTATATTTTCAAATATTTATTCATTATGTTTGGTTTGATTGTTTTGTGGAAGAAACTTGTTTTAAAAAATAACAAATTTTTTACGATGCAGAACATGATTGAGTTTTGCAAAGAGAAAGAAAAAAGGCAATAACATCAATGTTTATTGCATTTTTATCAGGAAGATAGTATCTTCAGACAGCCTGATCTGGTAGCAGGTGTTATCAAAACGGACCAAAGAGGACCTGGGAGCAGTGTCAACTAAGGGGAAACTCTAACATCTTCCACAACTCCCAAATGATCGCACAAATAGATGTTTTAAGGTCAAACTCGGGAGCTCAAAGATTTTGGAAGAGAAGATTACCTTCGATCTATGTTTAAATAGACACTTTTGTTCGAGCAAACGTACACAATGAAAAAAAAACAAAAAAACAACAACAAACAAAAAAAAAACAACAACAAAAAATCTAAAGTGTTGCGTTGCCGTAAAACAAGCTGACAAAAATGCTACTTTTTTTTTTGCAAAATCTTATATTTTAGATTTATTTTGGATAAGGATTGATATCTGGATTATTCTGATCGCTGTTTTCATCTTGGGTGTTATTCTCGCAACGTTTTAGTAGATGTAATCTCCGACCTTCTTCAAGTGTATAGTTTCGAACTTTGGAATCTTTATATCAGAATTTCAAACGCAACTCTTTATTTAATCCACAAGACTAACATGCCTGATCATGACTACGTAGAAATCTTAAGTAATTCTTAATTATACTCCATATTAAGAATGGAATCTTCAACACCCCCAGAACACCGCCACTTAGGATTGATTGTTACGTATCATTTTATCTGTTGCGCAACGAGTCCCTGTGGTCGCTAGTTACATGGACTAAAACGCCGCGAGAATAATATTCCGTAGTAGTCCGAATAATCTGAATAATAAAATCCATTCGCCATTTTCAATATGTCTATTATATAACAAAAACGGTTGATATGCCAGAGCAATAAATCGTTTGTGGAAAGTATTGCTTAGGCATTAAATTATTCACAAAAGAATGGATCTGACAACCCCCTCACCCCAACAAACAATCACATAATGTCGAGGTAGATATTGTTGGTGGGCATCAAATCCATAAAAGGATAGATATGCCGTAAACAGGCATTCTAAACTAATAAATGAATCATTTAAAAGAGATCTGGTGTTTCCACGTTAAATAAATAATAAATAAATGGCGTAGGAAGTCAATCATTTTCGTAATCTAGAGAGAACTTGAATGCCTACTGGACACTATCCTCGAGTAGCCTCTATCTACAGGGATTTATCAGGACCACCTGACATGAGGATACTTTTCCATGACCAAATATTAAAAATCACATAGCATTCGCAGTTTAAATGGATTACCTACATTAGCTTTTACGAGAAATGGTGCATCCTCTCCAAGTGTTGTTACCTTAAGTAGCAACATGAAGCTGGATATTCCACTAGACTAGATGAATTCTTGTCCTGGAATCCAATAAGACTAAGAGATTAAAAAGAGGATATACTATAGCATATTACAATTGTTAATTGTGAAGAGGAAAATTATGTTCTCAACTTCTTTAATAACTCAGTGTTTGAGAGAAACAACTGTTATATAACATTCGACTATCTATGTAGCTCATATAGAGTTCAAGTGTTAGTGCTGGTATAGAGCCTCTTGATTTCTGAAGGATAGTGAAAAACATGGGGAATTATAATGGCTGCCCAAGGCCAAGGTTGATGACCAATGTTTTAATAAGATGAGTGCTCTCGGCAATAACAGCAGAAGCAGAGAGTGTGAGCCATCTAGTATGCAATTGTAAGGTTCTGATGGGGATTACTATTATAAAATGTGACACAACAGTGTGTGAATATCTCCACTGGATAACCTGGAAAAAGTTAAACCAACTTTAGCAGCAAATCCTAGGAACATATACCAGAAAGAACGTTGGGAAAAAGTCATACACCATATACTATAACTGTAATCCATGCAACTACCTACATAGAAATCGGAAGCTATAAACCTGACATAGTGAGATGAGACAACGATAAGAAAGAAGCAACCTTAGTAGAAGTTGATGATGGGCTTAACCAGAGTCGAGACGGAAAAGATAACAAAATACCAAGGTCTTATGTAAGAAACTGGAATCTTAGGAAGATTTTTTTTTATCATTCCAGTAATTATAAAAGCAACCAAACTAATAAAAAAGAATTTCAACAATTACATGGCAAATGTACCCGGTGAACCAAGTGCAAAAGAGATACAAACAATTGGACCTAAAGGGACTGTTAGAAACTTAAAAAAAGATTTTTCGATTGAAATCAACCACAATGGTTGATCCGTTGTAAAGCAGGCAAACGTATTGCTTCATTTAAAAGACAATATACAAAATTGATAAAAGCACAGAACAGTGAACACTCGATAACTTGTAAACAAGAAAAGAAAACCAAACAAAACACACAATTCATATCAAACAGATTAGAATGAAATTCCTTACCTAACCTGGCTAGATTTTACGTGTAGAAGATCTTAAAGATCCTTTTCACACATAAAAATGGCGGTTCCTGTCATTTTTTTGAGAGATGGGGGCTATGGAGACTTGAGTGTTAATTTTCTGTAATTTGACCATACGTTAAAATTAACCTGGGTCATTAGAGAATGTAATTCTAATGCTTTTTACATAAATTATGTGTTTTTATTGTTTGCAGATTCATGGGTGTTAACTAGTCTGGCCTTTTACCGCCAAAATTTACAGAAAATGTGATTTTTTTGCGAAAGACGAAATGCAACAGATAAAACGTTTCAATTAATACCTTTCTCTAATGTTTGTCATTTTGATGATTAAATTTGCCTTTTCTTTTTCCTTTTTGGCGCGAAAGCGTCAAAGTCACTATCAACGTTTATTACTGCGAATCAAAATGGCGGACGTTGCAATTCATCGCCGCTCTCGTATATCGAATGGCGGTCGGTCGATAGATTCTGACTAATAAAATAACATTCCGGTCGCGTTCGACCGTTGAGCGCCTACCTACACGCGCCTTCGTCATCAGAGGGCGCCCGTAGCACTCGCACTCTGTAACCCCCTCCTCCAATCCCGACCCTAATCTCCTACACGCCCATTTACCTTCAAGCACGCGCGACTCTCAATCAGTGATATTTTCTCCCTGACACTTTGCCGTGCACATTTCTATTTTTTCTTTCTTTCCCTTTCTCGCAAGTTATAAGCCTGTCGCCTATTATTGATAAAGGACAAAATTAACTGCAAGCTGTGAGGTGCGTTTTCTGTCGGCGTTGTTTAAACGTGATCACGTTCTACACGTCGAATGGCGGCGACGGAGAGGCGATTTGCGTGCGGTCAGTCGTATGGTCATTACAAAAGGGGATCTATACGTTTGTTGATATAAAAGGGGAAAAATGAAAGGTATCTGAGGATGTAGGGGTGTCGATCTAATCCATTCTTCCCCGGTAAAGTGATGAAAAAGGGTGGTATTTGTCCAGAAAATCATGGCTAAGAAAATAACAGGAAATATATATATATATATATATATATATATATATATATATATATATATATATATATATTTCATGTATACACATATAATAATATAAAGAATTATAATATGGTATGTATAGATTTTTCAGTATTTTCGTCAACAATGCTCAATATGTAATTAGTATGAAAATATATTTATGCTAATTAAACTGCACAGAAGCATTTGTAGGGTTGAAATACGGATGCCTCTGTGTAGTTTAGGTATAGATTTTTATGCTTTACTAAAGTATATATATATATATATATATATATATATATATATATATATATATATATATATATATACAAATAATTATTTTTATACTTACCAAGCCTAGTGTTTCATGCTTACGCCATCATGATTGTAGGAAGTGATATTTACTACTGGTCGGGAGATTGAAACCTAGTCAAAATGTCACCCTTGGCTTTGTAGGCTAGCATGTTACCTCAGGGCCACCAGCAATGAACATATGCATAGAAAGAAAGTACCCATATATGACAAGTTAGCGAGCATACATAGTAAACAGCCAGAGCGTATTCAAAAAGCGCAAGTCAGAATGTTATATTTGTGCGAAAGTTGACCGCTTTTTCTTGATTCCCTAAAGAGGGCTTGACTTTAAATTTTTATAACGGCTTTACAACTATAATATTTTGAAAATAAATATAACCATTTTTGTTTATACATAGAGAAACTAGCGTTTCATGTTTACACAATCATCAGTATAGGAAATGATAATTACTGTTGATCAGGGAAACAAGCATCATAACTGAAGCCCACTGGCAATCAATAGTAGAATAATCACTGCCTATAAATGCGAAATCGGTGGGCACAATACATAGTTGGACAGCATTCAACAACCAGAAGTCGATATATATATATATATTTCTGTGGAAATATACTTTATTTCATTATAATATATACCAATCCTTATTTAATAAGATCAATGTATTACATTGATCTTATTAAATAAGGATTGGTATATATAGAGCAATATGATGAATAAATGACAAAAGTCTATATTCCAAAGTTCATGATGTTGACATTCTTACAATTTATTCCTTTAATTCAGTTGAGAGTTACAATTCTTGACAGCATCTGTGGACTATATATATATATATATATATATATATATATATATAGTCATCCACATACAGTACTGTTTCGTTGTATCACAACTCATCGGTGCGGCTAGACTAGAACCTATATATATATATATATATATATATATATATATATATATATATATCCATAAACATGAATAAAGAATTATTTGGCAGCTGATATTGTTTGCAATAAGATTTCCCTACCTCGTGGAAGATTTTCTAATTATCAGACTGTCGAATAAATAAATAAATAAAAATAAGAAAATAATGGTCTCGAATTCAGCTTGAAGCACCGATGTAATCACACGAAAAAGCTGTGATACAACAAATTAATTTGTATGAGAGAACTGTTCGTCTAACTGATTCAAAACCCAATCGACTTAACATTCGAGGACCGGACGTGCAAAGCGAATCTTTAAACGTTAATATATTCGCAATTATGGGCTATTCTTTTACAAATATCTATCTATCGAACGTTCTAATATATATATATATATATATATATATATATATATATATATAGTGTGTGTGTGTGTGTATGCAATAAGTGTCGGATACAAAGTAAAATAGTTGATTTATGTTTAGCACACGAAAACAATAACAAAGTGCTATTCTAATGTATTTTTGTATGATAAATACAAATATCGCATCAAAAACATATATAATTACATAAATGTCATATCTAAGGTTAAAAAAGTATCCAACACAAAGAAAAAATAGTAGTAGTATTTAGTAATAAGGGCTTTATTCGCAATAACAGCTTTCAAACGTTTGCGATGCTTTCTTACGAGATTGTTACAGAGGTTAACTGGAAATTTACCCAACTCTTTTTTGCAGACTCGTTTAAGTTCTCTAAGATCCCTCGGATCTCTCCTTTGTACCATCAGTATCAACTCTTTCCACAGACTTTCAATTGTGTTGACGTCAGATGATTGACTTGGCTATCCTAATACCTCTATTCCCTTCTGAAACCATGCCATAGTTGCCTTGGCCGTGTGCTTGGGATCGTTTTCCATCTGGAATATCCAACCATTAGTCAAGTTCAATTTCTCTGCAGACTTCGAGAGATTATCGTCAAGTATAGCCCGATACGTTTGTGAATTCATTTTTCCTTCTTGTGAAGTTTTTCTGGACCGACTGAAGAGAAGCAACCCCAAACCATTATACTCCCACCTCCAAACTTCATTGCAGGGATTGTAGTCTTTGGGTCAAACGCTGGGTTCTGTCTGCAGACACGACTTACACTATTCCGACAAAATAACTCACTTTTTGTTTCGTCTGACCATAATATTTTATCTCCAAAATTTGAAGGATTCTCCAAATGTTCCTTGGCAAATTTAAGACGATTCTTGGCATGAATCGACTTTAACAAAGGAGTTTTTCTTGGTTTCCACAATTGGAATCCTTTCTTTCGAAGCACTATTCTAATTGTTCTCCCGCATACACGTGTCCCAGATGCTTCTAATATTTTCTGGAGGTCAGAACTAGTTAATCGTGGATCCTTCTTTATTTCACGGACCAAAAATCAAGCCATACGGTTAGAAATTTTGAACACCCTGAACGCGACAGATTTGAAGTGCACTCGTAGGGCTTCCATTTACGAATCATGTCACCGACGGTAGAAATTAGGATATTCAACATTGTTAAAATTTGTCTATACTCTGTACTATGAATGTATAGCTGGACAATTGATTTTCTTGTCTTTTCTGGCAATTCTCCAGTTTTAGACATTGTATAGACAGTGCGATATAAATAATACGCCGTCAAGAGTTATCTGGGTTTACGTAACTCTCTGAACCATCACATGACAAATAGTTGGCTGATTAAAATTATTTTTCTTTGCGTTGGATACTTCTTGAACCTTAGATATCTAGTGAATGCGTAATTATATATGATTTTTGATACGAGATTTGTATTTATCATACAAAAATACATAAGAACAGTACTTCGTCATTGTATCGGATACTCATTGCACCCACTATATATATATATATATATATATATATATATATATATATATATATATATAATTATAAAACACAAATGACCTTGTAACGATGTATGTAACCCACTTTCCGGTTTACGACATCCGCTTGCGCATGCGCTCATAACCTGCGCACTGAAATATTAACGTTATTATTTCGAAATTATTATTTAACATGGGAAGAGTGGGGTTTAAAATAACTTAAACGTAATACAGAAATGAACGATGTAAAAAAAAGCAGACAGTATTAACAATTGTTTATTTGGATAATTTAAATTTCTATTCGTGATGATATTTTTCTGTACTTTTAACACAATCTGACTAAGACATTGAGAATTTCTTAAAAACAAATGCAAAATTGAAACAATCTTTATGAAAAATAATGTCTTTTAAATGTTGCCCAGTTTCCGTTTCGCATATTTGTGCTCTTTCCAAAACATTATTCATGACAGATTGCAGAATCTCTGGATTGTGATTAAACTACTTTACTTCGTCCCTGATGTTTTTTTTTTTGTAGAATTAATTTTATTTATACAATCATATGTTACTCTAAAACTGCATCCATATTCCAATCCACCAAATGTTAGAGCAGCATCGTCATTTTGTAAACTAGATCGATAATGGTTGATTTTCCCACGTGATAGAAAGAAGTACGGCGATATCGGTGTTTTATTGTTCGTGGATGACTTTGCAAATATCGGATCAGGCGTTATGTGCGGAAGGCGATAATTTGAGAGAATTAATAATGAAAAAAAATTGGAGTAAATTAACAAAGTAACCCTATCGAGAGATTCCAAATAAAAGAACTTAATAATTGAATAATAAATAACTTTAATGATAAAATGACAGGCGATTGATTGATTGATTAATTAAATAGAAGTTGTAATGGCGAATACCAAGATCAGATTCGATAAAAGAAATTTATATATTTTATTCTGTACAAGGTTATGCAGGTTCGGGGATGTCACAATATGTTAATCAATTAGCATAAAATATACATGAAAACCTGTAGATATATTTATAAACGTAAAAGGATATTTATAAATATATAAAAAGGATAATACAAGTTTATATCAAGGTTACTTGTATCATGCGTTTATTGCTTTTCTCACATATTGAGTAAAAACGTGGAATTATTATCTAAGCGAAAGCTCTATCCAGGTAGCAGGAAGTGATTTTTAACTCCAGCGGCTGGGGCGCTAATCAGCTTCACCTGTAATTGGCTGCTAGTTTGCTTATTTGGTTTTCGTTTAAGTGTTTAAAAGAAAATTAGTTAAAAAAAATAATTCTTACGTGTTGTAGACAAGATCACATTTAAGTCTTAAGAGCCCAATAAGATCATAGCATTTTCTGTATTATTATTATTATTATTATTATTATTATTAGTAATAAATAATAATAATAATAATAATAATAATAATAATAATAATAATAATAATAATATTACTGTTATTATTGCATGTCTGTAATCAATAAAAAAGTCGAGCAAAGCATAAAACATCTGTAGCTTGGCCGATTTTTATGAACTTTCACACGAAGGTACTTTATGTGTCTGACAGTGTTCTTAGATAGGGTTTGTATCAGAACGTCTTTGATAAGTATCGACAATCGATAATCGAAATAAATCCGATGAAAGAAGGAACAAGCGATTTTGACCAAAGTTAACACCTTACACAGCCTAACATCACAAGTGCATCTGAGAAGTTTTATCATACAAGCCGAAAGGCCCGACATATAAAATCAATAGTAGGTTATTTGAT
This sequence comes from Euprymna scolopes, assembly GCF_053919585.1. Taxonomy (NCBI): domain Eukaryota; kingdom Metazoa; phylum Mollusca; class Cephalopoda; order Sepiida; family Sepiolidae; genus Euprymna; species Euprymna scolopes. The sequence goes on from NC_136483.1 coordinate 58,921,411, forward strand.
ATAACAGGGGTGCGTTTGAAATAATAGTTTCTGTTTAAAGCGCTACTGCACCATGATACTTTTAATTTTAAACTTAAATTCAAACCATTATCACTGCACAAGCAGTAAAGTCAGGCATATGAAGTCAACAGTAGGTTCTTTGATGTGATAGGCGCACTTTGCGAATGAATGTTTCTGATTAGAGCACAATTGAAGTATGATCAAGTAGAAAAACTAAAAATCTTATGAAAATATAACAGGATTTATTTACGTTTGCATATAATGCATCAAAATATGCAGACGTGTTAATGTTATAAACGTTACAAATAATGAATATATAAAATAACAGAGTAACGAAATATGTGTAGCGACACGTCGATAAAATTGTTTTCTGTGGTATTTAACCTGATAGAGCGATATACATATATATATATATATATATATATATATAGATAGATAGATAGATAGATAGAGAGAGAGAGAGAGAGAGAGAGAGCAGAAATTGGTAACCATGTTGCCACTTCGATAGATAGACTAAAAAAGGGGGGGGGGAAGTAGAAATGAACTTCTGAATCACATTTTTCATATGGGTGGTCATCTGGCCAAATCAATAACCGGTTGGCCATGACATTGTGTCGCTCGAAACATCTGTTTTTTTCTTTAGAAAAACAAAACAGACATTTTTATATAAACACGTGCATATCAGATACCTTTACGAGTCTTTTATTATTGCAACGTTTTCCTTTTCGTGTCTTTCGGCTTTCTTTAATTATACATACGCATCAACGGATAATGTTTTCTTTTTCATGTGTTCGGATACTTTACGTAACTCTATACGTTTGAAGTGTAAGGGGAATTTCTCCTTTTCATGTTATCCTAGTCTTCAACGTGAGCCACAAGAGTTTCTCTATTATGCGTCACTCATGTTCTTATTTCTGGCTAATATAAGTTTTGAAAACCATTTCTCATTATGTTTCGAAGAGTTTAGATGAGGATTGATAATCTATATATTAATTTGCTTGTACGTACGGTGTCACGTCATCATCATCGAAAACATTAATCAATGAAACGCGTCATCATCATCGCAAACATAAATTAATGTGAATTATCTCCCTTTATTGTTCAATCTTTATCAGTTTAAATATAGTATAGTATTTTACTTACATTTTTAACGATGTCTTCTGGAACGCTTATGTTTTTTTTATTCAATAATAAATATATTTTTTACATTTAACGCTACGAGTTCGTTTTTTTTTATTGTGCCATTTTATCTTTTTTATTATTTTTATTTACTTTTGAGTGAGCCTTACATAAAAAAAATATGTTTAGAAATAAATGTTACAAAAGTCAAGAATAAATCACCAGTCACCATTGGCAAATACACTGAGTAACACAGAGTCAAAACATATTTTACGTCTTGTTCTGTTTTGTTTTTGTTTTACGGCATATCAATCCTTTTTCGTGTTATTTAATGCTGAATCGAGTAATTTTGTAACATTTATACAGCTTCACGTTGTTTACATAGTTATTATTTATGTTTTGTTCATTTTATTTTGCTTCTTTTACAGGCAGTCATCTTCTAATGCCCACCGAAGGGCATACATATTTAAATACTATAAAAAATGAACACAAACATTTTTTAAAAATATTTGTTTCATTACTTACGATTAAATTTATTTAAATAGATATTTGGGTTTGTATTACTGTACACATAGATTCGAAAAAGTTGTCAAAAAACAAATATATAACAAATAAATGTTATCAAAGGCAAGATAAGTTACTTTTCTACCTAACTGGATATATTTTTCGTGTTTTTATTCAATGTAACATGTTTATTCAGCTCGAAAACCATACAGTGTTTACCGATGTATTGGAACATTCAAGATGGCGTCTGATTCTCTCTTTAACACGGTAAGTTTGGGAAAAGATGTTATAAATAAAAAACCGGATAAAATACTGTTAAAAACTCGCCCAATACATGTTACTGTGACATAAGTTGACATATATTCGGCGGGTTTTTATTAGTATTTTGCATAGTTTTTTATTTATAGCACCTTTTTACAAACTTACGGTGTTAAAGAGGGTGTGAGACGCCATCTTGAATTTTCGAATACATCGGTAAACACTGTATGTTTTTCGAGCTGAATAAACATGTTACATTGAATAAAAACACAAAAAATATATCCAGTTTGGTAGAAAAGTAACTTATCTTGCCTTTGATAACATTTATTTGTTATATATTTGTTTTTTGACAACTTTTTCGAATCTATGTGTACAGTAATACAAACCCAAATATTTATTTCCTATTTAAAGATTTTCAGTATATTTTATTTAAGTAAAGAATTTTTCCATTATTTTTATTACATTGTTAGGTGAAGTTTCAGAATAGTTAAAACCATATTAAACCATATTAAGAATGGCTTTCAGCATGATTCTTACAATAGCGGTATCAAAGATTTTTTTTCCTTATTTTAAAACAAATTATTAAAAAAAGATACAAGACCATTACATTTTTTTTCATTAAATCGCTATTTAGGTGAAGGTCCAAAATAGGAATTTAGGAAAACTGGTCCCTTATTGAATAAATATCGATTGAAAACACATTTTATGATCGTTCTTGAAGGAGATATTGTTTTTTAAAATAGACTATAGCCCCCCCATAATATTTTTTACAAATATGTTTACTTGTTTAAGTTTTTTTTTTGTTTTTTCTTTTTTTAAATAAAATCGCTTTTCTAAGTGTCCGTTTTCTATCTAACTGGCTAAGTTCTTAGTGGCTTCACTTATTTTAAAGCGTTTATTATGTTCATAAACGAGACCGCATATTTTTTTTATATTAATATAAAAAGAATTTACTTATTTACTGTTGTTTATAAAAGGGTAAAATCGATTTTTCTACCTCGCCGACTGTTGTTTGTTTTTAATTTATTTGGAATCGTTTATTCGGTAAAAAAAAAACCCACAGAAAACAAACAAAAAACATGTCGAGTGTTACGTGAGATCGAGAAATAATGTCCGGTATATCACATCTTCTTGGTAATCGCTAAACAATAGAAAATTAAAGAAATTACTGAGGGAGATTTGGTTTTAAAAAGAAAATAATAAATTTTAATATTTTTTAAAATATAATTTGGGGGGGGGGGTAAAAACTATATCTCCTTCCGAAAAACAACCAACAAAAAATGAAATTAAAAAGATTCTTGATAAACGATAGCGGAGTTTTCAATAAAATTGATTAATAAATTTATTTAGTGATTACTTTTTCTCTTAATGATTGATTTTAGAATTTTGAAGTAAAAATTAAAAAAATTAAAAATGAGTTAACGAGAGATTGTTAGCACATGGCATCTCTCGCGCCAAAAAATATTTCACTTTTAATTTATTAGTTAATTTTTGCAAAATTTGACAGGACGACAATAAATGTTGATACTTGATAAAATTATAATTTTAAATAACGTATGCGTGTATTTGGTATGAGAGAAAACAAAAACATAACAACAAAAAAAAAAAAACAAAAAAAAACTATCATAATTAAAATCCAAAACAAAAAGTAACGAAGAATCGAATCGCTCCGTTTTTTAATTTTTTGGTTTTGCTTTTTATTATTGTTTTTATGACTCCAAAAAACATCGTTAAAATAAGAACAAAAAAAAAATTTGTAATTAACTTTGTATGAACATAAACGCTTTAAAATAAGTGAAACCACTAAGAACTAAGCCAGTTAGGTAGAAAACGGACACTTAGAAAATCGATTTTATTTAAAAAAAAAACAAAAAAACATTAAACAAGTAAAAATATGTTTTTTTAATATTATGGGGGTGCTAGTCTATTTTAAAAAACAATATCTCCTTCAAGAATGATCATAAAATGTGTTTTCAATTGATATTTATTCAATAAGGGACCAGTTTTCCTACCTAGCGAAAGGGGACGAGTTTTCCGAGGTCGAGTTTTCCCCGAGACGAGTTTTCCGGGCACCCCAAAATAGTTAACCCTTCTCCCCATAACCGTTTTTTTATGCAGTAAAATACTTTGTTTCAATAATTATGGTTTAAATAAATATTTATTCCTTATTAAAAGATTTACATAATATTTTATTTAACTGAAGAAATATTTATTGTTCATACATATATTTTCCCTTATTTTTTTACATTGTTAAGTGTAGTTTCAGAATAGTTAACCCCCCTCCCAATATTAAGAATGGCTTTCAGCATGATTCTTACAATAGTGCTATCAAAGTTTATTGAGAGCTGCTCAATATTCTGGCTTAATGGATCATTTAGCAAGGAATGAAGATGGTTATTCTGGTGTACCAGTTATTCTACCATCTACATTTACAGGAAGTCCTAGGAATCTACAACAACTTTATCAAGATGCAATGGCAGTTTTCTGTGACCTATTCATTACTCACACGTGTAATCCAAAATGTCCTGAAATATTAAACAACTTGGGGTCATCAGAACTTTCACAAAATCGATGTCAACAATGTCACACAGTTTTTTAAAATTCACAGTCTAACTCCCCAGAACCTGCTGACTGACCACTATTCTCACTCCAAGCAGCTGATCGACGTCCCTGTCACCGCCTCAATCATCACCAGCACTTCCTGACAATATCAACAGCATCAGTTACGATCGCATTGACCTTCAATAAAAGTTTAAACCAAAATTCTTTGTTTGTTCTACTTGCTTCCATACATTAATTTTTGTAATATAACAATAAGGAATTTCTTACTGATGTGTTTTAAAAGATTTTAACTACCGTGGAATTTCCACGGGTCCTGCTAGTTTATATTATTTCGATTATTCGCTGCACCTATTCTTATAGTGGATGTTCTTCTCACAATGTTTCGGCCGATATAATCTCCGACCTTTTTTTAGGTGTATCTTATCGAACTTGGAAATCTTTGTTAAAATCTGTGCAGAGTTTCTAGTGGAACTCTTTATTTAACCTACAGGGGTAGCTTCCTCTCGTGGCGTCAGTTATGACCGGCTAGAAGTCTTAAACAATTCGTGGTGGTATTCTTAGTATCGTCTGCACTACGCGTCTTTGCGCAAGATTCATGAGAATGCCGACGGAGAGAGCACTCTCCTAGCGTGTTGTTATTACAAAACTCACATGATCATATGTTTAAGCTCCTGTATAGGTTTTACATATTATTTGTAAGCGCAAATAAATCCTGTTATATTTTCATAATAAGGTTTTTAGTTAATCCCTCCTTTGAACTAATAAATATACACGTGCTAGTTGCTATTTTGTGTAAAAGATGTAATATATTTCAGGAAGGTGATCACAAGTAAATCTGGCTATTCTATTTGAATGTGCGAATTTTGAGACTGAGGAAAGGGAATTTATAACATCAGTCGTGCGGTTTTGTGAACTTATTTTATTTACAAACAGAGTGTTGGTCATATGTTAGTGAGTTGCATTTTTGCATTCAGCATCCCATATCTCTACAAAGCCACCATTCACTGATGCCTGGAAAATCATTGCCACATTTGGGCTGAAGCACCAGCCACTTGTCTGTCCCTTTTAGAAAACGTCCAAAAAGAGCCTCTGGCCTATATGGTTCTACATTGTCGACCAAGTTCCAGTGATATCTCATCGCCGCATTGTTGCATCCCGTTGCAGTTTTACAAGTACTTACACGGAATATGCTCCGATGAACTTGCTGAACTTGTACACACATTAAGTAAATAAATTCTCCCACTGCTGGTAAACCTTATGCTCTGAAACCTTTTTTTTTGTTTAAACCGCTTGCCTTTGAAATTTCCCCTTCTTATCATTGTTTCTCCGATTATACCAACATGCAAAAATTTAAATGTTGTGTGAACAAACATCTCACTGCACAACTCCCCATTAAGGATGCCCTTAGAAACCTGGACCCTAATTCATAGGAGCCTATTACATTTCTGTGGCAATGTGGTTTGTTAAGGATGGACAGAAGTAAAAGAAAAATAAACGCGGAATTGTTTTTCTGTTCTTGTTGAAGAATAATATAATCTTTAATGATGAGAATTTGTACAGGTGTTTACCCTGATTAATAGAATGTAGTTATTCGAAATCTTGTGTTAAGAAACTGATAAAGAATATAGAATACTTGCAAAATCAATAATATATTGGTGATGTCTTTGTTTTTCTGTCTGATGAAATATTATTTAAGCTTTTGTGTGAGAATCCTACTGGCTATTCTTTATATATTAGATAATTATGATCTTCTCTCTTTTTTAATCGCACTTATCTTTCTCTGTCTAACTAACTATATATATCAATTAATTTATCTATAAATCTCCACCCTTCTCTTTCTCTCTCTATATATACTTCTTCTGTATTTTTACATAAATAGTAGCCCTCCCTCCACATCAAAGTGACACTCTGACTTGTTTGAGGTGAAAACGCAATAAAAAATACCAAATGTTTATGTAAAAATAGGTATTTTTAATTGCGTTTTACCTCAGAGAAGTCACAGTGTCAATTTGATGTGGGGGGGGGCTACTATTCTAGCATTTAATTGCAGGGATAGTATGTAGGGAGTTGAGCAGCAAGATGTCTGTTTACATTACACTTGAACTTCTGCATGTTAGTACAGTTGAGAAAGCAGGAAGCCAGAAGGGAATTCCAAAGTGTGGCAGTTCTGGGGAAGAAACTATTAGAGTAGAAGGCTTTCTGGTATCTGGGGACTTCAACAGTGAAGAGGTGGGATTTTGCTGCTTGTCGGGTTTGTCGGGGGTATTTACGTCGAGGAGGTGCAAAAGCTTCTAGTCCGCCGGAGCATTTACCATTTAAATACTTATAAAACAAGCAGAGGCATGCAACATTTCGTCGATTGGACAGAGACTGAACTGGCAGTTCGGGATCTGTTTTGAACCGTGTCCAGGAGCGAGAAACTAATAGCAGATTTACCAGCCCAAATGTGCCAACAATACTCCATACATTGGCGAATGATGGCCTTGTAGAGGTACACGATACTTTCGGGCGTAAGTAACTTTCTAGCACGGTAGAGAGAACCCGCCTTCCTTTCAATAGTCGCGGCAATACCCTCGATGTATCTGTTCCGACTCATGTCCCTCCGTAAATGTTAAGCCAGGGAATTGAAAGAAATACTTTCAGGAAATGTATCATTAGTCATAGCTATTAGTGGTTGGGAAGTTTTATCGCAATTATTAAAAAGGAAAGAAGCTTAGTCTTGGCAGCATTGGATGTTACCATTCATTTTTGTCCCTATTCCACTATAGATTAGAGGTTTTCCTCTAGGGTTTCCGCCATTGCCTTGGATATGTATTCATTCGTTTTTGCTACACATTCATGAGCATGTTTCAGTCAACTAGTTATAACTAACTAGAAAAATCATCAGATTACAGATTTGACTCTTGTAAAATCAACATCGCCTGATGATGTCTCTAGTTATAAGTAGTTGACTGAAACTACTTCATGAATGTGTAGCGATAACTCTATGTTTATGCAAAAATAAATAAAAAGTATATCTTGCATTACCTTGGTATTGAGCACTCTTTGTTAAGTGTCGAGACATTATGTTGAACAAAGATGGCGACAGTAAGTCAAATCGGGGAAGAATCAATGCAATCAGGATTTCGAGTGTTGAATAATTCTTAGTAACAAAGATGGTGGCGAAGACTCAATATAGTCCCGATCTTGAGTGTTAAGTAATTCCTAGTAACAAAGATGGCGGCGAAGAATCAATGCAGTCTCGATCTTGAATCGTTTCGAGACAGAGGCCGGCGGCGAACTGATTGAATCCAAAATTCAACATTTTTTATAACAACTTTTGAAGCTTCTGATTGGTTGATTCTTACAACTTGTGGTTATAAAAACGATCGTCGAAATCATTGGAGTCATACCCCCATCATAAATCAAAAACTTTTAAACACTCTTGTATAAACTTATATAATCATTAAATTAATTAGATGTTCTCCCTCTGAATTATATTAGCCTGCAATATATATATATATATATATATATATATATATATATATATATATATCGTAGGTTCTACAGGAGCTAATTATTCTTATTTATGAATAATACACACGAAAGGTTTGTAGGGTATACTAAGTTTCATCAGTCTGCAGATACCATTTCTGGAGTAGAAGCCGTTTTTTATGGTCAGAATGAATTTTTAGTGCACTGTTCAGGTGTCAAAATCTTCGACTACTGAAAAAATACACTAATGTATTGTTTTAAAGCATTTTTATAAATACTTATTTCATATTTTTGTGGGGAATAAAATTTCAATATTGCTATTAAGAAGTAAATCATGATTGAAGGAGAAGAACGAAAGAGAAACAAAAGGATCAGCTGACCGGTTTCGCCCTCACTTCTCCAGAGCTGAATCGAGGTATTTTATTGAAAATTAAAAGAGAAAGAGACAGGAGAAAAATTATACGGCTAAAATCCAGCAGGCTTATGATCTATTAACGAAGAGAAAAAAAAGAAAAAGAAAAAACAATATAGACGCTAAATATTTTAAATTAAAGCTGCGTTATGATCTGTGTACAATGCTATAATCTCCTAGAAGTTATTCACGTTTAGACTTGAGAGACATTCCTTCAATGTCTCTTCAAACGAACGTGAATAGTTTTCAAGAGCATAAGATGAAAGTTTGAATGAGGACGACCCAGAATAGTAAATGAGAGTTCGTAGCGCATGACTGGTTTTTAAGTTGATATTGCTAGGTATGTATTGTTGGACTCTACTATCCAGTCTTTACGTCGTTCGACCCACGTTGTCAGCACTGCAACTAAATTTAAATTGGTGCATTACATTATTATCAAAAGTTGAGGAACGTCTTTTCGACCTGATGGATTTAACGGTTTCGTAGACAACAGAGCACGCACATTTGAAGCAAAATAGAATTTTCCTACTGTTGAGCTGATTTTGTAGGCAAATTAATCACAGGCGCTACTTACGGTAAACAAATATAAATTACATTCAGCCACGGTATTGTCTTTTATTTGGGAAAATTCATTTATTCTCATTTTGATGAGTGACCTAACCACATCGAGAGGAGACTCATTCTTGGTTAAATTATCAATAATCATTTTCAATTCATCATCCAGTTTTGTTTTTGAACAGATTAAAAAGGGCATGATGTATTAGTGTCCAAATTAAATTAATCTTTCCTTCGGCATAGTAAAATGAATCTCAGCGTCTATACAATCCTGTAAGCGTGGGTTTACGCTATACTAATGTAACGTAACTCGATGGAGGTTTTATTGCCAGTACATCAAGGGAAGCTAAAGTAAAATCACGCTTTCCTTCATAAGTATATTTTAATGCAGAATGTATATTATTTAGTAAGGATAAAGATATTTGCCCCTATTTGATCATTAAAGAGGCAAAATGTGTTGCATACATATTGAAAGTAGGCTGTAGGTTTTATGGGTCAAGATAATTGTTTCTTATAGAAACCTATAAAAATGTTCACCATTATTGGTCCCAGGACTGAACCCATGGATACTCCATTTATTTGCTTATACATTACATCGTATATATATATATATATATATATATATATATATATATATATTTGTGTGTGTGTGTGTGTATCTAGGTATCTCATTCTTCGCTAATTATCTGTCCCAATTGTAATGTATCTGTATTCAGATGCAACGGTCGATGCCTTTCAATTCCCATCTAGTTCACAGTATATCTGACATTTCTTTTAACTTCTGGCATGGTTTCCAGAAATGGTGCAACTGTTTTTGTCGATAGCTTCTGTCATTCTCTATCTCCATCTCTTGTTTTATTGCTCGATTTTCTCTGTCTTATGACTAAGGCTATGACAACAGCATATACTTTTCCTTGTTTTGATTCTCAGGTATATATCCATTGATATCTTATATGTTTTTATGTAGAGTGATGTGGTTCTCGGTTGATTAATTGTGTCTGTGTCGGATATACACTCGAGAGTAAAAACAATGAAAAGAATATGCTGTTGTCCTAGGCCCCCCCATATATATATATATATCACTATTAGATATGTTTTTGACCACAGTTCCTGATGATTGTGTAACGAAAGCCGACAGCCCACTTGGGAACGCTGATCATGCGGTAATAATGGTTGAAATCGCCCTAAACTCCAGACCCAAAACTGAAGAGCCAGTGCTCAAAACAACGAGATATTATAAAAAGGCTGACTGGGAAGCTATCAGAGATCTTATCAGAGACGCCCCATGGGGAAATATTTTTTCTCTTCCTGCTGAACAGTGTGCAACTGAGACCACGGAATGGTTCAAAACTGCAATCGAAGCGCATGTTCCCATGCGGAAATTCTATAGCAAGCCCCACTCTCCCCAATGGTTTACTTCGACTTGCGCAACTGCCATTGCTCAAAGGCAGCATGCATTCCGCAGGTTTAACCGACATAAGTCCAGTTCAAACAGACAAAAGTACATAGAAGCTAGAAGTAACGTTAAGAAAGAAATAGCGACAGCTAAGAGGGAATTTATGGAAACCACTAAAAAACGCATCGAAGCACAAAAATTAGGAACTCGTGACTTCTGGAAAATCTACAACAGTGTAGTAAATAATGGGCAATCAACAATTCCCCCACTAACCAACAATCACGAGGTTCTTTGCTCAGCAACCGAGAAGGCTAACATGCTTGCCAGTCGGTTTGCCTCAAACTCCACACTGGACCCTCTAAACCACCCCCTACCTCAATTTCCTATGCGGACAGACGCCACGCTAGACGATCTGGAAATCACCCCTGCTCAGGTGCATGCTATCATAAAAAACCTTGACACTTCCAAAGCATGTGGATCCGACCTCATCCCAGCTGTGCTATTAAAAAAGTGCTTCGCCGAAGTAGCTCCAGTTCTCTCCAAACTCTACAACAAATGCCTTAATGAATCTTGCTTTCCGAGCTGTTGGAAAACTGCTTCTGTGGTACCAGTATTCAAGAATTCTGGCGAAAGAACTGACCCATTAAATTATCGCCCTATTAGCCTCCTCCCACTTTTTGCCAACATATTTGAGACCTTAATTAACCATGCTCTAGTCCAGCACCTTACAGATGCTAAACTTCTGGCCGACCATCAATATGGATTTAGACAAGCCCGTTCCACGGCAGACATCCTCACTGTAATCTCTGAACGCATATACCATTCACTGGACAAAGCGGGAGAGGGCAGAGCGGTAGCTCTAGATATATCTAAGGCTTTTGACAGGGTATGGCATGAGGGTCTCCTCAGGAAGATTAGATCTTACGGTATCACTGGTAGAATACTTAACATAATTAAATCCTTCTTAGATAAGAGAAAAATCCAGGTTGTCCTCGACGGTCGTACGTCTAAACAATATAATATAAATGCGGGAGTGCCCCAGGGATCTATCCTTGGTCCTCTGCTGTTCCTGATATTCATAAATGACCTCCCCGACAAAATTGCCTCTGAGATGGGTATATATGCTGATGACACCACACTCTATAGCAGGCACGACAGGAAAACAAATGAACATATATCTAAAGTAATGGCAGAAACACTAGAGGATGACCTCAAATCTGTAGTGGAATGGGGACAAAAATGGATGGTAACGTTCAATGCCACCAAGACAAAACTGGTTTCATTCAATAATTACAAGAAACCTTCTCTACCACCTATAGCAATGGCCAACAACTCTTTAGCTGAGAGTACGTCTTTCAAGCTCCTTGGCCTAACGTTCACAGGAAACATGAGCTGGAACAATTACATCGAGGGCATTGCCAGGGCCGCTGCGAGGAAGGTGGGCTCTCTCTACCGTGCTAGAAAACTTCTAACACCCGAAAGTATCCTGTACCTCTATAAGGCGACTATTCGCCCATGTATGGAGTATTGCTGTCACATTTGGGCCGGTGCATCGGCTACTAGTCTCTCGCTCCTTGACAGGGTTCAAAAGAGAGTCGCAAATCTGATAGGCCCTAAACTGGCATCAAAACTTCAGCCTCTGTCCCATCGTCGAAACGTTGCATCCCTCTGCCTGTTCTACAAGTATTATAATGGTGAATGCTCTGAAGAACTGCAAGCACTTGTGCCCCCACGACGTGAACACCCTCGACAGACCCGACAAGCTGCAAAATCACACCCCCACACTGTAGAGATCCCTAGATGTAAAAGATCTTTCTACTCCAGTAGTTTCTTCCCCAGAACTGCTAGACTTTGGAATTCCATTCCAGGTCACTGCTTCCCCAACTGTACTGACATGCATAAGTTCAAGTGCAACGTGAACCAACATCTCGCTGCCCTAATCCCTACATAGTACCCCAGTAGATGTTTCCCCTGATAGTAGCCCCCTACATTAAAGTGGCAATGTGCCTTGTTTGGGGTGAAAATGTAATAAAAAAAAAAAAAAAAAAATATATATATATATATATTACTCACCTTCACCCTAAACAAGGCATATCACCACTTGGACGTATGGGGTTACTAATGGAGACTATGCCTAAGAAAGATTAATAGCATGTTGGTTTACGATACATTTGAACTTCTGCATATCAGTACAGTTGGTGAAGCAGTAAGCAGGAAGGGAATTCCAAAGTCTAGCTATTCGAGGGAAGAAGCTATTACAGTAGAAATCTTTCTGGCATTCATGTAAAAAAGAGAGGGCAAAATCAAAACGACAGACCTGGCACATACACTCAAAGGGCTTGAGATTCTTTCAGATAGAGTTTGGTAACAATTCTAAGTAGTAAAAATGAGAAAAAAATAATCGAAATTGATTATTATTGATATTAACGGCGTCCAATTCGCGTCAAGCATTGCTCTTCGTAAAAATAAAACTGAATTCTTTAAACAATTGGTAATGATAATGTAACCAAACATAAGCGTTATACTTCCTCTTATTTCGTAGTGAGCGTAATGGCGTTTAGGCAAGTATCCTGGTTCCACCTACACAGTAGAGCTTTGAATCCCGGCTGGGGATATTTGCTGCATCTAGCCATACTAAAACGCCCTGACAGGGTTAAACAGCTTACTGCGGATGGTTAATATGTGGACAGTGAAAAATGTTTATTATAAGTAATTAATTAAAGCTGTTTTCAAACAAATAAAACTATGCAAGGGATTTTAATTATTTCCCCTTGGCTGAACACTTAACGGAGACTGTGTTTATGGATATAACTATATTTCCCTTCCTTCGTTGTACTTTCTCTTATTTCGTCCCGGTGGTTCAGTTATACCTAGCCACACTGATAATTCTTAGTTAAGATGAAACATGTAAGTATGGCATGTAATTATTGGAAAATATTTGTTATAAATAATTTTATACTAATTTCAGTCTCATGCTCTATATTTATCGGTTATTATCTTTTTGTCATTCCTACTTTCCTAGCTTTTCTTTTTTTGTCTCTATATTGCTATAACCTTATATATCTTTCTTTTTCTTTCACTCTCCCCTTTATTCTTCTTTTATTCTCCCCCCCTCTTTCTATACTTTTATTTTCTCTTTATTCCCTCTGTGTTTCTTTCCTCAATTTCGTTTGCATTTTTTCTTCAACTATGTTATCGCTTTTTTTCACTTTTTATCATCTGTCTCTCTCTCTTTTTTTTTTTTTTAAATTTTCTCTCTGTTTTCACCACTATCAGTTCATATTTTCTTTTTCGCTATTCATATTAATTTTTTATCATGTTAATTTCATCTTCTTTTTCCCTTCTTATCTGTATAGCTCTGTGTTAAACATTATTTTTCCTTCCTTCCTTTCTTTGCTCTCACTAAAACTGACAGGATCTGATAACTTCAGAAAGAAATAGAAACCATAATTATCCCCGTGGCGAAGTTTCGGTCTTTTATTTTCATCCCAAACGACGCAAATTTTCCTTGTGAAAAAGAAAGAAAGAAAAAGGAAATACGGAAAAGAAGAAAATAGATAAAACAAAATATTGGCAACATTCTTAAGATGCGTCCATTTAAACCGTGCGTTTACCGATGAAACATGCTATCCACTTATAATGTTAGCGACGTTTTCTGTTTGAATGTCTATCCTTATTGTGAAAATTTTAAGGGAGATAATTGTATAAAAACTTCCGGCATGACATGGCGTTGATGACGCGGAGAAGCGATACTGCTCTTTGATCTAAGCCAAAAAAAGTCAAGGAGTCATAAATATAATAAAAAAAATTGTGATTAGTTGTTTTTAAATTAATGAAATCTCTCTCTCTCTCTCTCTCTCTATATATATATATATATATATATATATATATATATATATATATATATATATATATATATATATATATATATATATATATATGTATATTGCGTCAATGTATAGTTTTTAAATTAATGAAAAAAATCTAATATATATAGTGCGTCAAGGTATATTTTTTAAATATATAATTTTACATTTCTTCATGCCAATAATATTGCGGGTGTCTGCATTGACGCTTGAAAATTATAAAAAAGGACACAATTTTACTTTTGATTATTCATATCAATATTATCTAAATAATAAACCAGGAGGTTTAGTCTCCAACAGGCAACCCGACAGACAAAGAGGGTCTCTTTCTAGAGATGCTAAGACATATCTAAAATAAGATATTTTTTTAAATTCAAATTCTGTTTCAAACTGAAACTTAATCGACAGACAAATCCCTACTAAAAATACGAGGCCGCATGCACACACAAAAAAATGCAAAAACAATACAAAAATTGTAAAAGAACAAGAAAAACAAAAACTAAACATATCTGCATATCAGTAACAAAATAGAGTTTTACATGTTCCCACGGAGACGCCGCCAAACAACTCTTCTTGCTACTCATATCCCACCCACCGACGGTTAACAACCCCGGGTATATTACATAAGACACCCGTCCTCAAAATGTGTTATTCGCTCTTCCACCCGACTCTATCAAAATTCCATCTCTGTAGATTAGATAAGGAAGTTGCACTCCTTCGCATGACCTGCTGAAACTAGTGAGTATATTAACTCGATGCGCTATCCGCTTTATAACCCACCAACGATTTATCTAACACTCGTGTTACTAATTACTATGTTGTATAGAACAAAATAGATGACAATTAAAAGCAATTTTATCAGTAAAAGGGGCCACTCATGAATAAACTTCCCATAAGGAACAGACGAAATATCGATCTTTCACACATACACTTGTTTGCTATGATTACTTCTTTTTATAATGCTGGAGGAGTGTCGTCTCACAAACCGTCTCGTAGCTCATTCAAGCCAAACTTTTATGAAACTCCGGAAAAAGTGATAGATGATTCTCTTACTAAACTCTTCTGGATAACCGTGTGGCCAATTTTAGGGACTTCAGTTTTTTTTTGGCAATCAATTGCATTACATTTATTTATAAGTATAACTAAGTATTATGCTATCCGTTCGATGCACAGTTCAGGATAAATAGGGATTAATCAGCACTATACCACATTTACTCTAGACCATTTCTCGGAAACTACTTGCCCGATTTAGCTGTAACTTTGTATGGACCCTTGTTATGATACTGTGCAGCAAATTAAATATTATGGTATCCGTTCGATGCAGAGTAAGAGATAATGAGGATTTGATGCAGCAATAAGCACCCATCTAACCATATTCAACTATCGATTTGTTATGAAGTACTTAATATAAGTAAACAGGCTATAACTTTTGCCCTCTTTTATGAGCTTAAAATCTAGTATGCAAAAGTTTTAGTCTCAGCTTATTACTATTTATTTACTAAATAAATTTGTAGGTTATTTTCACGGATGCTTAAGTGCTGTTCAGGAGAATGTTTCGAATTTAGACGGAACGTTTTATGTTGACAGAAATAATACCAAACGAAAATATCTCCCACTAAATGATTAGTAAGTAACTCTATAAATATTAAAAAAGTAATAAATCAATAATAAAAAAGAAAAGGATAAAGGTTTTAGCTTTGTGAATCATAATTACATAACAACTATTGCCCATTGCCATCTTGTACCGTTCGCCTGCCATTCAGTTAACACACATGCGCATTCTTGTGCTTATTTTGGGCGGCTTACGAACCTACAAATGTCTGTGCATCCGGTACTTGCTTACATGAAAGATGAATATAAAAAGCCAGAGATAAAACAAGAACTTAAAAAGAAAAATGCAAGACAGAATTCAGTGGGCAGAACTGACTGATTTCATGATTTCACTCTGCATGCATTTTGGTTCGAGACCAATCCAACCAAAAGACCCCTCACTTATTTAATGATATTCGCATCCCATCAAAATCTATACTGTTGCAATATTTTTGACACCCTGAAAAAGGCTATGATCACAAAACTTTGGGCGATTCTACTTATAACTATGGATGATGAGAACGAGCCAATCAAATGCCAGAATTGTTTTATAAAATATACTGAATCTCTTTGAATTATTCAGTAATTAATTTTTAACTACTAACTGTTCTCCATGGACATACCACGGATTGCTTCTTTTTATTGTATAAACTAGCAGTTTAGCCCGGCTTTGCTCGGACCCTATGTACTGCTCATAACTTTATGTGCATATGTATATATTAAAAAATGTGCATATGTACTGTAATGCCTTTCTATATAATAGACTTCCTTAACTACCATAGAGAAAATTTGGTAGAGACAGCAGAGATCAACATTTTTAAACTTTGACTCCAATTTTGACCCCTTAACACTTATTGTTTTGGGCTCAAATTAAATTAAAATGTTTGACCCATGTCCAAGTAACCTACATCTAAAATGTCAAGTGTTTGGACTAAAAATTGTCGGAAGAATTTGGTAGAGCCTGCAAAGGTCAACTCTTTCAACTCTGACCTCTTATCAGCCAAATTTTTGCCCCAAAATTGATTAAAAAGCTTGCTGCATATCTGAATACCCTTTATGTAAAATTTCAAATGTTTAAACCCAAAATTGGCTTAATAGTTTGCTAGAGATCGCAAAGGTAAACTCTTTTAAACTTTGACCCCTTGGTAGCCAACCTTTCGGCCAAAAACCGATTAAAAAGCTTGCACTATGTCTGAATACATTTTATGTAAATTTTAAATGTTTAGACCAAAAATTGGCTGAGTAATTTCATAGAGACCGCAGAGGTCAATTTTTTTTTTAAAACTTTGATCCCAATTATGACCCCTTCGAATTTATTGTTTTGGGATCAAATCAAATTATAAAATTAGATCCATATCCAAGTAACTTAAGTATACTGCTTCAGTTCTAACCTCTATCGTAAACGAAAATCCCTTTGTAATTCGGTTGGCAAATTTGTAAAGAAAGGAAGCGTGTAAGGTTATTGGAATAAAACAGAGCTTATCTAATTTTTAATGATATCAGTTTACAGACAATTGTACAGACTGATAAATGGTTGTGCAAGACATAGGAGCCTCTCATCTTTACTTCGATGAAATAACGGATCAAGAGCATAGGTTTATAGCTAGAGAAAAAAAAACAACAAAAAAACAAACAAAAAAGAAAAACACCCGGAACAGGTGTCCGGAGGGGAAATGCCAGTGTACAAGGTAGGGGGGGAGGTAACTGGTATCTTATTTATTTAACTTATATCAAAATGTTAAGTGTTTAGACCCAAAATTGGCAGAGGAGTTTGGTAGAGTTTTCAAATGGCAAATCGTTGAACTTTGACTCCTTGACAGCCAAATTTCTAGCCGAAGCCTGATTAAAAAGATTTTTTCCAAATCTCAATACTCCATATGTCATGTCAAATTTCGAGTATGTAGACCGAAAATTGACAGAGTTATTTGGTAGGGAAACACACACATACACACACACACATAGACATTTTCACATTATATACACTTGTGCCCGATATTATTCATACCCCTCGGATCTTTGAGATTTCTATAAGAATATTGCTCAAACCAGAAGATAGACAATATTAAAGGGATTTCAAACAATAAATCAAGCATAAGCATTTAATTTAAACTCAACAAATAAATAAATTATGCAAGTTTGAAACATTATACTAAGAAAAACAATAATGGCACTAGTTCAAAATTATTCATACCTCTCTTACTAATAGTCAATAGAATGCCCTTTATTCTTAATAACTGCCTGTAACCATTTTGGATATTTATCAACAAGATTTTTACAAGCATCAACACTGATTTTTGACCATTCTTCAATGCAGTAGTTCTCCAAATCCCTCAAATTTCTAGGTTTCCGCTTTTTAACCTCAGTTTTCAATATGTGCCAGAGGTTTTCGATAGGGTTCAGGTCGGGACTCTGGCAAGGCCATTCCAAAACATTAATGTGATTATCCTCAAACCATTTCTTGACTATTTTGGCAGTATGTTTTGGATCATTATCCTGTTGAAGGACCCAGTTTGGTCCTAAATGGAGCTTCTCCGCATCCTGTCTAATGTTTTTCTGGAGTATCTCCAAATATTGCTCCTTCTTCATGGTTCCATCTATCTTGACCAAACTACCTGGACCACTAGCCGAAAAAGAGCCCCAAAACATTAGGCTACCACCACCATGTTTCACCGTGGGTATGGTGTTCTTTGGGTTGTAAGCTTCTCCTTTCTTCCTCCAAACGTAAGAAGCATCCATATGGCCAAACAATTCAATTTTTGTTTCGTCAGTCCACAAAATACTTGAGAAAACAGACTCTGGAGAATTCACATGGGTCCTAGCAAACTTTAGACGTGCTGCAAGGCGTTTTCCGGTGTGCAATGGAGTCCTTCTTGGTCTTCTTCCTTTCAGACCATTTTCATGCAGAGTCCTTTGCAATGTTTGCCTTGATATTTTTATGCCAGAAGACTCCAGATTTTCTAAAATGTCCTTAGTAGTGGTGGTTGGATTTGCATTAACACTTCTTACAATATTCCTGGTGGCTCTAGCTGACAGTTTCCTTTTCCTTCCTCTGCCAATCAAGTTGTTTGTTGTGTGGTGGCTCTGGAATTTTTTGATGATGCTCTGTACTGTTGCTGTAGGGACCTCAAATTTCTTGGAAATTGACTTGTAACCTAAACCATCCTTATGTGAATTCACAATTTTAGTCCTAAGATCATTACTAAGCTCTTTTTTTATTCCCCATTCTAATAATTTTTATTCTTTTTTTGGTTTTCAGTTGATATGATTTTAATTTCTGAAAAATGCAAAAAACGAAATGAAATTAATCAAAGGTTGTATAAAAGCATTCAAAATAAGAATCAAACAGGAAACAAACAGTCAGAAACTCGATTAATACTGAAAAAATAAGGGGGTATGATTATTTTTGAACATTGCAGATTTTATAAATAGCTGTATATTTCTTTTATTACAAGTATCCCGAGATTTTAAAATGACGAAAATGATCAGAAGAGGTTTATTAAGAATATGTATCAATATGGACGTAAACAATAAATTCTTACAAAGTTACACCTAATAAACTCAATTTTCAAGAGGGGGTATGAATAATATCGGGCACAAGTGTATATATATATATATATATATATATATATATATATATATATAGATGTAGAACTCTTTTTAAATCATGTTAGTAAATCATAGATTTAAAAATATCATAAAATAAACTCCTCGTGTAATAACTTGCCAATCGGAAATATACTCTTCCCGTTTATTCATACTGAGTCGTTAAACCCAATTTTAGCGGGCGTTTGTTATCCGTTATTTTATTTATGCATAAAAAACATTCACTTTCGCTGTTTCATCTCGTAGTCTTATACAGCGCCTCCTGTCCCTCTCTTGATATTGATATTCGATGTTCCATTACAATGAGATCAACAATCACTTTTTCAGTTCAACTTACTTTCATTCCTGCAAGTTCTCCAGTCCTCTCTATACTCCTTCCTATTTTAGACATTAGTATCCATCTATTTATCTATCTATCTCAGTCTGTCTGTCCCAGTCTATTTACATCTATATTTATGTCTATCTATCAAAGAGATTGCACAGAAACAGTTACACTTATCCATTACCACGAAAGTCTAAATTCGATCTCAAATCAATTTTAGAACGCTGGGTTGTCGTTCAATTAACACACATGCACGTTCTAGTTATGTCAACGTAGGGCGTCTTACGCATATTCAAATGCTCGTTACATCCGCTACTTGCTGAGCTTTCCCTCTCTATACACCTGAAAACTTTTTAAGAAAGTATGTTCGGTCGCTTGGACTGTCTGAACAGGTCGATCGACTAGAATTTGAACCCGCTGTCTCAGTGGAAGACACTATATACATTTTTGTTATAAAACGGAGAATGCTTAAAAGTCTCGTAAGCCGTTAAGAAAAGAAAAAAAATCTAACAGTACGGCAGATCCTGAAAGGTTGCATATAGATCTTATGCCGCCCGGATCAGTTTACACGCATCCCGCCATTTCCGTTACACCTCCACCCCTCTAACCACGTGTGCGTATAAGTCAGTAGTTTGAAAGGTGTTTGCAGCTATCGCTTGAATATGCTACGTATTCAAGATGCGAACATGCTCTATCAAGGTGGATGGAATACAAGCTTATTTGTAATTTTTCAAATATAGTTTATGGAGTGCAAGTGTGCGAACTATTGACAGACTGTCTGTTCAAGTCTCGATTTATTTGCCATTTTACAAGAGCAGACAAGGCCCGTTTTTAATGTGAGATAAAATACAAGAAGACAAAAATAAAATAAAATTGTCTCAAACTTTAAGGATTGCTTCTTCACCGATGTAAAAACGATACGATAGTAATCATTGTGGCTTTCGTCCAATCTTGAAAGACAATGAATAATCTCTGTAAGGGGGTTGCGCGATACAATTGTGAAGCAAGGATTGCACAATTACCAACTATACATCTTAAATTTGGCACTGATTGGTTCCCGTAGCATTGACAAGTTCAAACCAACTGTAAACAATCATGATAAGCAGATAGCACATACAGCACTTGGTGTTCCCAAATGACTAGGCTCGACGTCGCTTAACATGGGGGATTTAGCAGGGACCTGTGTGTCAACGTGGTTCTGACATATGTTCAGTGGCTTAGACTGTCTGAATAAATCGATCAATCGTAGTTGATCTCGTAATATCAGCGGTAGATGCTGTGTAGATTTTTTTGTGAGACACTGAAGTAAAGTATCAAAAAACGATACTACATTTTGGACAGAGCAAAATTTCATCTTAGAAATAAAATAAATATAAAAGGCCATCTTTGATGTTTATCATCGCAATTTCATTGAAAACTCGTCCCCAAAAGAAACCCCAACTTTATACAAACTGAATACTATCATTAGATTTCTCATAAAATTCTGCGCACGGAAAGTTAGTTGATCTAAGTATACGACTTGGTTTTCAGTTGCAATCAGATAGTAATTAAAATAGAGTTCTCTCTATAAGTAATGTAAGCAAATGCAAAGAAAAAGTTCTTGCTTTAAGAATCAATGAGATGTCTTATAGGAAAGATTGGAACTGGAGTCAGAAAAATGCAATGTGAGCCCACGAGAAAGTGTAACAGACGTATATCCAATGTAATAGTTATTGTTTGAGATACATTATCCCAAGTGGCATTTAAACTTATATATTACATTAATTTGTCTTATTAAGTATTTGGTATGAGGAGTGTTATTGTTAATTATGAGTTTAATCATAAAATATACAAAACTATTAATCTGATTTTATTATGACTATAAACGGGAACATACATATGTGCAATATGTTTTTTTTAATTTTGTCTTATTTAAAATTATGATGCAACTGATTACGGTAGAATATGTTAATATAGTCAAACATATTCAAATATTAATTTTGTTTAGGTTTTTAGTGGCTAGATTTATTTGGTCATTTACTAATTAATTGGACGATTGATTGTTAATTAAGGCTGGTTTAATGTTTTTAATTTATTGAAGAATATTTTCCTGTGCGTGGAGATCAATTTAGCTCGGTTTATTAGTTTTTATAATTGCAATTTTATAGCAGTGTGAACATTTGCTTGTGTAGTTCAACATAAGAATTAGTGGAAGTAGTTATTTTATACGAGGATGTGATACCTTCATCATTGTTAGAATAAAAATGGAATGCGAGTATAAAGTGTATTAGAAATATGTTTTGTAGTTCTTTTAATTCATAATTGTTGTTATCTAGAATATAGATTTCGTCAACGGACTTGATGTAAATTGGGGTTTAGTGATTGCATTACACATTTTGTTTTCATGATTAGACATACACAAATTACTAGAGGTAAGTTCGAGAACAGAATCCATAGACACACCAACAATTTGTGTGTAAACGTTTCCTTTATATTCATTAAATGGGATTTCGGTTAATGCAGATTATCAATATTTTAATGGTTTCTAGAATTAATTTAGAGAAGAGGAAGGAGTGGGTTCTTGTATATGCTATTAATGGTGATATCTATTTCTTCATGAACTGGGACATCGGTGAATATATTTTAATACCTAGTGAAA
Source organism: Euprymna scolopes (assembly GCF_053919585.1). Taxonomy (NCBI): domain Eukaryota; kingdom Metazoa; phylum Mollusca; class Cephalopoda; order Sepiida; family Sepiolidae; genus Euprymna; species Euprymna scolopes. Next base: position 58,943,710 of record NC_136483.1, read on the forward strand.
CTGATTTTATTTACTTTTATAGTTTGGAGAATTTGTATGCATTCTTGGGTGGACGTTATACTGTATTTGTCTGTTAAATGCAACGTTATAAGTTCGTTGATTGCTTTAGTTAACTGAGCTATAGAATTGTGATTTTCGAAATCATGTGACGAAATGAGAAGAGTTGGATTTATGAACTTTTTCATTACCACACGGGCTTGAAATCTTTACGTATATTGGAGAGTTTATGACAACCATTCATAGCATTATTACATATAATTAGTTTATTAACATAAGTATTGAGTTAATTGCTGTTTGTTTTAAGTTTAAAAAAATGTGTATCGTCGTCTAAAATGATTTGTAATTAAATGAAATAATCCGATTTAGTAAGTACCTCGTATATGTTGGTTTTATCACGTTTTACGTGTTCAATCTTGAAAAAATATTTAATACCATCACTAAAATCTCCATTTAGGTCAGATACGTGAACAATATTTTTATTTTAGCTGATAACAATACAGAATTAAATTAATATGATTACATTAAATGTCGTAAATACGTACAAAAAACTCATTATGTTGTCATACATTACACAATAGGTTTTATTCAAATACAAACAAAAATCTTATTGGAAGCAAAAACCTTTCTTATGCCATAAAAGTCTACTCAACAAAATCTCCAGCTACGTTATAGCTGGAAATGTATTTTCAATTATTAAATCATTTCTCTCTGATAGGTTCATAAGAGTAATGGTTGATGGGCAGAAATCAGAAGCTCACAGTATTAATGCTGGAGTCATTCAGGGGTTCATGCTGGGCCCAAATCTCTTTCTGATCTACATAAATGATCTCTTAAATCACATCATAAGACAGTTATGTTGATGACACTACCATCTATGGCAACACTTCAAAGGCAGTAAATGACCAAGTTCTCTCTGATTCTCTCTCCTCTGATATTGATCATATGCGTCACTGGGGAAACAGGTGGCTGGTTAATTTTAATGCATCTAAAACCAATCTTCTATCTCTCCATCATCAACGCTCTGATCCCCAGCTGGCATCAATTGAAATGAATGGCTCTCGTCTTGGGGAAGCTCCATGTTTTGACAAGCTTCTAAATCTAACCTTTACTTCTGATCTGAGATTGACCCGTACATCAAATCCGTTGCCAATGCTTCTGGAAAAATCGTTCTGCCGCTCCAGTAGATATCTTACTGCTGATGCCATTCTCTACCTGTATAAGAGCCAATGTTACAAGAAAAGGTTCCCCTTTTCTTGTAAGTAAGAAAAACATTAGATAAGTAAAAATGAGATTAGATAGACCGAGATTCGAACCTTGTAAGCAAGGTTCAGAAATAGATTCAGAAATGAAATGTAGAATTTCGCATTGTTCATTTTAATATAAAATAGTTTAGATATGTTCGTTTGCAAAAAAGAATTTAATTGTTCAAATCGTTTTATGAAAACTGAATTAAAATAAGGCCAGATAGAAAATAATGAACAATGCAATTTAGACATATATTGAAAATAGATTAGGTTGAAAAATAGGTTACTGAGAATTCTTTGTCTGCAGAAATGGTTTGGAAAAATGTGTCGAACCACGTATGTTTAGGCCACATGAGTCGATCACGTTGTAGAGCCATACATGACGTCATAGCAGAAAGGCAGATTCTCAATATAGTTTGCTAGTTTTAGTGAGATTATGGAGAGAGAGAGAGAGAGAGAGAAAGAGAGAGAGGGACAGACAGACAGACAGAGTTCAGAGTCGAGTCGGACGGAGACGGAGCTGACATGAGGAGGGTCCCCCTTTAGAAGCGAAGGGTTAGAACATTAAACATGTAGAAACGAATTTGAATGCCTGGATGTCATCATCATTTCGACCGGTCAAATGTGATAACTGCCGTCTTCGTGTCGTCAAATTGAAGGTAATGTGAAATCATCGTTATTAATGAACTTTGTATAACCCATCTAAGTAATGTGTCACCCTCTCCATCATAAGTAATGTGTCTCTCCATCATACGTAATGACTGTCCCCTCCTGTATTAAAAGAACTGATCACCCTCTCCTCGCTATATGTATTAAGAAGAAACACTACAGAACTGTAAAATGTTATAAATGTCACTTCTCTCTTCTATCCCCATCTCATTGTTATATATGTCCGCCGTCTATCCTGTATATGAATGCCCCCCGTCTCTCTTTAAAATGTACCCGATATATGTCTCCCCAATATGACCCCGGCTATACAACACCGAGTACGCCCAAGGATAGAGTACTGTTGCCTCATCAGGCAGGAGTTGCTAGAAAGACCTTATCCTGTTTTGACAGAGTTCAAAAGACTTCATAGCCTAGTGAGGAATGCCCATTTCTCACAGAAAAGATGTTGCGAGCCTGTCTCTGCTTTATCGTTATTTTCATGGCAAGTGCTCGTCTGACCTCCAATCTATGGTTCACTCTGGCCTGACTTTCACGAAAAACACTCGTCCAGCTGAAACCACATTCAATAATTGTCCCCACTTTTTAACTGTCTAAACCTAAACGTAGATTTCATGAACAGAGATTCTTTCTTAGGACTGCACACCCGTGGAACACTGTTCCATTTTCCTGCTTTTCAACTGACTACAATATGGCTGTCTTCAAGTCCAACGTGAACAAATTCTTGATGAGTCATCCCCTTAAGTAATTTACCAAATTCCCACTACTAACGATTACTTCATGTTACCTTTGACTACTGTACATTCATTAACCTATCCTCGAGTAGCCTCCGGACCTAGATAAGTGATGACTCCTTTATAAAAAAAAAAAAAAAACATTGCTCAGTCGCATGCATATCCCGGTCAGGGGAAATGGCGACGTTAGGTTTTGCCCTTCTTGCAAATAGTGGTGGACGCCCATCCTCACATACAATACCTGGTATTCCTAAATGGTCATCCATATGTTACTGACCAGATTTAATATCGCTTGACTTCAGTGAAAGAACCGATGTGCCAAAGTGATTGTGGCACAACGAATAAAGGCGCTCTTCAAGGAATCTCTTGGGATTCCTACACGTAAAAGTTTTTACCAGTATTTTTTCATCCTCGTGGATAGACAAATAAAATCAAGTCGGTGCAGTTATAATTTCAAAATGCCATCGCATATCAACTTTGCTCACACTGATAGAAGTGACGACTGCAGAGTAAAATTTTTTATGTAATCGGGTGCACAGGTACAAAAGTCAAATCTGCCTCACCGACAGGAGAATTTGAAAGATTTTTAAAACAACATTTTATTCGCCTTGTTTTCAAATGTATTCCGCTCTCTTTCTCTCTTTCAATAACAGAAGAATTGTAATTGCATTGTAAGCAGTTTTTGATCCAATCGCAGTCAGTGACGGACGAGTTTCAAAAGAGTCTCGATTTTAAAATGCTCCTTAATTGTTTAAATAAATAAAATTCTATTTTTATTTTTAAATGGCTTTGTTCGCTATTTCATACAACGTTCAATTTCAGTACAGCGGTCCCTGCCATCAATACCGATGAAGTCCTGCCAGTAATGACACCGACCGAAGCTCGGAAAAGAGACCCACTAGCAGATATAACCGACGCCGTGTTAACTCCTTAGTTTTAAGGAGATATGCCTATCGAGTCATCGTGTTTAACACCTGAGGCGCAAGTTGCCGTGCCCAGGACCTAACAACCGTCCCAGAAACGGACAAACCAAGTAACACTCTCCGACAAACGATCATGTTACAGATTTGTAACATCTAGATTTATTTACAAATATAAAATGGAAAATGCGTTCTTATCAACGAAAAAAGATAAATACGATATAAAGAAAAAAAAAGCACTCTAGTTTATCTAGATGTCCTCACAGTTACTGAGAGCGATTCCCCCAGATATTATCTGCTGCGTTCATGATACTTTCGTATGAAACTGACTTTTAACGTTCTTATAGCGTGGAACTGATACTTGTCAGCTTCGTTTACGGTATTTTTTTCATTGTGAATAAAGTCTTAGGTATCTCTAAGCTATGTGGGCCCGATCTAATCCCTTCTATACTAATAGAGAAATGCTCTGCCGAGCTAACCCCTGCTCTATTCAAATTGCACAACGAATCCTTTACCGAATATTGCTTCCTTCATAGAAGGTAAATTGTGTCTATGGTACAAAAATTCAAGAATTCTAATAAAATAACTAAGCTGATTGTACATGCTGTTCAAAAAGTCACTGAATGGTTTTGAACTTAAATAGATTCTTTATTATTGAGGATATCTGTAATTTTAACATAATCTGAGAAAGACATTGGAAGTCATTAAAAAATGCAAAATTCAAACAATCTCTATTTATGAAAAATGATGTCTTTTAAATGTTGCCCATTTTCAGCTTCGCATATATGTGCCCTTTCCAAAACATTATTCATGACAAATTGCAGAGTCTCTGGATTGCGATTTAACTCCCTTATTTCGTTCCTGATGTTTTCCTTCAATTCTTGCAGGGTTTGGAGTTTGATGTTTCGAGGTCTGTCAGCTCGCAAAACGAAATAAAGGAGTTAAATCGCAATCCAGAGATTCTGCAATCTGTCATGAATAATGTTTTGGAAAGAGCGCAAATGTGCGAAGCTGAAAATGGGCAACATTTAAAAGACATTTTTTTTCGTAAAGATTGTTTGAATTTTGCATTTTTTCAAAAGTTTATAATGTTTTCGTTTGATTGTGTTAAAATTAAAGAAGGATATTATCAAGAATAAAGACTCTATTTAAGTTTAAACCTCTTTAGTGACTTTTTGGACACCCTATATATAATAGCCGCATTAGGCTTTTTTCTTAGTTCACTACATCTTAAACTCGTTAAACAACTATGCGCTTGTCTATCATCTCGTAAACGCTAAACTTTTTTCTGACCAGCAATATGAATTCAGGCAAGTTCGTTCTACAGTGGATATCCTAAAGATCACCCCTGAACACATATTCCATGCACTGAACAAAGTGGGAAAGCTAAGTCGATTGTCTTTATTATATTTAAAGCATTTGACAAGGTCTGGCATGAAGGTCTTCTTATGAAAATTTAATAATACAGTACAATGGGCCGTATATTTAATATAGCCAGATCTCCCTTAGACAAGAGAAACATCTAAGTTGCTTTTGATGGCCGTACATCTAAACAACATGACATTAATACCGGCGTGCCCCAGACGTCGATCCTTGGACTTTTATTGTTCTTGATATTAATAAACGCATAATTATGGAATCGAGTCCGAGATGGACATATTTGCTAATGAAAACACGCTCTGTACTAGACATGTGACCCCCCCAAAAAAACGAATGTATAAATATCCAAGGCAATGTTTGAAACCTTAGAAAATGACTTACAGTCTGTAGTGAAGTAGAGACGTAAATGCATTAAGCTTTAATACTACTAAGACAACGCTCTTTTCTTCCAACAGTTATAAAGAATGTTTTCAGCAAGGATTGTCATTGATAATAGCACTCTATCGGAGAGTTCAACATGCAAACTCCTCAGCCTAACATTCAGAGGTAACATGAATTGAAACAAAAGCACAGAAAACTTTGCTATACCTGCCAGTATCTTATATCTACAAAGATTCACTCATGCATCGATATGCATCGTCTCTCTCTACTGGACATGGTCCAAAAATGAGTCTCCAGTCTAATACGCCACCCGCCTCCGGTCAGTCTCGAAAGATAATTTATACGTCCTGTAAGACTGGTTGCGTGTGTAATTGTGAGGCAAAGGTTGCACAATCCCAACCACGCCTCTCCTGAATCGGTACTGCTTGAGCCTAGTGGCAAGAAGTCACGGAAGACTACAAACAATGCCGAGATAAGCAGAGATCACATACAACACCTGGAATTCCCAAATTGTCAACCATTTTAGTACTAACCAGACTCAACTTTGCTTAATTTCGGTAATATAACGGGAATCGTTATACCTCCAGTCTAATAAACTCCGCATTGTCAACCAAGCTCCAGCCCCTGTCTTATCATCGCAATTTTGCTTGTTTTACAAGTACTTCAATGAAATGTGCTTCGAGGAACTCGTAGCAGTGGTGCCTCTTGACGTAAATATACCCTGATTCACCTAACAAGCAGCTAAATCTCACGCATGATCTATAATTCACAGTAGCCCCTTATGTATCAGTGGCAATTTGCCTTGTTTGGAGATGGATAGGAGTAAAAAAAAATATTAGTTGATAAAGTACAGTATAATAGAAACACCTATTTTTCTTTTGAAAAATTCTTTTCTTTTTTTTAATTTAAGGATAATTTTCTGCTTAAAATGAGGACGGCTTGTTGGGACTCCACTGGAAAAATTTTTTTTTTTTAGAAAGATTTTCTCAATCGATTTAGCGTATGAAAAATATTTTTTTATTGGGACATGTAAACATTTTCTAATGCGAATTTAAATTTACTTTTTATTTTTTTTTTTAAATTTATTTTTAAAATCAAAAATTAAATTTGAATTCTTTAAAATATAAGTTCTAAAAATAAATTAACTTTAATACAGCTGTAAAAATTCTTGGCATGGAATTTTATTTGGAGGGGTGTTTAATTAGAAAGTTAAATGAAAAATGCGAAAGTTGGGTTCATTCTTGCACTGACGATAAAGTCCAAATGCCGTATTTCAAGTTAATACAAGATCATACAATATACACACCATATTACCATTTAATGCTTATAAATACTCGATATCAGTCGAAGGGTTAGCTAATTTGCATATTGGTTTAATAAAATACATTTTTTATATTACTATTTCTTTTTTTTTTAAATCCAATCTTTGTTTTGATTTCAATGTAACAAATAATGTTGCGCAATGTGGTTTTATTTCCTGAACAAACATTTAATATTTGTATTCAAATTAGCTGATCGCTCGGCATTATCCGGCCATAAAATACGTTTAAATATGATATTTTAATTCACAGATTTTGTATTTATTATTATAGGAAATTCTCTATCGATTATTATACTGTACCCAATATATTGTAGTGATTTCAAAAGGAAACAAATATGACTTGGGCGCCATCAGCTAGAATCGAAATCAACCCATGTAGCTCCCCAACGTTATATTTGAGCTAAGTTCCCATGAATGACAAAATTTTAAAAATTAACGTAGTTAAACTTATAAATATATATTTGAACATACATAAAAGATATACGTTTAGTCGATTTGCGTCTTCCAAGTTTCCTTTTTTTTTCTTTCAATTTGACCCTTTAACAGCTGTTTTTACCAACTAAATACCTAATCGAATTTGTTCCAGAGGTTCGAATTTTCTATATATCAATTTTCAAGTTTGTAGAACAAAAATTGACTTAGTTTGATAGAGACCGTTCCGCACACACAGAGACAATGTTAACTCTATGACTTTGAACGTGATTCATGCATGGATGTTCTAGCCAACAATGATTTCTTATAACTTTGTTTTGCCGTCTTTTTATTTTAAAAAACATAAGGATCCCTTCGTTCGATCGTCATGTCATCGGACATTTTCGCATTATTATTTCCAAATCTTGATTCTTTTTCCATTTTGTGATATTTTTCCGAACCTAAAAGCTTTCCCTTAAATATTTCGGGTTTTACGTCAACACAAATGGCAACGGGCGATTTCGAGAACAACAAAGATGGCGGACATGTTTCTAACGTTAATCTTCTGCGCGGAAAGAATTTTTTTATCTTGTAGTTTCTACCGCCACTAATAGAAAACATTTCGTGTCTGTCAATTCGGTCAGTTTTCGAAGTGTACATTCGTGCATGCCAGTCGATGTAGACACGCTACTTTTCACTTGTTTTGCTCTTCTCAATAATAATAATAAAATAAAAACAAAACAATCAACTGTTTGTCCTTTGAATTGTCTAGCCGTCCGTCTGTCCATCCATTTTTCTACCTATCGTTATATATTAAATATTTTTCTTTATTTATTGAAACATTAGTAGCTATATTTGTGCATACATATTTCAACTGTGATAGCTTTTGAAATCTAGCGTCATCAGTCTCAACTGATTTCAAATGCGAATTGAAACTAGTCGAAGCTAGTAGCCTGAAAAAGCTGGATTCCGAAAACTATCAGAGCAGAAATAGGTATACACATATGTAGCCAATAATGTTTCTATGAATCAATTAAATTATGCAATAATACAGCTCTACGTGTTATTGAGCACTATTTCATAAACACCTGAATTTAGCTGAATATCTAGGAAGCAACAGGAATATATATATATATATATATATATATAAAGTGAACGTGTGTGTGTGTGTGTGTGTACATTTCCCTACGCAATAACTCTCTCAATTTTTAGTCTACAGACTCGAAATTTGATATACCGGGTACTGAAATTTGGGGAAATCTTGGTGATTGGGTTTCGGCCAGAAATTTCGCTGTTAAGGGGTCAAAGTTCAACAATTTGACCTTTGAGAACTCTACCAAACTCCTCCGACAACTTTGGGTCTAAACACTTGACATTTTAGATATTAGTTCCTTGGACATGGATCTAACTTAATAACTTGATTTTTCTACATACTTCTTAATACTTTATAATTTAATAATCCTTTATTTAATTATTTGTTTAATTCTTTATCTCTTCTTTGCATGGCCGGTTATTTATCTGCATTTTCTGCTTTATTCTTAAAACTTTCCTATCTATCTAATACATCAATCTACCCACACTTTCATATCTTGTATGTATATTTACTTATATATTACTATATGAATTTACTTAATTATTTTTTAATTAGCAGATACCGGCCACCCTCTCCCCTTAAATAATTTTTATTTTATTTTATATTTTATATTTTATTATTATTTTTTATTTCTTTATTTATTCTTTCTTTATTATTTATTTTCTATTTATTTATTAATTTATTTATTTTCCATTTAGTGTCGTCTACCAACTCTTAGTGACATTTTTTAAGTGATGACCGGTACATTTCAGTTGATCTATATTATTTTGCCCTATATATCTTTTTCGTGCCTTTAACATTTCCTGTCTGGCTCATTTTAACTTTTGTTTCCCTTTATTTTATATTTAACTTTATCATCATTTTTTTTCTCTCTCCTCTTTCTCTTCCCTGATCTTTCTTATTGATATTTATGTCTGGGAAGTAGAGTGAAAAGCATATCTTATTTTTCTTTTATTAATATTATTGGAATCTTTTCTTTTTTCCTTGTACACATTTTTGTGAATTAATCATGGATTGATGCCTTTGGATTATTATGGACCATCTTCCAATTACGGGATTTCCTTGGATTTTACTTGTATAAATGGAAATTCTTTTAACTTTCTTGAAATTTTACATTTGAATTTTACCGTCACTGGATTTTTTATCTTCCACCAGACTATCCATTCATGTGTAATCACCTTTTCCTTCACCATATTCCCTCTGCTTCACTTTTTTGCTTTCAAGTAAGATCTTTGACTTACTTACTTGTTTCATCAAGTACTTCTGCATGCAAAATCCGATCCCGAATTTTGCAAATTCCTACCCTCTGAGGAGAAGGAGATTATTTCTTCGAAACTCCGCGGATTAAGGACTATCCATTTATCTAGTGTTTTCTTTTCAGATTAAATATGTTTTAAACTCATTTCAAAGTGTTTTTTAACATATTTTATTCACTGTTTTCTCATATTATAAGCTCTATTAACAATTTAGTTTTATTGAGCTTTTACATCTGACTGGATAATTTTATAAATATTAATTCTTTAAATTTATAATATACTGTAATTTTACCATCTTGGATCATTAAGGTAA
>NC_136483.1:58958428-59018428 GCF_053919585.1 Euprymna scolopes
AATTTATAATAAGTAGAATCTTTGTTTGGATGAATAAATAACGCGAACAGAAGTCGGCAAGTTGAAATGCAAAATGTTCATTTCAACTTGCCGACATTTCTATTAGTTTGTGCATGCGTAAACTGATCATACGAGTACATATGTAACTAAAACAGAATTACCTTTATAAATTTTTTTAATCTATTTGTCAGGTTAGCTCAAACGGTAACGAATGCCGCTATAACGTTAAATATTTTGGTTTCGATTCTAGCTGATGGCATCCAAGTTATCTTTTTAAAGTTTTGAAATCAGACTTATTTTAGGGTCAATATAATATTCAATTTAAAATTGGCTGTTTAATAACAAATACAAAATCTGCATGAATTAAAATATATCAAGCCTATTTTACGAGCGGCAAGCTCGGGCGCCCCATCACTGCTATTTAAAAATTAAAGTTGAATATATATTTATAAAATAAAAAATAGAAATAACATTTAGAAACTAAGCATTAAACCAAACAAATAAAATGTAAAGATTTGAAATAAGTGTAAAAAATCGTAAAAAAACAGTTGAAAGTTAAACTCATAAACATATCACTAAAATATTCAGTGAAATGTAAAACTATATTTGTCTTCTCGAAGAAAAGCAACGAAAGACATGCATGAGAGAGAGAGAAAGAGAGAGAGAGAGAGAGAGAGAGTTATGACGTAGCCTGATCTACTCAGGAATAAATGAACTTACACAGAGACAATAAATACAGTTACATCTCTTAAAAAAAGATACTTATATTTCCTGTCACATCTGGACATTTTCAGATCAGACCCTTTTACAAATTATTGGTTATACTAAGGAAGCAAGTATCTCGCATTGTATAAATCTTATTTCATTTGTAATTTGTTATATCTAAGAAACGCATCACGATTAGGTTGTTGTTTCGAGAAATGAGCACTGGGAGTCACCAAAGTTTCTAAGGAAAATACATCAAACCATTCGTAAAATATTAGTCATCTAGTTTCTGCATATTTTATATCCGTAACGTAGCAATTACTCATTGATTCTTTATGAGAACGAAATAGAAACACGTAACGTTACCTCTTATTTTTCTCTCAGATGATCTCACAAAAAGATTATCATGTGACTTGCCTTCAGCTCTTCGTATTGTAATTTCGATTCGAATCGTTATATACGATATTACTCTTATCTATTTAAGGAGAGTCCAAATACTGAATGCATGTAATGCACTTCAAATGCGCACGCGTTACATTGCTTCTTATGCATATGTATCACGTAGATATTATCTTCGTCTAGGGTATTACGTTACAAAAACCAGAAAATCGTAAATTACTTGATTTTTTTTCCTTCAGAAGTCAAGCGTTTAAAATTTAGAGAGTTGTATTCCCCAGCAGATTAGAACACAACAAAGATTAGGAAAGCAAAGATTTTTACGCTGTTTTATTGTTATTACTTAGTCTTACGCTTATTCCCCAATGTCCAACGAATTCTCTAACAAAGTCCAATGTCACAACCAGTAATCAGCAGCAAAGCACAAGACATCCTCGCAATTGGAATCAAGTAAACTCACTCCATTCTCTCATCAGCTGACCGTATTATCAAAATTTGGTTTCACACAATTTTTAAACAATACAAAAAAAAAAAAATCTTTATTTACAAAATTTTTCTTGTTGGTTTTCTGAACTCATACTGCCCCCCAAAAATCCTTGAATTTCAAATCTCAACCCTTGCATTCCATTCGCTTACAATTTTGTGCGTAACCGACTTATTTAACATAGTTATACATAGAATATACGCATTCTGTCTTCATATATTCCGTATTCAGTCATCGAATGTGCACCAAGAAAAATGTCACAACCAGCAATCAGCAGCAGTTACAAGCAGACACCTACGTATATACTAAATGTAGGAAGAACAGTCGAGGGAGGGTGAAGCATGCGATGAGAGACGGGTGAGGAAATGCAGAGTAATTCACGCATTTTTTTTAAATATAGGAATAACTCCAAGCAAGGTACGAATCCACTTGATGTTAATAAATATCAAGAACGGAATATGAACATCGCAAAGATGAAAGATATTTGATCAAAACTATAGATAGGAGGAAAACAGGCAGCAGGGTGAGTGTTTCAAAAGCTTCAAAAGTTCTTGGAATACAAAGCTATATTACAAAGTATCAAAACAGCAATTTGATGGCGACCACTAGATCAAGGAGCCAAAAAAGCTGGAACAAAAGAAGCAGGAATAAACCAGAGAATTCTGAAGGACACATGCCATGATAGTATATAAAAATAAGAACTGAAACTCGGAACATCACGCCTGTGAGTGAGAGTTTGTAGAGATAGTCCTCCAGACATTGTGTGATGGTAGATTTGTCGAGGTAGTAAATAGTCCTATGCTTGAGAAAGCGTTTAAAGAGACCGAGAGAACAGACTTTACGAGAAGCAAAGCAAGCAACGGATCTAATGTATGGGAAAAGAATTAGGGAAGGAAAAGACACAGAAATTTCAGAATCGATGGTAGAGTTATTTATGAGAATCTCAAGAAGAAAAATGACACGCTTATGATTGAAAAGCACAAGCTGAGTCTTAGCAAATTAAATGAAGCGTTGATTTAATAAAGCTTGAGAAAGTATTTAGTAAAATGTAATAAAATATATAAAACATCACAAAGTTCTATTATTTTTTTTAAATGATAACTAATAGTCCATTGATTTGGACAAAAAGCATAACCCAGTACATCTATCATTATAGCCGCTATGATTTAATATTCTTCGTCGAAGCGTGTGCATCAATGTAAACAAATAGTATAATCTGTAGATGTCGCAATTGTGAGCATTGTCTTATGATGTAATTCTCTAGTCATTATCTGCGTGTAGATTTTCCTCCATATATGTCCTTAATATCACGTAAAAATAACATCATCAGTCCTCACCACTAAGCTTTGTGCTGCTTTCAAAATAGCGTCTAAAGTTGATATTGCAGGATACATCCTAGATAAGAATTATATGTTTTACTAAAGCGTGCGAAAAAAAAAACAAAAACAAAAAACAAACAAACAAAAAAAAAAACCCAAAACAAAACCACAGAAAATTCAGTAAAATTAATTTACATGTACGTTATTATTAAAACAAACAACAATTCTGGATAACGATCATTGTTAAAACAGTAAAGCTCAATTTTCATATGTCCTTAACGTGAGTAGCTGCGCAACGATGTAGACGATCGTCTAGCAAACTCCCTGTTGCTATACGGATGACTTCAAGCGAAATATTGTTCTAAATTTCCATCAACAATTTTTAAGGATTTTATGAATGTGACCTTTCTCGTTTGTAAGTGAAGTTCATTTCACAATAAACTCTTAACTTTTTTATTATGCGTTAATCCCGAGATACGGCCAGGTCCGCAAAATAATAAACTCTAAACGGTAGAATCCATTACGTTGAAATCTACATCATTTGAAAGCCATTCATTTGGTTCACTGAAGTCAGGAATATCAACGCTGAACCAGGCAACAGCATATTTATTTTTTGTTGCTAGCGCCGATCGAAACACTCGCCAAAATTGACTCTGAAATTTAGTGAGTAACGATCTCTTCTGATTCCTAGAATGCTTATTTTTCACAGAAGAAGCGTCGCTAATATCTCTATCGCTATTTTAATGACATCTGCTCGACTGAACTCACACTTCTGATCATCTTTGTAAGACATTCACAACAAAACTTACCACAACGAGAAGAACAACTCGCCTTTTTTCCTTTGTGTGGCAAGAGCCAAGCGGAATGTCCAAGAACAGGGATTCTTCGCAAGGAATCACTGTTAATGAAACAAATTATCACTATCCTACTTCCCTGCAGGCTACAACATGGTCGTCTTCATATCCAATGTAAACAAATTTCTGTCATGAACCGTATCTGTAAGTGTCTTAACTTGGCACATTCCAACAATCATCCTTATTCTTCTTTTATCAACTGACAATCGATCCATCTCACTAACCTTTATCCTCGAGAAGTTTTTTGTTTTGATAAGTAGCGAATTATCTAGTAAAAGGAACGAAATAGTTTCTATTGTGAAACATTTGTAGCTGGTAAGATGCGTGTGTAAATACATAATGTTGACTTAAATCTCGATTTTTCTTTTTGTTGTTGTTGTTGTGCACCCGGTTGTGTAAGATGTGATAAGATATCAAAAGTACATAACAATCCGAGGCAAAGTTAACATTTTCCAGATGGCGTAAGAGATTGCTGATAGCCAAAGTCTTTTAAGTGCTCATCATTTGTTCATCAAATATTGTTAAAAAGGAGATTGGACGCCATCTTGAAAGTCACGCCTTTCCGGCAGTCAGAATTTGATGAACTGTTTATTAGCAAGCACATCTGAGAGGAGGAAGGAAATGAGAGGATGAAAGAAATAAATGGTTGTGCGTAGAGAGAGATAGAGAGAGAGAGAGAGAGAGAGAGTTAAAAAAGAAGACGAAAGTAAAAAAAGACATTCAAAGAAAAAAAAGGATGAAATAATAATCATAAACAAATAAATAAATGGGGAGAGGGGGAGAGAGAAATGCAAAAAGAAATGACAGAAAGAAGAGAAAGTTCAGTGGGAAATTCATAGCAATAATAAACACAGAGAGAGAGAGAGAGAGAGAGAGAGAGAGAGAGAGAGTGAGAGAGAGAACAAAAAGAAAAAGTTCAATTGAAAATAAATGACATAAACGGAGAGAAAAAGAAGAAAAAAGTGTTGAGCAAAAAAAAAAAAAAAAAAAGAAAAAAAGAAAAACAAGACAGAGTAATGATAGAATGACTGCAGAAACATATGTCTTTAAAAGTCAATGTTTTTCTATGAACGTATGCAATCAAATGATAAAATCTCAGACAATGCAAAAAAGTGGCGTTAAACGGATTAATGTTCAAACGTTAATACTTTACTCGAATATTCAAGTTGCCATTGTCTTCTAAAACCAAAGAAAGATAACTGCGAAGCTTCAAGAACATTTAGTTGATTAACCGCATTAATAAAAATGAATATCTTTATCTAAAAAAAATCTCTTGAATATTAAGAGAATCGTTAGATTAAGGTTTAAATTAAAGTTTAACATTCATCTCATTTTATCATCATTAAGACGAGTTCACAATTTTTAAATGGCCTCCGTTCTCTCTCGGGAGATAATGGATATCTTTCATAAGAATGGCTGCGCATATAATCGTAAAGCAAGGATTGCGCAATCCCAAACCTCACGTTTGCTGAGTCGGCATTGCCTAATTCCAACGGCAAGGACTAGTCCAGGACGACTGGAAACAATGCAGAGATTATCAAAGAACATGCTTTACAAGAATCGATATTTAACGAATTCCCACTATGTAATCCATAAACTAACCTCCTCACAAAAAGAGGTTAAAAAACTGGGAGGAACGACCCCTTCACAGAACTATACCCCAGAAGCAAGGTCAGCAATTATAAAATGGACTAGGCCACTATTGAACTGGTTGGTGAAGACGTGTTATAGCTTAGTATGGACAATCCTAGTGGAGTCTTACAGTCTTATGTTCTCTTTGCCTTATAATATATATATATATATATATATATATATATATATATATATATATATATATATATATATATGTGTGTGTGTGCGAATTTCTGTCTACGTTATTTGTTGGTCACTACGAAAGACGGGTAACTATGTTGTCCGCATTAAATGACATGAATAAGGTTTGTTTTTTCCTTACGCATAGCTGTTGAAGTTAACCTGATTGGTTCGAGATTTTGGATTCGAGTTGACTGACTCGTATCTGTGAATTCTTATCGCGCGACCGGCTGAATAGTTATCTCCACACTGAAGATTCCGCAAAGATTTAAACATATTTATTATTAAATAATATATATATATATATATATATATATATATATATATATATATATATATATATATATATATATAAAACATTGTTTCTCCCCAACAGTAACTACTACGGTGCCCCCCTTCCCCTTGCGGCGTCCAATCCTGCTGGGAGATCTCAGGATATTAGGTTTATTTTGTGCAACCTATCCGCCCATTAGAAGGCGTTAAGCACACGTATAAAACTGACCTTGTACCACGTTTACCCATTGCTGGAAGACCACATGTCATTTTCGTTTCATCACCCGATTCTCATGTAAAGAATTTTAGTGTCCGCGGTGGTTTCCGGCACCCGTACACTCACCGAATTATCTCTCTCATAATCTTCTTAAGCAGTATCGAGTATACAAAGCTTGATAACAAGTTCGGCTGGAAGAAGATATGATGATTGTTTTTCCTGCGAGAGAAACAGATAGGTGAACGCGGGTGTTGTGAGTCGGCTGAATATATACAGTAGCTTCGTCGGTTTGAAAGAGTCGAAAAGATGTCATGATTGACATTGAGAATCGGGTAAGTGAACAGGGTAGCGGGATTGCTTTTTTATTGCTATACAAATGGCGGAGGAGTTGCCGGTAAAACCACCGTTCGAATTTGTAGGCTTTTGTTTTTGTTCTATCTAACGGTTAAGTTAAAAATGGCAATAATATTTAAATACGGGAAAACAATCGTAATTGAAGATTAAATCCAAAGAAGGTAGGTGAGTATATCGATCGAATTTTGGAAAACATATCAAGGCATTAATATAGATTGACATTTTCCGCAAAATCATTTTTTCTGAATGCAAAATGTACAACACAATAAAACATCATTTTTGCGAGTGCATTTATGTAATATAGATAACAAAATATTTATACAGCATAAATAACACAGCATACCATAAATTTCGTTATTTTAAGCTAAATATTCCTTAAAGTGCGTACTATTTTTCAATTACGCCGTACACAGAAAATGCGTGATTCGGTTTTCAGTATACGTTAACCGTTAATCATATGAAATTCAAGGGCGGGAGAATTACTTTTGTGTAAAAAATACATGAATTAATTTAATAAATATTCCTAATTTTATATGCATTTTTTTTGTTCTGCAGTCTATATTGATTTAAAATTAAATTATTCAAGAAAAGTATTTTTCCCATATTAATATATTTCCCATATTATATATTAATATATAATACTATTTTTTACATATTAGCCTCGCGCCTTGCTATAATGTTATAACGCAAACACTGAACATTGTTACTCATAAAGCAAGTTCTTAGACTTAAAAATTCCAGCGTCTTGCGATGTATCAGTCAGTCAAAGTATACCATCCTTTTCGATCTGAACCCAGATCCGCATCGTCCCTCAAGTTTCTTCCCCTTGCAATCAAATCTCTCTCGATTGTCTGTTTCTAGTTAATTTCTAGTCTTCCATTTCTTCTTTTTTCATTGGAACACTTGGCAATTCTCTCAGTTGCAAATCTTAGGGTATGTTCGAGCCAGCCAAAACCTTATTGAAAATACTACGTGTTGGTAATTTGATCGCGTCATTTGATTCGCAAAATTTTTCTAAGACACTTTGAATCACATTCATCTAATTTTTCCTCTTGGCTGATTTTGAGATGCCAAGTTTGACTTCCATATAGCAGTGTGGAAAAGACGTTGAACTTATGAAATCTTAATTCAGATGTGAGAGTGAATTTTTATTTTTCCAGACATTGCAGAGCTGGTTAAATGCTGCACAGGCCTTACCTATCCTACAGTGCAACTTCTAGTCCATACTACCTTTCTCGTTTATGAAGCTTCTTAAGTAAATGAAGTTATAAACTATAACTATTCGAAAAAGCAAATTCCCTAACATTATTACTTTTCAAACTATTAAAGTCTTTCTAGGTGATATTATTCACTATTCATTTTCAGACCCACGATCGGCAACTGTCTTGTATCATACTTAAAAATGTGTGTGTGTCTTTCTGCTGTGGAGAAGGCTAAGATGAGGACGGTGGCGCGTGTGTGTTTTACGTTGAAAGCTAGACTGGACAAAGTTAATGATACTGTCGGCAAATACCAAGCAATCCAGTCTTATTACCTAATTTCGCAAATACTGCTGGAAAGGGGTTAATGGTATCTCGATTTTGTTGGCTGGACCGACCGACAAGCCGCCGGGCCCTCCTGGGGGGCGGGGGCCTCGGCGAAGGAGTATCGCTTTTCCGGTTGCAGCTTTGATGGTTTGTCTCAAATAGAACGCGGCCATTTAAATCGGCTGGAAATGTCGTGCGGTTCAAGTCGAAAGTAATTTTGTCCTTCGCGATGGTTTGGGTGAGGGCATCAGTAGATGGCCTGGTAAGAGACACGTGCATGTCTGAGAAGGGGGAAGAGAGTTCTGAAATGTTTGCAGAAAGGGAAGAAGTTTTTACTGACATTAAAGAGCCGCAAAGAGGGTACTTACGAAAGAGGCTGGTTGGTGGGTGGATATATATATATATATATATATATATATATATATATATATATATATATATATATATGTATACATATATATATAAATGATAATAAAATGCATTGATCTAATACTGATCAGTAATACTGTGAAAGTACAGTAAACTGTTACGATTAATACATTTTATTATGGATATAGCTATATCCGATAAGATATCAAGCTCTTAGTTTGTCTCAAATTCTAATTTGGTTCTGTTCCGATTTTGATAGGCTATTATTTATTAAGGAGAAAGAAGCAAAGAGAATACACTATTGTTTAAAATAGAGAAGGAGGATATTATATATATATATATATATATATATATATATATATATATACACACACACATACCATACCTTGGAGTAATTGCGCTAACTAGCTAAAAGTACTCTTTTGGAAACCACGCTTATAAAGAGCATCTTTTTTTAAGTTGATGCAATTACCGTATATATATATATATATATATATATATATATATATATATATATATATATATATATAAAGTTAGAAAGCATTTCATCCAAGGCATGAAACAAAATTATTTTACTATAGGCTTTAAAAATAAAGGTACAAGATTCAATTTGAAATTTATTTATCTTCAAAGTGAACTATTATAAATTTTACAAAGTAAGGTATAAAAATGTAATACCTTACTTTGTAAAATGTATAAAAGTGCACTTTGAAGATAAATAAATTTCAAATTGAATCTTGTACCTGTATTTTTAAAGCCTATAGTAAAAACATTTTGTTTCATGCCTTGGATGAAATGCTTTTCTAACTTGTATCGTATCTTTTTAAGATTGTATTTTATTTAAGTTATTAATTTGGATTTAAAAAAATGAATGTGGTTTTGCATGTATTCATAAAACTCTCCTACTCTCTATTTCAGTTTGTATTTCTCCTCATACCACACCTCATTTTTGCAACTCCCCCTTTGTATGATTACAGGTCTGAATATTCTCTCTGTTTCGGTTGGTATTTCTCCTCACACCACACCTCTTTTTTTGCAACTCCCTCTTCGTCATACATGTCTGAATAATGAGAAAATATGAATAACTTTTTTAGATTAAATTTTTTAAAACTTCTTTCAGAATAGAAAATCTTTATAATTTAATAAGGAACATATTTCATATAGGTTTCATTAAAAATATTCAGTAGATAACGAGAAAAATAGAGATGAAAATTTCAAAATGATTCTATAACTGGTTACGCTCAATAGTAGTCCTCGCCAATGAAAGTCTTTGTTATTGTTATTCTATTATTATTATTATTTAAAACATTTTTTGTCCTGTTCTTTCGCGCGAGGAATAATATATATATATATATTAGAAAATGGAAATCTAAGATATAAGAATTTTTCAACGTGCTGTCAGATATTTTTTAAGGAGAAATTCTGATTCCAACTTTTAAAGTGAGGTTTTTATATTCTTGACTTAAGATCCTCTCACCTTTCTTAATCACCTTCGTTTTATTTTGTTTTTACCAAAACACTATCTTTCATTACGGGTTGTGAATCGTGCATGAGACTATAATAATGCGGTAGAACCCCGTGATACGGCATTAATAAATAGTAACAAAATACAGTACATTATATAATACACATGTATATAATCAAATAACAATATAAATAACACCGTAAGACTGGTTAAATACCGTAACCCGGGGATTGAAAAACATCGTATTCCAGATTGTACCCTTAAAAAACTGTATCATTGGGCCACCGTACCCCGAGGTTCTGTTACATAAGGGCTGTCCCCTTCTCATTTAGGAAAAGGCTAGAATCGAACCCATTAGGCAAGTTGAAATCCTAGGAATGCAGTCGATTGTTTATTCTTTTAGAAACAACTGAATATTATTTATGTCAGAAAAAGAGCAATTGTCCATTCTTTGAAAAATAACTGGATATTAAATATGTGGAAGAGCCACAGTCTGATGTCATAAACAAAGGAAATTCTCGATATATTGAGATGGGGTTCGAACTTAGAGAAGAGAATCACAGACAGTCACAGCGAGAGTCGGACAGCGACTCAGTGGAGCTGATCCCCTTAAGAGACGACGTGGGTGGGGGTGAGACCATGTAGTCAAAAGGCTTGAATCCCGGACATCATCAATCGGCCAGCTGATGAAGAAATCACCATCTATATTTTGTAACTGTTTGTCTTCGTGTCGTCATTCCACCAACTGAAAAGTAAATGTGTTTTGATCATCATCATTAACGAACTCTGTATAACCCCCTTCCAAATAATGTGTCCCCGCCATCATCATAAATAATGCATTTCCCCTCCTCTGTATTAACAAGAACTGTTGTATAAATGTCTCAGCTCCGTATTAATAATATGAAGTCCCCAAGAATCGTCACAGTCGTCGTCGTGGTGGTGTGTAATCAATATAAATGTCATCATCATCTCTGTTTTGAGTCCGATATATATACTCTCGAATATGTACCCCGACTATTCAACAGTTCTACTGTATGCATATAGGTATTCGCAGGAATAAAAACAAAATGAAAATTATGATTGTGTTCAGATTTATTCCTTTTGTCATTTGGATACTACTGACTGATTATATATACATATGTGTGTGTGTGTGTAGAACGATAAAAAAAGCTTATATATATAACTGGGAATCAATGAGGGAGAATATAATAAATGCGAGAGAGAGAGAGAGAGAGAAAGAGAGAGCGAAAGACAAAGTTCAGTATATTTGAACTTATGCCATAATATGTAAACTTGATATGGAGATTTAAATCGGTCCACCAACTGTATATCAGTATTAAGTCATATCGTTTTGCAGTCTGACATATAGCGATTTATTTCTGTGTCTCAATATTCTCTCTTGCTTTCTCTTACTATATACATATATGCACAGGAGAGAGAGAGAGAGAGAGAGAGAGAGAGAGAGAGAGAATGAGGGAAAGAGAGAGCACCATGCAAAATCTCCAAATATTGCAGAGTTCTAATAATTGCCAGCCTTTAAGTGGGTGTTTTGCATCGCGTTTTCTTCACACGAAATATTTACTCTCTTTTCGACCATTTTCAAATTCAATTATCCTAACAGAAACTTGAATTTTTAAAAATTTAAAAAAGAAAACGTGAGAATAACTCAAAATGGCCGTATAAATACTTTCGTTACTAGATATAAGCAAGCCAAATAGATTGGGGGAGGGCGAAACGGTAGCATGATTGGCTTCATATATAATCTCTCATCCTTTGAAGTATGCTAAGAAAATCTTCAAATTCAATCTGATTTTTATGAACATTTAAATACTACTACTGGTTGTAAAGGCATGAAACTAAAGTCCCTTACATATAAAGGTAATAACTTGTGTCAAATTAACAGTAAATCAGAAATATCTAGCAGACTAGTAGCAAAATCACACCTCTTCATTAGCTTCTAGATGCTGAAGAATTTTCTATTGTGATACCTTCTTTACTCATACTAGTTACTTTTGAAATTTTCTGGCCGTATCAACACATAGAAATTTAAATGTAAATCGAACAAAAATCTTGCCTAACTCCTCATTCAGGCGGTCTCCTATAAATCTTGCTCCTATCATAGTAACTACTTACAGATCAGTGACAGTATGCTTTGTTTGCGGCGGATAAAAGTTTAATAATCCGACGGACCGCTTAGAATAAATAGTCCTTCGATATTAAATAATTCCTCAACAGGGTTAAATTGCCGTAAAAATAGACACATCAAACCAAATCTATAATATTTTAAAAGAAACTGTCTGAAGCTAGAATGAACTATTTTTTAGACGTTCTTACTACACATTGCTAATAAGTTTGTCTCGCTTCTCTTGGCTTTCTTAAATGGTTCAATTCACATGAGAAGAAAAGCATGCACACCCTTTCGACGAGATTCCATTCTCTGTGGCTGAACTCCCACAAATCTTCAAGAATGGCCGGCACCTTTATAAGACACATCCTTCTCATTAGTTGTACTAACGTAAATGTACGAAGTCGCGGAACAGATTCCAGCGCTGACTGACGACCCAGCGGCACGGGATCTCGTCAATAAGACAACTTTTCACCATTTTCTTTTAGGAATTTCTGAATTTATTCATAAAACAAAAGCAAAAAATAGTAAGTCAAATGCCAAAACTTGCTGATTCTACGCAAACTACTGGAATTGGGTTCGAGTCAAATTGATTGCTGACACGTGCATTTTAATTATCGTTTAGTATGAACTCCTTTCCCCAACAATAGACAGATTAGCATCTTGTGTTAAATTACTCGTTTGTATTACTTTGGCATCACGTGGCAGTAAATGGCGGATATGCTTTAAAGCAAATATATATTAATGATATTTGAGCGAGATGTTGATAAACCTACCTTTCAATATTTTACATACCCATATTAACAAACATGCCTGACTGAACGCATTTAATTCACTCTGTTCGCTCGGCAATCTTTTTTGTTTCGGTTTGCAGGTTGTTTATTATGGCACAAAGTGATAGTTTTTTTTTTTCGCCATTTGCTCAAGCGCTTTCGAACTAGAAAAACAAACACTCCTTACGACAATCGAGATCACCGATCGAAAGTGCTTGAGCAAATGGCAAAAACATTGTCACTTCGTGCCATAATCTAAAACCTGCCAATTATCCGGCGAATAGATTCGAAAAAAAAAAAAAAAAAATGAAAACTCAGACGTGTTCAATCAAACACGTTTAGATAACAACTTCCTGCCGAATTATACAAATTTATATACATACGCACGTTTGTCTTATACATATATATATATATACACACACACACACACACACACACACACATACAGACATGCCCAAGCTTCGCTACACTGGCATGGAAATGTTTCGATCTGTAATTATTAATAACTAAGATCTCTTCAGGTAAAAATCTGTATTTTTATTTAGATATTTATATTAGATAAAGACAATCTATCATTTCCCTAGTTTTTAAATATGAACACCTAAATGAAAAAAACAGACTTTTCTACCTGAATAAATTTTAGTTATAACTACATATCAAAATTAATGTAGCGAAGCTTGTAGAATGAATAGTACGAATAAATATTATTATAAATAGCTTTGTTATATTAATCCGGTGAATATTCTCTGAATTTTTATCCTGCAAATACATTCAGATACTTTATATATATATATATATATATATATATATATATATATATATATATATATATATATATATATATATGCTTATATATGTAAAGAATTTTGTGTTTTAGTTCGTTCCCTATTGTTCTGAAACGGCTGGGCAGATAAAAAAATATTTCATACACATTTACTTGGTTGTCTAGGAGTGTTCTTAAATAGGTTTTGTATCGTAATGTCACTGATAAGTATCGATAATCGAAAAAAATCCGATCAAAGTAGAAAGTTCAATTTTGACAAAAGTTAACACTCTTATGCAGCCTAACATCACAAGTGCACTTGAGAAGTTTTATCACCCACAAGAAGAAAAACTCAACGTAGAAAATCAACAGTAGATTCTTTGATAAGACAGGGGCATTTCCAAAATAAAAGTTTCTACTTAGAGTACAACTGAACTATGGAACTTAACTTTGCATTTTAAACTTAAATTCAAGCTATTATATAAAAATGATTTTATAAAATCAACAGTATGTTTTCTACAGTGCAATGTAGACTACAATGTATTGTCACCGCTGGAAGGCATGTGAAGCTTTCTAACAATGCAACGCGATGAGTTCTCAACTATTGGAAGCAATCAATCGATTTTATTGAAAAATATACCATTTCACCTATTTCGATGACAATAAAGTTTGGAAAGATGAAACATTTGTTGCTCTTCATTCAAGCTCGAGCAACATCGGGTTTCCCTGTTAGTATATATATATATTTTCACATATCCTCTCTAACGTTATGTTCTTGTAAAGACGAAAGTACAACGACAGCTAACTTCGAACTACACTTCTAATATATAAACGGCTATATGTTTGTCTGTCTGTTTCCATATTTTCAAACTCTATCTTTTCCGAAATTAAAAGAGGCGCTAGGGGCCTCAAATTATTAGATTTTTTTTATGGGACAACAAAAATAGTTTTAAAGGGGTAAAAAATGGGTCAGAATTGAAAAAAAAAATCGTTATACATTTTATGTATTGATCTTAGTTTATTTTAATTTTTAGTCAGTTCATATGCGTGTCACGTTGGTACAGTGGTAAAGTCACCATCTTTGAATGCTACCGATTTGCTTTTCAGTTTCGATTCTAGCTGATGACACTCGGATACTTTTTTTTTAAAATTACTTTTGAAATCACGACTCTGTAATGATATATACGAAATCTGGACAAGTTAAATTAAAATATCATATTTAAGCGTATTTTACGACCGATCAAAGCCGGACACCCTCACCCTGCTAGTGGAACCTTTATTAATTGTTTTAATCTGCACACTACAAAGATCATAAGAAATATTGAAAAAATAAAAAATGTCTGATATATATATATATATATATATATATATATATATATATATATATATATATATATATATATATATATATATATATATATATATGAATGCACACAGCAGTTCCTATTTATAATGCGTCCTCACGGGACAGAGTTAAAACACCAAGGTCGTTTTTTAACGTGGAGAAAAGGAACAAAATAAAAATTGCCTCAGTTGTAAAGGATTGAACAGAAATTGAAGTGTAGCATCTGAAGAACAGATACAACACTTTGATTCCGGCCCAAAGGCCAAGAACCTTTGCTTTTATTAAGGCAGCAGTTTTATATATATATATATATATATATAAGTAAAATTGTCTGCGTGTATCTGTCTATCTCTGTACATTTCCCTACCAAATTACTCTGTCAATTTTCAGCCTAAAAACTCGAAATTTGACATAAGGGATATTGAGATTTTGGAGAAACCTTTTTAATCGGTTTTCGGCCAGACATTTGACTGTCAAGGGGTCAAAGTTCAACGATTTGACATTTGAAAACTCTACGAAATTCCTCTGTCAATTTTGGGTCTAAACACTTAAAATATTATATCTAGATTGCTCGGACATGGATCAAACTTTTTAATTTGATTTGAGCCATAACATTAAACGTTAAGGATCAAAATTGGGGTCAAAGTTAAAAATAATTTGACAACTGCGATCTCTACCAAATTACTCAGCTAATTTTGGATCTACACATTTGAAATTTTACATAAAATGTATTCAGAAGTAGGGAAAGCTTTTTAATCGTTACTGACCGGAAATTTGGCTGGCAAGGGGTCTAAATTAAAAAGATTTGACCTTTGCGGTCTCTAGCAAAGTATTCAGACAATTTTGGGTTTAAACATTTGAAATTTTACATAAAGAGTACTCAGACATGCAGCAAGCTTTTTACTTAGTTTTGGGGCGAAAATGTGGCTGCCACGATGTCAAACTTGAAAGAGTTGACCTTTACAGGCTCTACCAAACTCCTTCGCCAATTTTGGGTCAAACGCTTGAAATATTAGGTTACCTGGACAGGAGTCAAATTTATGTGCATATATATATATATATATATATATATATATATATATATATATATATATATATATATATGCATGCACATAAATTTGTGCACAATACATAGGGCCCGAGCAGAGTCAGGCTGAACTGCTAGTACACACACACACACACACACACACACACACACATATATATATATATATATATATATGAATAAACACACCAGTTCAAAGCAGCAGAACATTATCCTATTAAAAACACTAGATCGATGATTAAAATGCAGCAGCCATTCACAAACATCATCTTTAATATATGAATAAAAGTACAAATGATCACAGTCATATGATTGTAACTGTCGTAAGTGAGTGTCAGTATATGTGCAAGCTTAAACATGTTCTAACTACAATTCTTCAGTTAGACCCCAGAAACAATTAATCTTTAAAAGACCACCCATCAATACTAAAACACAACCACATAATTTATTAACTATGCTCGTTGGATGGCTATCAATATTACCACGAATGTATTCTAGAGACAACCAATGTAAATTACTATAATATGTCTATATATGTATGAAATAATGACTAATATCTGCTCGATTTCTAGTGTTTCGTTGGGTTGCAGGATGAGAGGTAAAGATGCAAAAAAAAACTACACTTTCAATTATGTCCATATTCCGGAGAAGTTATCGTACATATCTACTCACCGCACCCGAAAAACACTTACGCAACAACGCAAGTCAACTAAAAACTGCAATAAAACTAGATATCACAGATCCTCGACTCACAGTCTTAAATACATGCATTCAAATACAACTGCTACACTTTACTTGTGTTAACCTTGATGTTATCTATTACATATTTTGCGCAAATTGTCTGATTAACGAATCCATGAGCGCAACGAAATCTATTTTAGATCTAATAATCAACAACTATACAAAACACACCTTGCTCTTAAATAGCATGTATTTAAATAGACATGAGGAGAATAGAAAACAAACCTTGGGTTTATTTCCTGCAACCTCGTAACTGCCGCTTCTCTTAGTATGTCCTTTAGTCCTCACATTCCATGAGCTATGTTTCTGAAAAAGGGAAAGGATTATTTTTTTCTGAGTCGGAATCTGTCCATCTAACGCTGATCATTAGCTATTCTTTTTGACATTGAATTAGATTCTTTTTAAAGCTCCTTACATCAAGTGGCTTCATGCCTTGTCTGAAGCGATGTCTCTCCAAAGAAGACACCAGATTCTCGTCTATTTATATACTCAAACAGAAGGCGTTACATAATTAAGACATACACGGTGGTATAATTAGCAAAAGTGTATTAGTAATAGACCTACACGTCATGATTCTGGAGCCATAATTGTCACGATTCGCTGCATCGATGTTTAGCTGTAATATATTTATAGTCTCTGGGGGAGTCTATTATTCATGAAATGGGTAAAACTGCTTACCCTATAACAAAAGACTAAGCACACAAATCAGAACGTACTCTAATATGATTTTAATATAATTTTCAAAGACTGGCATATTTCGTTTCGAAACGAAATTCTGTTTGTTAAAGAAGCTATTTGTTTTTAACAATAATTACAAGATGAATGCGCTTATGTTGCTATTTAGAAAACGTAACTGTTCTCTTTTTTATTCGGTCGAATGATCTCACGAATAATCTTTGCAAAGTTAAGCATGAATGTTTCACAAGCTTAAAACTTTCTATTTGTTCACAAAATGTATTCGCAAAGGACTTAGGCATTATTACTCAAATTTCAGTGACGTCAATTGATTGCTACTAATGAGAGAACAATGGTAAACGTCTATTGCGGTAACGCAAAATAATATTAATAAATTATCGAAAGAGGAAGTGAGTACTGGAAATCTGGGGGGGGGCTTGTCACTCAGACTCAAGGGAACACCACTGGTTGTTCCCAAAGAGAAATATTTGATGTTAACCTGTTTGAAAACTCCTAGTAAGTGAATAATAATAATAATAATAATAATAAGAAGAAGAAGAAGAGGGTCACCCAGTTACGTGGATGACATATTTTTGCTGCCAGGACGGATTTCTCGCTAGTTCCAAAAGGTCGACATCGATCTGCTTGTCCGATGATCGCTCGAGAATAATCTGAAGAACAAAAGAACAAAGCTGGTCTGCAAGCAAACAAGCTCGTCGCTTACAATTAGAGTGATTGCAAACTCTGATAAATAAGCCGCATAAAACAATCTGTTATCGTAGCACACACACATGTATGTAATGCATATGCGCATTTCTGTGTTCTTTGCCATAGAACGTTCAACATTTGAAAACTTTTACATTTATAAAATATAGAATATCATTGATAACTAGCTTCATTCACCCTACATGGTCTAATTGGTGACCTTAGAGGAAAAATAATTCAAAATATCAGGCTTACAATATCCTGTTGTTGTTGTTGTTGTGGTGTTGTTAGTTATTGTGTAATAGAGGTCATTCGTGACTAAGATATCGAAATTAATTCATGCTTTTAAAGTGTCATTTACATCCAAATTAAAAACTTTCTAATAAATCTTTAGTTAGCCTGTCGTCGTAGTAGCAGTGTAATAAAAGTCGAGTGCGTCTAAGAAATTAATTATTAAAAATCTACAAGTTTTAGCTCGTTTAAAAGGTCAAAGATTGACCCAGAATGAGTGTTTTATGGCAAACTTATAGAGTTGTAGTGTTATTGTAGCGACCTATTAATCCTCAACCATGCATTGAGCAGATACCATAATTCTTATCATTCATACAAAATTTCAGGCTGTAGTTTCCGAGAAATACTGAAACAGACAGACAGACTAAGAGAGATATAGTTATTAAAAAGAAAACGCCAGTTACAAAAGAAACTGTCAAAGAAACCTTTATTTATCCTGTTGTTGTTATTGCTGAAGTGAAAGGAAAGTGCGAATAAGTTATCATTTATTTATTTCAAACCCTCGCTCTATCCTAATCATATGAAATAATGACAACAAAGTTATAAATTTTCAAATATATAGTGGGGCAGGTTATCTCAATATTCCATAAGAATCTTTCACTTAGTGATACAATCACCAAAATTGGCACATATGACGTTCAGAAGATACATTTTAAGAAAAGAACGTTAGCCATCAGAAAATTCAAAATGGCTGCCAGTTTTCAAGATGGCTGCAGAAGCAAACCTGACAAATTTCAATTTTGGTGCTTGTATCACCAAGTGAAAGATTGTTTCAGCAATCTGCCCTACTAATAAAACAAAAACAGTGTATAATATTTCGACTTACTTTTACAATGCAACGTTTACCAATAAGCAGAAAAATAACAAAAAACAAGTCAGTCTGTTTGAAACGTCGGAATACAGCGAGATATCGAAGAAAAAAGTATATTTTATTATGTATCGTTAAATGACGATTTATGCCATCACACGATTCAGCACCGAAATAATATCGATTACAAAGATGTCTCCAATTCTTTTCGCTTCTTTGTATATAAATAAAATGTAATAATCCATAACTGTCTGCGATACTACTTACTTATCAGCAATAAATGAAATAATGCAATTGTTTATAGATTTACAGATAGTTTGCGGTTGATTATAACGATGGCGTCCATCTTAATTTCAATTTGCTGCTGATAGCAAAATGGCATAACATGAAAAAATATTCAAGATCTAATAAAATATGTTTTTAAAGAAACCGCATCAAAAGTAGTTTTTTTTAGAATTGTCGAAGAATGAAAATTACTTGTCCAATTAATCAAATATCGATTTGTCAGATTCAATATAATCCCTGTAAAAAATAATCCGATCGACAATTATATATATATATTGATAATGGCGGTTCATATATTGCCTGTGTGTTTGTAATTTATAGAAATTAAAGCATTTCGACAAAAGTGAAACAACTTTAGAATGAAATACTAAAGAGGCATCTGAGTAGTAATATTGTAATTTCTCCTACAGAACAAAATCAGTGTAATTTTTAGGTTTTCAGAGTGCAATAATATCGATATACTCTGTATAGCAAACGTTTTCCATGTTAGATTTAGTGACATTTTTCTTAATAATCTTAGACACTATACATAGTTGCTTTCATTATTTGCATTATATTGTTATTCGTGGGGATAGTATTCAAATGTTGACCACTAGACGGACAAAATGTGATCATATATGTCAGCTATATTTTTTAAAACTGTCTTCGCTATTCGCATCGTTTTTAAATAATTTTGTTAATAACAATATGTGAAGTCATTATGTTTGTTCAAATATATAAAAAGAAAACAAAAAAACGACCAATTAAAAATATTTTACTTTTACTCAATACGAAATGCTAGTCTAGATATAATGGTAATGCGATTTAATGATTGTCGGTTGAATGATGAAGAATATTATGAAAAGATTGGAAATGATGAATGGAATGAACAAACTTGATTTAATGATGTATTCATCGCCCTGCCAAAGTCTATAAAGCCAAGCTTTCGCGGCTCGCCATAAAAGCGGTCTACCCAATGACACATGCCGTCCACATGTTTACCGCACCTCTATTATCGCATCGCAATAAACAACGGCGGCACCCTCGTACGTCAAGCGTGAACGACAGAGTCGCTGACCTCATTACACCGGCGATCTACACCAATAAACCCAGTCACCGGGTGAACCATGTATTCATCCGGTTTCGGGCTCCCTTACTTTGTATACAATCTGATCACCTGCGAATCGAAACATGTTTTCTACACAAAGATAAGTAACAACCGACATATTTGTTATCTGCGACACTGAATGCGAATGGTGCGTATACGACCAAGCAACCGGGCACAATATTGAAGAATGTGCGCACCAATCCGCACCGCACGGCCACGCGAAACTGATACAGCTGGATCCGGTCGCGATCGATTCGCTGCAGGACTCCCTGTTGCAATGTTGGTTTCTGCTGTGAACCTTGCGTGTTCTGATTTAGTTGTATTTTTTTCACCGTGTACGATAAAAGCGAAAAATAAAAATGAAAATAAATAAATAAAATAAGATTAAAAAAATGTATAAGAAACTTAGGGTAAACTGGGCACTTTTTCGAAACAACTGAAACTTAACAAACATTAAGAATGGCAATTGAAGAGATTAACAAAATGCACAATGATGGCGCTACAAAAAGAACAGAGAAATGAACTCAGTTCTAACCACGTCACACAATTATGCGATTAGTACCAACTGCATGAAAGCTATAATAGATACATTATAGTAAAACGGTAAATGTAAATTTTGTTGATGAACAGACAAATCTCATTGTAAGTGAGTGCAGAAAACGAGCCACAACAACAGACACGACTGGCTGAGGAAGTAAGTATACTGGGGACTATGCAAACGACTGCACGTAGTTAAATGATACGGACACAAACCAAAGGCAGTGCTAGAAAACGAACATTACAAAATCCTCTGAGATATAGAAGTACAAATACATATAATCATCCAAGATCAGATATCATAATAGTTAAAAAGCAGAAAAAATGCCAAAATGTAAATTTTAACATTCTATCAGATCACAGGGTAAAGATTAAAGAGACAGAAAAACGAAGAAAATATACGAAACGCGAAGAAAACCAATTACAATACTACTAATCACTTGCAGCATGAAGAAAACCAGTTACAATACTACTAATCACTTGCAACACGAAGAAAACCAGTTACAATACTACCAATCACTTGGAACATGAAGAAAACCAGTTACAATACTACCAATCACTTGGAACATGAAGAAAACCAGTTACAATACTACCAATCACTTGGAACATGAAGAAAACCAGTTACAATACTACCAATCACTTGGAACATGAAGAAAACCAGTTACAATACTACTAATCACTTGGAGCATGAAGAAAACCAGTTACAATACTACTAATCACTTGCAACATGAAGAAAACCAGTTACAATACTACCAATCACTTGGAACATGAAGAAAACCAGTTACAATACTACCAATCACTTGGAACATGAAGAAAACCAGTTACAATACTACCAATCACTTGGAGCATGAGGAAAACCAGTTACAATACTACCAATCACTTGGAACATGAAGAAAACCAGTTACAATACTACCAATCACTTGGAACATGAAGAAAACCAGTTACAATGCTACCAATCACTTGCAACATGAAGAAAACCAGTTACAATACTACCAATCACTTGGAGCATGAAGAAAACCAGTTACAATACTACTAATCACTTGCAACATGAAGAAAACCAGTTACAATACTACCAATCACTTGGAACATGAAGAAAACCAGTTACAATACTACCAATCACTTGGAACATGAAGAAAACCAGTTACAATACTACCAATCACTTGGAACATGAAGAAAACCAGTTACAATACTACCAATCACTTGGAACATGAAGAAAACCAGTGACAATACTACCAATCACTTGGAACATGAAGAAAACCAGTTACAATACTACCAATCACTTGGAACATGAAGAAAACCAGTTACAATACTACTAATCACTTGCAACATGAAGAAAACCAGTTACAATACTACCAATCACTTGGAACATGAAGAAAACCAGTTACAATACTACCAATCACTTGGAACATGAAGAACACCAGTTACAATACTACCAATCACTTGGAACATGAAGAAAACCAGTTACAATACTACCAATCACTTGGAACATGAAGAAAACCAGTTACAATACTACCAATCACTTGCAACATGAAGAAAACCAGTTACAATACTACCAATCACTTGCAACATGAAGAAAACCAGTTACAATACTACCAATCACTTGGAACATGAAGAAAACCAGTTACAATACTACCAATCACTTGGAACATGAAGAAAACCAGTTACAATACTACCAATCACTTGGAACATTAAGAAAACCAGTTACAATACTACCAATCACTTGGAACATGAAGAAAACCAGTTACAATACTACTAATCACTTGCAACATGAAGAAAACCAGTTACAATACTACCAATCACTTGAAACATGAAGAAAACCAGTTACAATACTACCAATCACTTGGAGCATGAGGAAAACCAGTTACAATACTACCAATCACTTGGAACATGAAGAAAACCAGTTACAATACTACCAATCACTTGGAGCATGAAGAAAACCAGTTACAATACTACCAATCACTTGCAACATGAAGAAAACTAGTTACAATACTACCAATCACTTGGAACATGAAGAAAACCAGCTACAATACTACCAATCACTTGGAACATGAAGAAAACCAGTTACAATACTACTAATCACTTGGAACATGAAGAAAACCAGTTACAATACTACCAATCACTTGGAACATGAAGAAAACCAGTTACAATAGTACCAATCACTTGCAACATGAAGAAAACCAGTTACAATACTACCAATCACTTGGAACATGAAGAAAACCAGTTACAATACTACCAATCACTTGGAACATAAAGAAAACCAGTTACAATACTACTAATCACTTGCAACATGAAGAAAACTAGTTACAATACTACCAATCACTTTGAACATGAAGAAAACCAGTTACAATACTACTAATCACTTGCAACATGAAGAAAACCAGTTACAATACTACCAATCACTTGGAACATGAAGAAAACCAGTTACAATACTACCAATCACTTGCAACATGAAGAAAACCAGTTACAATACTACCAATCACTTGCAACATGAAGAACAGTTACAATAATACCAATCACTTGGAACATGAAGGAAACCAGTTACAAAACAACTAATCACTTGCAACATGAAGAAAACCAGTTACAATACTACCAATCACTTGGAACATGAAGAAAACCAGTTACAATACTACCAATCACTTGGAGCATGAAGAAAACCAGTTACAATACTACCAATCACTTGGAACATGAAGAAAACCAGTGACAATACTACCAATCACTTGGAACATGAAGAAAACCAGTTACAATACTACCAATCACTTGGAACATGAAGAAAACCAGATACAATACTACTAATCACTTGCAACATGAAGAAAACCAGTTACAATACTACCAATCACTTGGAACATGAAGAAAACCAGTTACAATACTACCAATCACTTGGAACATGAAGAAAACCAGTTACAATGCTACCAATCACTTGCAACATGAAGAAAACCAGTTACAATACTACCAATCACTTGGAGCATGAAGAAAACCAGTTACAATACTACTAATCACTTGCGACATGAAGAAAACTAGTTACAATACTACCAATCACTTGGAACATGAAGAAAACCAGTTACAATACTACCAATCACTTGGAACATGAAGAAAACCAGTTACAATACTACCAATCACTTGGAACATGAAGAAAACCAGTTACAATACTACCAATCACTTGGAACATGAAGAAAACCAGTGACAATACTACCAATCACTTGGAACATGAAGAAAACCAGTTACAATACTACCAATCACTTGGAACATGAAGAAAACCAGTTACAATACTACTAATCACTTGCAACATGAAGAAAACCAGTTACAATACTACCAATCACTTGAAACATGAAGAAAACCAGTTACAATACTACCAATCACTTGGAGCATGAGGAAAACCAGTTACAATACTACCAATCACTTGGAACATGAAGAAAACCAGTTACAATACTACCAATCACTTGGAGCATGAAGAAAACCAGTTACAATACTACCAATCACTTGCAACATGAAGAAAACTAGTTACAATACTACCAATCACTTGGAACATGAAGAAAACCAGCTACAATACTACCAATCACTTGGAACATGAAGAAAACCAGTTACAATACTACTAATCACTTGGAACATGAAGAAAACCAGTTACAATACTACCAATCACTTGGAACATGAAGAAAACCAGTTACAATAGTACCAATCACTTGCAACATGAAGAAAACCAGTTACAATACTACCAATCACTTGGAACATGAAGAAAACCAGTTACAATACTACCAATCACTTGGAACATGAAGAAAACCAGTTACAATACTACTAATCACTTGCAACATGAAGAAAACTAGTTACAATACTACCAATCACTTGAAACATGAAGAAAACCAGTTACAATACTACTAATCACTTGCAACATGAAGAAAACCAGTTACAATACTACCAATCACTTGGAACATGAAGAAAACCAGTTACAATACTACCAATCACTTTGAACAGTCCCTAAAATATATTAAAAGGCTAGAATTAATTAGAATATTAAGGGAATACGGTGAATACACAGCAGAGAATAATAATGAAGAAAACAGAAATCTTAAGGAAAATCATCTAATGGAGAAACCAACCTACATGGAAGTTCAAGAAAGCTAAAAGAAAAACATAGAATGAACACCATGTGAACTTGATGGAACCGAAACTGTAAAACTCCGAAACGATACCTTCCGAAAAAATAAACAAACAAACAAAACAATGCGATGATACCAGCATTGATTAATCCCACGCACACTAATCGAGAAGGGCCAAGGAGGACAGAAACTCCTAGGGAAGTAGCAGTAAGCGAACCTCTACTGGAAGAGTGCGAAGAGCATTGGGACTTGAAAGAGCCTTACTGCCACACAAATCCCAGAGAAGACAAATGATCGTTGTCAGCCATGATTAAATGGTAAGCGGCTATTGCGATAACACAAAATCATTTGCAATGCTTATACAAAGAAGTGGAAAATACTGGAAATCTGGAGAGACTTGTTGTCACTCCGATTCCAGGGAATATCACTGATTATCATTAGTGAGTAACTAGCGATGTGGACCTCTGTGAGAACTCCTAGTGAGTTGATAGTGATAATAATAAATTAATAAAAAGATATAAAACAAATCGTGTGCAATCAAAATATAAATTTGTAATTTCAAAATTATAAATTATTAATACATTTCATCAACAGCCAAAAACGACTGTTGACGGGCATCCGTACATAAAAAAGTAGAACCATATGACTGATGCTTTAAGTGATAAAGGCTCAGAATAGTTAACAATCGCGAACTCGTAAACAAAAAGTAAAACACCAAATACATAATAGCAATCGCATTATGGTCAACTTCTCTATCGACCTATATCCTTTAATGTGTGGAAAGTGTAAGATTGTATCAAAATTTTATTTCCATGTTCGTGTATCGAAAGTATACATGAAAACCAAAATGGCGGCTAAAGTAATAATATAGCGTCTACTAACTGCATGCTGTAAACACAGTAAAAAAATATTAACCTTAACTTTAAATATGAGTCACAAGCCTTTCTCTAAAGCAAGACTACTCGTAAAACCACACTTAATCACTTAAGTTAATTAATCATATCGACCTCTATGTTGTTTTTCGTGCGTCACTAAAACACGAAAATCGAATAAAATTTAACAGTACACGTTAAAAGTAGACGAGACAGTACAGATTTAATCCAACTGTAGTTACTAGAAATTATTTGTTGTTTGTGTTTTTCCATACGAATTATCGACTGTTAACTATTCTGTATTTTACTCTTTGAAGATATGAAAATGTTCGTTTTAACAATCTAAGTTAAGGGTGTCGAAATTCGCGGGTGAGGCAAAAAGATACTGTCGGTTAAAATAAAAAGATTTCTTGGTTTAAAAAAAAAACATCCAAAGAAAATAAAAAAAATGAATGCGAGAAAACATGAAGAATAAATAATAAACATCTGACGCGAGGCAAACATTGATCTTTGTTCAAATGAATTAACTTACCATTGAAATTGAACATGGCCGCCACAAGCGCGGCAATTTGTGTAAAGCCAACGTTGAGATTATTAAATCAAGCCGAGCACTTACCTAAAAAAAGAAAAAGAAGAAATGTTTTAGGATGACATTGAAACACTCAGGGATAAGCGAGTCTTAAAATTCTAGAAATAATTAAAAGGCGATTAGAAAAAATATGTCATATCAAAAGTCATATGAATTTTGTATGTATGTATGCTGTATATGTATGACAAGCTGAAAGAGATAAAATGTATCAAAGAGAAGTTAGCATTCATATATATATAAAGTTATGCACCGTGAAGTAAGCAGATCTATTCTGGCGGGGACCTTAAATACAGAAATTAGGTTTGAGTTGGTTGCTTTGTTTTACGGCATATCAACCTTTTTCGGGTGATTTAGTGCCAAATCTAATGATTTTGGGGAAAGAAAAAAGATTTTATGTTCCAAGTTCATTATATATTCATCTATTTATTCATGATGTTTGGCTCGTGTTTTTTTATGTTATACAGCACATCAACCATTTTCGAGTTAGTTAATTCTGAATTCAGTCATTTTGGAAAAAAAGTTTTTTATATCTTCAAATATGTATTCATGGTGTTTAGTTTGCTTGTTTTGTCGAAAAAATGTTTTTGTTTTTGACATTGCAGAAAAGGATTGAGTTTTGCAAAGGAAAAGAAAAACATTACGACCAATATTTAGTGCATTTTAGACCAGCAGATCAGTATCTTCAGATAGTCTGATCTGGTAGTGCCAGACAGGAAGTAGGTTTGCTGTAAGTATTCTCATTGGCTGATGCTAATCACCCAGGTCATATATATTGTGGGTTTTTTTTTTCAGATCATATAATTTGCAGTGGTTATGTGGTGCATTCAAAGAGGAAACATTTGTATGTAGTTAAATCCTTAGATTGTTGGGGGGAGGAAAACTGATTATTTAAACTCTGAAAATCACAATGACGACCAACTTAGACGTATGTTACAATTTTATTATAAATAAAATTATAAAACAACGTTATGTTTGTGTTTATCTCTTCAACATATCTTTGACGATGATCTTCTATTTACAATCAAATATTAATTGAAATCGAAACACAACAGAGCAAACTTAAACGATATTAAACATACTTTGTGCTTTATTAATATTCATTTATTTCTGTTATTCACTTGTACACAAGATTTTCACTAAGTAACCAGTTTCTCCTTCCATGCATTCGCCACATAATTAGCATTCCCCTCTTCCTGTAAGCATATTTACTTATTTAGTACATCCTATGAATTTAAGAGTTAAAAAATCGGGACCCGACGATTTGCCTCTAACTCCATTTTATATTTAACAAACAACTCCCTCCTTAATTTTCCTTTGCCGAACAGAAGTCACATTCAACGATTTCAAACTCACCCCTTCCGTATGTCCGTCATGTTATAAAAAAATAAAACCAAACACTTCAAGGCATGTGGGTCTGATCTCATCCTTGCTTTAATATTTAATAAATGCTTCGCTGAGGTTGCCCCAGGTCTCTCCAAACTCTTCAACAAATGCTTTCCGAATCTTGCTTTCTTGACTTCTAAAAAAAATGTTTGTCTGGCACCAGTTTTCAAGAATTATGGCGGAAAAATTGACCCACTCAATTATCGCTCCATTAGCCTCTTCCCTTTCCTCGCCAAAATCTTTGACTCTTTAATTAAATGAGCACTGGTTTACCACTTTCCTTCCGTCTGGTAGTATAGATTTAGGTAAGCTGCAGATATCTGTAATCTATGAACGTGTATAGCATGCACGGAGTAAGGCAAGTTGTAATCCTTTACATATCTAAGGCATTTTATAGGGTCTGGCACGAATGTATTCCCATGAAAATAAATGGCCGAATACTTAATATAATCTAATCCTTCTTAGATAAGAGAAAAATCCAAGTTGTCCTCGATGGTTGTACGTCAAACCAACATGGTATAAACGCGGGTGTGCTACAAGGATCGATTCTTGAACATTTATATTGTTCAGATTCATAAACGATTTTCCTGATAAGTTGTCCCCAATATGGATATATTTGTAATGACACTATACTCTATAACAGATATGAGGAGAAAACGAATAAACACATATCTAAGGGACCGGCTGAAACTTTAGAGGAAGAACGCTAGTCTGTAGTGGAATGAGGACGTAAAATGAATGGTTAAATTCCACGCTGCCAAGACTAAGCTTCTTTCCTTTAATAATTGCAAGAAACATTTTGAACTACTGATTGCTGTGGCTAATAATGCATTACCTGAAAGTCCTTCATTCAAACTAATCGGCTTAACAATCGCAGCCAATATGAATTGAAACAATTACATTCAGAACAATGCCAACACTGCTGCGAAGAAGGTGGGCTCCCTCTACAATGCTAGAAAATTATTAACACCTGAAAATATCTTATACCTCTATAAAGTCACCAATCGGCCATGCATGGAATATTGTTGCCACATCTGAGCTGATGCATCTATCACTAATCTCTTGCTCTTAGACAGAGTAAAAAAAGAGTGCACTATTAACCGAACTCCAACATCCGTCTCATCGCTGAAATGTTGCATTCTTGAGCATGTTTTACAGATATTTTAATGGAACATATTTCAATGATCTCGAAGCACTTGTGACTCCTCGACGTAAATAGCCTGACTAATCCGACAAGTAACAAAATACCACCCCTACGCTGTAGAGATTCCTCTATGCCGGAAGGCTTTCTACTCCAATAATTTTTTCTCTCGAAATACAGGATTTGGAATTCCCACCCGGGTCCCTGCTTTCCGAACTGTACTGACATGCAGCAGTTCAAGTGTGAACAGTAATCTCGCTGCTTAACTCCCTACATAATATCCTTGTCAATTTGGTCTCAAATAGTAACCCTTACGTCGAAAGTAGAAAGCTTTCCGACATCTGAGGACATCTCCAGTAAAAGGTGTGATTTGCTGCTAGACAGATCGACGGTTTATTTAAGTTGGGTGATACAAGCGCAGTAAGTTCATCAGAGAAGATTCGGTGAAAATACTTGTCAAACAAGCAGAGGAATGTAATATTGCAGCTGTGGAACTGCGGCAAGTGACCAAACATGAATCAAGATTTTAAAAGAACAGAGTAAGGCTTCCATCAAATGTATGTTCTATTTTATTCAATTCGGTTTAAATTCTCATAGTTCTCCTATTTGTCTGATGTCCCAAGTCACGCGATGCTTGATGCAGATGGATGGCCAGGCACAGTATGTGGAAGAACGATGACAACTCCCTGCAAAAGTTGCCTGCTAACTCCTCGCACTTATATTTGCGACTTTAATCTAAAATTCCCTTGAAATTTCAAACTTCAAAGGAAGTCAGCTGAATCCGCCCAGCGTTAATATCAGAACATATACTTTGCTTATGAATGAAAGTTGAAATAATAGAGACTATTACAACAAGAGTACACTCTTCTTGGTCGGCCTGGTGGCCGGGGTGTGGTGTCTACTCTGATGCTGCACTCAAGTTAAATTGTTCTTAATCAATGGAGGCGGGAAACCCTTCTATACTAATGCAATTTTATTTTTGCAAACTGCCAGAGTGACACCCTTTTGGGGGAACTGGTTTTCTCCCACATTAAAAACGACCTTCTATCACATTTTGTTTTAGTGGGGAAGCAAATAGATACCGATACTACTACTACTACTACTACTACTACTACTACTTCGGGCCAAGATCAAAGTGTAGTATCTGTTCTGATGCTACACTTCAATTTATTGTTCTCGGTTAGTGGAGGAGACTTCCCTCATGACTGAGACAAATTTTATTCTTGTTTCTTCCCCCACGTTAAAAGCCGACCTTGGTGTCTAACTCTGTTCAAGTGGGGAGGCAAGTAAATAGGAACTACAACTACTTGGTGTGACGGTGACAAAGTGGTTAACGACACGGACTGAAAATCTGGGTGTGCTTTAATCGAATTCAGTTTTATCTAAAAACACAAGGCCAAGTGTGAGTTTGATCAAAGTACAGAAGTACTTTGATCAAACTCACACTTGGCCTTGTGTTCTTTTTTTTTTACTTAGTCACCACTTATCAAGACATGGAAGCTACTCAAGGATAAGAGATAGTGTGATAAGATCAGCCACGGTGGAACTTAGGTAGATTATGTAAATGGACGACTCAATAGGAATTTATTCACATTAGACTTGAAGACGACCATTTTATAGTCAGCCGGGAGAAAGACAAACAGTACTGTGTTCCACAGATGAACAGTTTTAGGAAATAAATTCTGCTCATAGAATTTTCGTTTAGTTTTTGGCACAGAAAGGGAGTGAAGAAAGTTAGCGGTTGTTTCAGTTAGGCGAGTATTTATAGTGAACATTATACGGGGGATGGACCATTGATTGAAGCTCAGTCGAACACCTACCATAAAAGTATCGGTAGAACAGAGAAAGACTCGAATTATATAAATACTACAACAACAAATAATCACAATATGCAAAACCAAATTTCTGAATAGCACGAAGTTTGGGATAGAGTTCCTGTATGAATGCTAGGTATGTTATGTGAAGTTTCTAAAATCATAACACTACTACTACCACCGTAAAACTACTACTACCACCGTAAACGTAACCCTCATGGGAAATCTTTGTTTTGTTCTCATGAATGTTCTTTTTCGTTTTCCTCAACAATATCAAACAATAATACCAATTTAAATCGCTAGTTGATGGTTTTGAATTTTATTAAAACAAATCCATATTTCTGAAAAATTTTTACTTAGAAAGTTGAATAAATCTCTATGGATTGTTCAATTTGAAAGATGCATTCTTGTGAAAATCAAGTTAATTCACATATTGTATATAAATGAACGCAACTTGATACAATTCTAACAACAACATATTACGGCCAACTAATATTTAACAATCCCGTTTCTACACGGGAACATTTCAGACGACACGCGTTTTTCGTTTAAACAATTCTTTACAAGTAAAATAACATCTTATCTATTATCTTGTCTATTGCAGATGCAAAGCAAAGTCTGGCTATTGGCTTGAATTCCGTTTTCAAACAATATATGAATAGAAAAAAGACACACACATTATGTGTGTGTGTGTGTGTGTGTGTGTGTGTGTGTGTGTGTGTGTGTGTGTGTGTAAAACGAGGCGGCGATAGAAGAAACACGAAAGAAGCCAATGATGGTGTGAAAGAAGCCACAAACATCTGTCATGTCGGCCACCCTTATAAATGATACATACGTATTAGTCCAAAAGAATGTGGAACTAGCATTGACTATATTATAGCATATGCAAAGATTGTATTAGAAACAACGGACACCTTCTGTTGGTTTACCTGTTAAATTACTTTTTGAAGTTGGCGTATAATGCTTTTTGTTTTCGGATTAATTTTGCACTATAAACTGTATACTCACATGTATTACGGATTAAAGCAGTATTTATTCATGTAAACAAACATTGTTAAAAATAACAAAATTAATCAACTTTTTCAATTTTTTTAATGACCTTTCAGTTAAATTTAAAAAAAATAAGCCATATGTCCCATATATATCAGGAACGTTTTCGATTCTTTGTCAAATCATCTTCAGGTGACATTATGAACGAAAGAACAGGAAAAAAAAAGAAGAGAATTTCAATATATATTTCCCCAAACCTCTGGCCTTGATGGAGGGGATACTAAAACTTGCTGCTATAGTTTCAAATGATATGAAATAACAGCAAGAGATTTCATTCCAAATATTTATCATATGTTATATCTCTCCTCTTTTGGAAATAGGGTACGAGTATGAATATATCCAGTATCAAATAATATTTATATACTGTGAAATTTATTTCATGTATGAAAACCAAAGAGGGGAAATGAAGCATATGAGAAATATTTGGAATCAAGTCCCCTCTTGTTGTCATTTTAGATCATTTGAAACCGTAGCAGCAAGTTTTAGTCTCCCCTTCATCAAGGTCAGAGGTTTTAGGGAAATATCAGATATTTTGTAATTCATAAGCAAATCTAGGAAAACAAATGATTGATTGAAACATTTTATGGCTATAAAAAAGTGCCAAAAATCGGCTCTGGATGATGGATGACCCCCCTTAATATGAGACTTACAGGTAAAATGTCACATAGCCCACTTCATAATTCAGGTCATTAGCTTTCCAATGTGTCTTCATTTGCTAAATTCTGATCAATAGTCGCTAAGATTTGGAACTTTTAAAATTGTCCAAAAGGATGGTATATCTATCTATCTATCTATCTATCTACGCAAAGACTGACGGACTGCATGATGATTATTATATATATATATATATATATATATATATATATATATATATATATATATATATATATATATATTAGTGGAAATGGTAATTAATAAAAATTTCAAAAGTGCCCAATACATAGGTAGAGATAGTTAGTAAGTTATAAAATATAAATGTCGATTAAGCTACACTGAATATTCCGCGTCTCGTCCACTTTAGGACTCTTCAGGCTTATAAAGAGTCCTAGAGTGGACGAAACGCGGAATATTCAGTGTAGCTTAATCGACATATATATTTTATAACTTACTAACTAGCTCGACCTACGTATTGAGCACTTTTGAAGTAAACACTTAAAGTTTACACATAAATTTATACTTTCATATATTAATTTTATGTGAGTAAATGAAGTAGTTATATATATATATATATATATATATATATATATATATATATATATATATATATACACATATATATATAAAATAGTAGCCAAATTGAATATTGAAATGCTCATATCTCTTATTCTATGGGGAGAAACCACATAAAAATTTGCAGGCCTTTTGAAGATTATAACATTAATCTATGGTTAAAATTTTATGACAGTTGGTAAAAAAGAACCTATATTTTCAAACCAATAAAATATGCTCAAATTAGCCTACATTTGTATATATAGTGTCCTGACAAGCCAGCTTTGGGATGAATTTTGCTTAGCTTATTTTGCTTGGTTGTCTCCCTTGTAGCCTTGCTAGGCCACTAATATATAGTGATGGGATGGTTTCAATATTTTCCTGGTTCCATTCTAAATTCCCCATTCTGATACAATTACTTATCCCGATTCTTTATAAATCTCCTAATTTATTTTGTCCCTATTACCGTCAAAACACGTGTTAAATATGTAAATATTTTCTCAAACGTAAAAATAATCTAGTGGAGGATAATCTAGAGATTTTATTTTTACTGGTTGTTTAAAATCTATGCATATTCATTATTACTTCCATAAATGAAAGATTTTACTTTAAACAAAATCAAATATAAAATATTATTAAAAATTATTTTTGGCCATCAAAAAATAGGGAGAGTTTTTTTCAATTCAAATACTCCAAATAATCCGATTTTTCTGGTTCCCGGTTCAGATTAATCGTCCCAACACTAATTTATATACACACTGAAAATTGATAATAAAATGTTGCATCTTCTTCTAGCATTCTCTCTCTCTCTCATATATATCATTCAAACATAGTAGTGTTTGAATATATGGTTAAGTGGCAGTTTTAGTGCTTTAAAACTTTACCGCTCACTCATTTTTGCAACCAAATTTCAAACAATTATTACAGTTTATAGATAACCTGGGCTTTATTGTGAAAAAATTTCAATTTTCGTTCAGGAAAACAAAAATTATGGTGAATTTACTGGTGTTCAAAATCATAAAAAAAAAAACGTAAGGATGTGATCGACGTTTTTTATGACTGGTTTCCATAGCAACCACTTCGTTTCAGCGAATACTGTTGGTACCAATTCACCACTCTCGCGAAAAGAGAAGTAACAAGTGAAACAGAAAGAATGAAAATAAGAAAGGGAGATAATTGGGGGGATTTTATTGAAAGCAGATGAGCGTCGTACATTGTTATTACATGTGTGTTTATGGGGCAAAAAAGTAAGACTGAAATTAAATAAAGAACACGTGAATTTATTGGAAACCTGGAAAAAATCATGGATTACAATAGAAAAATGCGAGCCTGAAAAGTAACATGCTTAAGCTTAAACATGGAAAAGTAAAGGAGTAGTTAAAACTGGAAAAGAAAAGGACAAGATATTCTAGTAAAAATATAATGAATTTATAGCTTAAAATATTGCAGCATTAAGAATTCTTTTAAAATTCAATTTATAACATTATATAATCAATTCTTAATGCTGAAATATTATAAGTTATAATTTATTATATTTTTTATTAGAATATCTTGTCCTTTTCTTTTCCTGTTTTAACAACTAGTCCTTTACTTTTCCATGTTTAAGCTTAACCATATTACTTTTCATGTTCGTATTTTTCTATTGTAATATATATATATATATATATATATATATATATATATAATTATTTACTAGAATAATTTTTGTATATGTGTGCTGATTGTATTAAATACCACAGAGTATTTCATTATAAACGCGACAAGCAAGCGTTTTGGTTTCACGTTGTA
The DNA here is from genome assembly GCF_053919585.1 of Euprymna scolopes. Classification (NCBI taxonomy): domain Eukaryota; kingdom Metazoa; phylum Mollusca; class Cephalopoda; order Sepiida; family Sepiolidae; genus Euprymna; species Euprymna scolopes. Next base: position 58,993,320 of record NC_136483.1, read on the forward strand.
ATTGGCAAAGTATTTGAGAAAACTATAAAAATCACAAAGGAGAAAATAATAACAATAAACCACTTTCTCCAAGAAAATACACTCTTCTTATGACCACGATCACGTAGATAAAAAGTACTATGATGGCTGAAATACGATTATTTTGAATTCTTTAATACCAACTACCACTTGAAACTAGAAAATTTGCTCGCCGCATCGTGAATATTACTATAATTAACAAATAAAATATTTTCCGAATATCATTGGATCAAGTTTACAATCCACCGGAGTTCTTTTTCGAGGAACAAAATCTACTACATTAAGTAAAGCAACCTGTTCTCTTATATATTTGAGGGAATAGTTTCATACACACAAAACATATATGTAAGTTACTTAGAACTTCTATCCGGTCATGGCTGACGGAACAAGAGCATGCAACCTCCATGAAGTAAATAAAGGGTTCCGTCCAAATTCCCGAGTTCGATAGAAACATTCTCGAGTTCGACAAGATATACCTGAAGAAGGTCGGAGGTTACATCGACCGAAACGTTGTGAACATCACACCTAAGATGAGAACAGAAGTCCGATGAATCCAAATAATACGAATAACCAGAATCTCAGAAATTCAAAAGTGTCCTTTCTATGTAAATTTATACAGAAAAACAATACCTACTGCAAACGAATCATGAATAGATTCGGGCTGGTTCTTTTGCGTAATATCAAATCTTTGGATGCTAATTCAATTGATAATTTAATATTGCAAAAAATAATACTGATTCTAAATGATCCATTGACTGGTTTGAATTTTTTATGGTAGATCAACCCTTTTACGCGGATTTAATTCTAAAATACCGCCTCTATTGTGACCGATTTAATGCAAACGTATACTTAAACACAAAATGGTGTTTAGCCGTTATATTTCCCACACACATCAAAAGCAATAAATAGATGCACACAGAAGATAGATAGATAGATAGATAGATAGATAGATAGATAGGGACAGGAAAAAAGATACACGCACACTTCACACAGAGTGAACTATTTTCACTAAAGATTTTTTTTACACGGGAGTCATCGCTTATCAAGGCCTAAAGGTCATTAGAAAATAGAGATTAATGATCGTCTGGATGTCGGTTAGACAACAGCGTAATGATGTGCTGTGGGGGAAATTGGGTAGAATTTGATTATTTTAGAGGACGGCTCAACAAAAACTTGTTTACATTGGACTTGAAAACGACCATGTTTTAATCAGCTGGAAAGCAGCCACGCGATGCAGTGTGTCATAGGCGGCAATTTTATGAAATAAATTTTATTCATGCAATTTGCATTAAGTTTTAGGCTAACATAGAGAGTAGGGGAAATTGTTCACAGTTGTAGCTTGACAAGTGTTTGCTGTGAATGTTGGACGCATTGTCTGGTTAATAGAAAATCTATAGAGTAAACGGGATTTGATCCCGGGCTTTATAATCTGAGTTAGTTTTTATTAACTTACTTTTCTACCCCCTACCCCTCCCGGGCTCCTTTATGACCAATGTTTGTTTGTCTCCGTTATGATTTTTGTACAGGAAAGGCTGTTCCGTCAACTGTTTTGGCATAGTTTCAATTGTTAGCAACAAATGTTTCACAATAAACAACGATCAATCATTTTGAATTGTAAATATTAGCTCATCAGTTGAGTTTTAAATGTGTTTAGTTTATTTAAAAGAAAAAAAGAAAAAATTTCATGCAAATATTTTTTTAATTTCATTCCAGAAAGGATTCAAACACGACTCGGTGAAAAACAACTACAAAATAAGAGAGATGTTACCAGCGAACTTTGTAGAAAGGTTAGAACACTGAGTGAATCTTTTTGCGACGTTCAAGAATAGCTGCAAACAAGCAATTCCAGTATTTCCAAGAGTTATTTCCCCTTGCCCTCATGGATGTCGGTGTCACTATAAGCAACAAGAAGCCATGTAGTACGATTTGAAAAGACTGGATTCTTTCTAGAATAGTGATACCGGGTACACACGAGTGAAATATCTTGCCACAAATAAATGATATCAAATAAGAGCAGAGTGTTGTACCTGTTTTGATTCCTCATTTCATCTTTTCTTATACTCATGCAATTTTAATTTTGTTCAGTGTGCTCCTTTTTGAAGAGCTAGATTTTCCACCACATTAAAAGCCGACCATGTGCCTATGTCTGCCCTCGTGGAGAGGCAAGTAAATAGATATAGTCATTTTTTTTTAAATTTAATTCACTAAATTATTAAGGAGAGTAGAACGGGGACTTTGGGGTTTCTTCTGGCAGCCTCGTAGCTATCGCTTCTCTTATTTTGTTCTTTAGTCCTTACATTCCACGTGCAATGTTTCTGACAAAGTGGAAAGAATTGCTGTTTTGTGTCGGAATGAATCCACCTAACACTTATCGTTGGCTATTTTTTTGACATTTCACCTTGAAATAGTATTTAAACTCCTTACATAAAGTGGCTAAATGCCTTGTCTAGAGCGATTTTCATAAAACAATGTGTGAATCTGTATTTTAACAAAGTGCGAAAATATTTTTAACTGTTATGTAATCGCCAGGCAATGCCGGGTAGAAAGCATTTATTCAGTTATCGTTTTATCTAGCTTTCTAATTGTCTATCTAACGGAACAATAATAGTTTGGATCGTGGTAAACGATGTGTTGAGCGATCATTCCAGGCGCGCAGAAGGATCAAAGGGTCATACTGTGACATGAATCAAACTGTAATTTATCAGAAGGTATGCGAATGGGGACCGGATCTGACGGGTTCCGGTTTGAACAAACTGAGTTAATTTTGAGTGGGTTCAGGGCGTCGAAAAGACAAGATGTTTTAAAACAAGTATCCCCATAAGGGGGCGACAGTTTTCAAATGAAGGACGCAGACTAAAGATCGCTGCTGTAACGAAATGCCTGGGGAGTCAATAAAAATACAGTGTAACCCGGACATAACAGACGACACAGACTCTAATTTGGGACCAGAGGCAATCTCTCTTATATTCTTTTTTCTTATATCCGGGTTACAACTGTATATAAAAACAACCATTCGTCTTGGGTCCATGTGTTGCATGCGTCTTTGTTGTAACAGAACCAGCTTCGCCAAGATGTTGGCGAATCCTCCCAGAAGAAGGTACCAGTAGAAGACAGGTATGTCATCATGTATATTCTATATTATATGTTCTGACACGCACACACACAGCCAGAAACAAGACGAACACGCCGTTAAAATAGACGTTAACTAGATGTTAACGGGTCTGATAAATAAGACCGTAAAGAGAGTTAAATAAAGAAATTAAATACGCAACTAGAGAACACACAACTAAGTAGATAAGAATAGAAACTTCATTACATAACATAACAACTGAAGAAAAAATATTTTTTGTGTGGAAAAAAAAAAGGTATGCAAATATATATATATTTTCTTTTTGCTTCCGTTTTAAATCTACGGGAATTTATTATGATAGTAAATACAAAGCGAAATATAACAATGAGAGCTCATAAATATTTTTCCAATTATAACTGTTAGTTGTATGACTAGAATAATTATTGCAATAGGTAGTTTTGATTTTTGATTTTTACATTTTCACCTCAAACAAGGCAGAGTGCCACTTTTATCTAAGGGACTACTATCTGGGGCATAATTTGCTACTATGAAGGGAGTTGAGCAGTAAGATGCCTGATTTACATTACACTTGGACTACTGCATGTCAGTACAGTCAGGGCAGCAAGAAACTGGAAAGGAATTACAAAGTCTAGCAGTCTGAGGGAAGAAACTATTAGAGTAAAAGGCTTTCTGGCATCTAGGGATCTCTGTACAGAGGTGGTATTAAGCTGCTTATCTAGTCGTCGGGGTTATTTACATCGACGAGCTACAAGGGCTTTAAGTTCGTCGGGCATCTTCTGATAGTGTGGGACCTATTAGATTGGCGCCTCTTTTTTGAATCCTATCTAAAAGTAATAGACTAATAGCAGATCTATCTGTCCAAATGTGGTAACCATACCCATTCCACGGGTGAATAGCAGCCTTGTAGAGCTGCAGGATACTCTTAGGCTTACGTAAATTTCTAGCACGGTAGAGGGAGCCCACTTTCTTATCAGCAGCTTTGGCAATGTTCTCAATGTACTTGTTCGAATTCATGTTTCCTGTGAACGTTAAGCCGAGGAGTTTTAACAAAGCACTTTCAGGTAATTTATCATTAGCCATGGCTATCAGTGGTTAAAAAGGTTTCTTGCGTTTAGTAAAGAAAAGAAGCTTAGTATTGGCAGCATTGGATGTTATAATCCATTTATGTCTATTTTAATACAGACTGGAAATTTCCCTCTAGTATTTCCGCCATTACCTTAGGTATGTGTTCATTTGCTTTCCCTTCGTGTCTGTTATAAAGTGTGGTGTCATCAGCAAATATACCCATCTCGGAGACAATTTTATCAGATAGATCATTTATGAATATCAGGAATAAAAAAGATGCAAGGATCGACCCCTAATGCACACCCGCATGCTGTTTTTAAGTACAACAATCGAATGCAGGTTAAAATTGCATTTAGGGTCACCACTAAAGAAATTGGGAAACATTGGTTCAGGCAACTAATAATAATTAACAGCATTATTTATTTATTTACTACCATAAATCGGACCCGACGTTGCCAGGGATTGAATGACGATCAACGAATGTTGCACACTCTCATATTTTTATAGTCATCAAAATCGGCAAAATCGACCATTTTTTTTTCAATCAAATCTGATTTAGTGGGAGACCAATCGCGGTACACAGAGAGGAAGCTTTACATGCCTCTCCGCAGTGACATAGTCCACGATATAGTCTACATTGCACTATAGAGAAAATAGTCTATTTTATAAAACTTTTATATATAATGGCTTGAATTAAAGTTTAAAATGTAAAATTCAAGTATCATAGTTCGGTTGTGCTCTAAACATAAACATTAATTTCGAACGCATCCCTATCCTATCCAAAAAAATTACTCTTGATTTTATATATCGGGCTGTTCTGCTTGTGTGGTCATAAAACGTCTCAAATGCACTTGTGATGTTAGCCTGTATAAGGTGTTAACTTTGTTCAAAATCGCCTGTTCCTTCTTTCATCGGGTTAATTCGATTATCGATACTTATCAAAGACATTCCAACATAAAACCTATCTCAGAACACTGTCAGATACATAAAGTATATTTGTATGAAATTTCATAAAAATCGGCCTAGACATTTCGGAGTCCATAGGAACCGAAAGCCCCTACATACAAACGAAGCTCATTTTATATAATAGTAGAGATATATTGAGCAATGCCCGTTCATAAGAGACAAGAACGAATATCAACAACGGATGCAGAAACGTGAATATAAAAAAAAAACTAAGAATAGGAATGGATCTGTACACTCGAATAATACTGAGCTGTTCTATATCAAAAATGAATATGAGCATTGGAGATAGCGTATTCGACGTAATTAAAACACCAGAGAAATACGAAAAAATAGTGAGAGTGATTAACGTTGCCAAAGCGAAAGAGAGAGAGAGACAGAGAGAGAGAGAGAGAGAGAAACAGAGAGAGGGAGAGGGAGAGAGAAAGAGAGAGAGAGAGAGGAGGATATGAGAAGCAATATTATCTATAAAGCGGATTATATACTATACAATAAACTTTTTTATGTAGTAAGTAACACGAGCAAAGTTCGTTGAGAGTTTTCATAAATGGTTTAATTTGGAGAGACGTGCCCCAGGAGAGCGAAAGAAAGTTCAATGTTATATAAACTATTTACTTCTTAATTTTCTAGCTTAACTGATATGAGTGACGCACGCGAACCTTCGCAGGGATTATCAGTTTTGTACATCATTGTCGGTGTCTTATTCGCACGGCTTCCACGAAGAGACTGATTTGGAAAGCTTTGTTTCTCTCAGCTCAAAAACGTAACGTCATTCGTCATCGTTTGATTGTTTTGTCTACGTTTGACCCATTGCTTCCTCCATCAACACGTTATTCATCTTGTATTCAACTCTGGGAATGATTCTGTTTTACAGATCTGGGTTATCTTGTAATTCTATTTGAAATTGTATTCTTTCCTTATAGCATTTATGTATATGCCTAAAATAATCAAACTCTTTCTACTGGTAGGACGCAGCAGGTATTTAGACGCACTACTTTGTCGGTCTGTCTCTCTCTCTCTTTGGCTATTCAGTCAAGAGAAAGATCCTCGCCACACGTTTTCCACGTCAGCTAAGCGATTTCCTGTCTCTGTGACGTCATTACCGGGACATGCAGCCCTTATGACTTTCACTTGGAAAATTCAACTCTACTTACCATTTAAACTTGCGTGAGAATTTACTATAGTCACGTTTAGACACTGGCTCTCATTATTTCACGTTAAGCATCGTTGAAGCTGGTCAGCGCAAGATAGGTAACCATCTAGGAATACCAGGCGTTTTTTGTAGGAAGACGTTGAAATCTCCCTACAAAACCCTAACGCCGTATCTTCCCATTACTGGTATATGCATACGACTGGGAAGTACCAGTGAATTTATTATCAAATCCATGATATTTTCACCTTCGAAAGAAGTCGGTTCCACCTGTTAATTATTATTATTTTTCTTTTTATAGAGCCGCATGAAAATATTTTTTAAACAACAACTACTACTTGACGTATTCGCTATTTGTATGCCTTTGTTCGTCAGACTAGTCCAAATCTTGTAGTGAAATGTATTCCCTCACAACATTTATAAAGAAGATTGTAGAAATCAAATGACATTTATCGACGACAGGTATCTGCAAATACGATAAACATATCATGGAAGCTAAGTAGAAAAGTCAAACATTAAGACGAATCGAAGAGAAACGAAACTAATGATGTAAAGTTTGATAGTATGTAACACAATGCTTGTCGTTTATCTATCCCCAGAAAGAAAACTTAAAAACTGAAACATTGCAGACCAAACGGAATACTATTTCAAACTAACATTGCAGTCCAACAAAATGCTATTTCAAACATTGCAGACTAAGAAATACTATTTCAAACTAACATTGCAGACCGACGAAAATTATATTTAAAACTGAAGCGTGGCAGTTATTATTTCAAACACAAGCTTGACAGACCAACGAAATGCTATTCCAAGCTAACATTGCAGACCAGCGAAATACTATTCCAAACTAACATTGCAGACCGACAACATACTATTCCAAACAAACATTGCAGACCGACGAAATACTATTCCAAACTAACACTGCAGACCGACGAAAATTATATTTAAAACTAAAGCGTGGCAGTTATTATTTCACACTCAAGCTTGACAGATCAATGAAATGCTATTTCAAACTTAAGTATGGCAGACCAACAAAATGCTATTTAAAACTTGAACGTCACAGGCCGATAGACAAAGCCTGTCACAGAAATGAAAGGACTTATTTTAAACGGGACGCAGAAAGATGGCGTCTGTTGCATATTCTTCAAGTATTTCAATAACTTAGAGAAGCAGAAGACGCCGACAACGTTAATATCAGAAAAAAAAGCGAAAAAGGAATTAATGAGACAACAAAGACAAACAAAACTTGTATTTTTAAACGATGAAATTTTTTTTTTTTACCTTTTTTTTTCTTTTTCGCCTGTCATTATTTTTTTTATTTTGTTCACCGCTTTTGTTTCGTTTAACACAATTGCATTTCTTGTTTTTTTTTTTCTCTCATCGTTATATTCTCCATGTTCCACATTTATTTTCTTTATATTGTAGTTTTCTGTTACTCCGGCTGTCTTTTTCACGTCCTCTGAAGTTTCCTTTTCTACACTGCTTACATCGTCATGTTATTTTCGTCTTTTCTATCTTCCTGCTCATGTTATTGTCTTTCATTATTTTCTTACTTGTGTCACTGTATTTTCTTTTTCGATATATTTAATTCAATCATTATTTTCTCATTTTCTTCCTTTTTTTCTTACTTAGGTTTATTTTCCGTCTTTCTTTTCTCTTCAACTTATTTTCTTCTTTCAACTTCATTCGTTTTATTGTAGCCTTTTCTTTCTACCCTCTATATAATTTTCTTCATTTCCCTTTTCTTTCTTATTTTGCAATTTTCTGTGTTCTCATTTTCTTTTATTCCCGCTTTCATTGTCCGTTTATCTATCTATCCTTTTCTTTTTATCCATTTTTTTTTATTTTACTTCATTCCGCCTTCTTCTACCATAATTCTCTATTTTTATCTATATTTGTTCAAATTCGTCCATTTTACATTGTTTCCTGTCTCTCTTTTTTTTTCAACCTTACATGCAGAAAACTCTCCCACCTTCCCCATTTTAGACAATCCCGATTCACAAAATGATTCATTATTTACAATTTTCAAACAAAATCCACATTGCGTTCTTCCTGGCACCATCCCAAAAAAAGGAGTTTTTTTTTTCGTATCACCAAATATTCTGCTCTTTATTTTTAATTAATTCTTCTACCTCGTCTGCTTATTGTTTTTGTCAAATATGAAGCATTAGTACATGCCCAATGGCGGGGGAGAGGGAATGAAGTGGCTTCATGTAATCGACTCAATTATTTGACGCAAATATTAAAAATAAAACAAACAAAACTATTACACAGGGTTTTCCAGATAAGTACAGATATATTGATGACCATTAGACATATTTTATTCAAGAAATACCATAATCGTTAATACCATTGGAAAATTCTCCATGAAACTAGCTCTGTCGTATCACATGAAAGGGGTTTTCCAGTTCTGAAACTTTTCATGATTTCCAGCTCTCAACATTACTGACGATGTGGCACGTGTTTCAGTGATGGTTATTTATCTCCCTCCTATGGCAGGAAGATGTAATAATAGGGTAAGGAAGTGGGATTGAAGAGTCAGCGTACTAAAGGAAAAGTATTCTGGCTTACAAAAAATGTATGTGGAGTCTCGACGGCATTCTCCAGTAGAGGCGCCTCCGGCGATTAGCAATAAAGCAAGCCTTTCTTAAGAAAATAACGCAAAAATCGTTGTTTTTTTTATTGCAATATTTTGAATATATATGTATAACAACACAGTGAATAACGTTGGAGTATAGCCATTTTTTCTTAGCGGTAACATTTAAAGGTGATTATATATATATATATATATATATATATATATATATATATATATATATATATATGTATATATATACATATATATATAATTTTGTTTAAAAAAAATTAGATACTAAACATTATGAAATTTTAAAATATGTTCTTGACAATCCGATGAGTGAGATGCACACATTCTTATTATATTCTTTTGTTCACTTCATCATTTAGGGGTGTGCCCGCACAAATTCACACCTCCACAAAACTTTAAAAATAATTTTAGACAGTAACAATTTAATCTCAAGTTTAAAATTATATAAAGTACAGGGTGGAACGATACAATTGTCGACATAGAAAAGACGAAATGATTCCATTTCCGTTTAGTGAAAACAGGTTTTCTTTTACTTGCTGTAGACCATTTACTAGTTGGACAGTTATGTACAAATCCCAAGAGCGATAGGAGTTTTCTATCATGTCAGAAAATGACACAATGTTCAACGAGCGTGATTGGAGATACGCTGCTGTACAACACCCGCTCTTTACCGATCCAAGTTTTGACAACAGGACCTTAGCCAGCACCTTTGAAATGCATCGATGGATTGCCACGAATAACAAAAGATGAAAAAAAATTTCCCAGCCACAGTTATATTCTTTGGTGTGATTTTAAGTGATGGCCACATCATGCAACCTCACATCTTCGAAGTCGGAATGAAAGTCAACACCAAAGTGTACTTGAATGTGCTGAAGAGTGTATTGGTGTATTGACCACCTAGTGCAATCAGATGACCACTGGCAAACCCTGGCTTTGTTTTAGAAGGAGTGCTATGACTTTGTACCCTTCTCTCACTGGTCACCCCCCCAATCTGAACCCTCTGGACTGCTTCGTTTGATCACACGTCGGGATCATCTCCAACATGACCTCCCACAACATCAAAGTCAGACTGATCGCCGCCATCCACCAAGTATTCGCTTGTAGACAAAGCATGCTCCACGTTCCGGACCAGTATCAAGGCAGTGATTGAGGCTGAAGGCGGTTACATTAAATAGATGTCAACTGTACTTTATAATAAAGTTACCTGAATTGATTTTTTCAAAAAAAGGTTTTAAAATAAAGCTTTAATGATGTTTTCTTTAGGGCGACACTTTTATCGTTCTACCTTGTATTACGTTCACAAAAAGTTCTTGCGGAATTTTTACTTTTGGTTTCAAATAAGTTTTCATTATAATACTTTCACTTAATTGGATTTAATCCAATTATGTCTTTTCTTCTGAACGTTGGATACAAGATAGAAAAAAGCAAATTCGCACAATTTTGTTATTTCAATTCAAGCTAGGCCAAAACGCTGCTAAAATTACTCGCGATATCATTACTGAACACACAGCACAATGGTAGTTTAGGAAATGTTGTGGCGGCCATGAAACTCTTGAAGATGATGAGCATAATAGTCATCGAATTTACGTTAAAAGTCGCAAGAACTTAGTAATACATTTTTAAAGTCATATCGAGTGTCAACATAAATAAAATTCTGTATTGTGTAATTTATTATTACGAATTATTAAATATGTATAATAGACAACAGGGTTAGTAGTGTTGGAACACTATTTACTTTTTTTTGTAAAGTTTAATATTTAAAAGAGAAAGGTGTAATCAAAACAGTATCATACGCTTTAAACGAAGAAAAAAAAACGTTAAAATTTACATTTAATGCTCAATTTATTGCACATAAATATTCCGGGTCGGATATTCAACTAACGTTTAATTATTTGTATTTGTATGTAAAAATGCACTAAATCAATTAACCGCCCGTTTCATTAAAAAAAATACATTAATGCCGACCAAACTGACTGTCCCCAAACTATCATACTTAAAAGAGATAGGAGTATATTTCACTCGGTGTAAAGAATCTACTACCACACATTAATACATCACTGGAAATTTACTTCATCGGATTCATTTAACTGAAAACCCGGCCATTGTTTGATTTACTCATTCCGTGATGTCATCTTTCGCTCATTTTGATTATTCAAGTAAATAATCACCGCTCTCTTTAGCTTTCTCATTTTCCTGACAATTTGATTGGCTTCTTAGAAACATTTTCTTCTAACATGCTGAACCCGTAGAAACACAAATTAAGCAAGATTCACCCAATTTAAATTTCTTATTAAGACCCATTCAATTTTCAGAATCATGTCATGAATTTTGATCAAATTTGGAAATGAGGATTCTAGACGTAAAGTTTAGTAGAATTATGTTTTCGCAGAATAATTAAGTCATATGGTTTCCAATATAATAGGTCTCGCACTACTCCCAATCTTCAACATTTGTCATAACGCCGTGTTGTACCTTAATGAAATGTGCTCTGATGAACATGCACAGCTTCAACTAACCCGACAAGCAGCAAAATCACGCCCTTTCACTTCAGGTCAATAGATGCCAGAAAGCCTTATACTCTAATGGTTTCTTTTCACAGACTGATAGATTTTGGAATCCTTTCCTTGTTTCTTGCTTCTTTGACTGAACTGACACGCAGAAAATTAAACATGTCGAACAGACATTTTGCGGTACAACTCCATGCACAGTCCTCTTTAGACACGATCCCAATTAGTAGCCTCTCACGTCTAGGTGGCAATACAGTTTATTTGGGATGAAAAAACTAATCTATTTTTTATTTTACATACCAACCGTCAATTTTTTAAGGGTATATGGAAATTTCAAATGGCATTAACAACGACAAAATGCAAATGAAATTTGTTTTGAATAGGAAAACAAATCCTTTCATTATTTTAAAGCAATTACAGGAAAAAACATTAGAGAAAATATTTAGAAGATCTACTCTTGTAATATACACTTCTCCCACAAGTGTATTTTACGTTTTGAAAAATATAAACGAGAATTGCGCGGTAGGGGGCTACAGTCATTATTAGAATTATTATTAAAAACAAAAAGAAGAATCCAACTGCAATAGGGGATTTGGATCAGAGAACTACGTAGAAATAATAAAGAATTCGAAACAAAATGGTCAATAGTAGACAAGCGTAGAAGATACCAACCTAGTAAGTAAAAAAGATGCAACCTATGCTTACTTGAAGTTTATCACATAGTGCATTCTAATGAGGTAATTTTAAACAAAAAATTGGATGCCATACAAAATTGTCTCCACAGAAATAAATTCCTACTCTCGCGACTTAAACCTGGGTAGAATAAACTCAAAATATGGAGTATCAATAGGCAGTAAATATAAGAAATACACAAGTCTAAATATGAAAATACGAAGGGGAAAGTAATATAACAACTGAGTAGGTACAACTCCACGCACAGTTCCCGTCAGACATGATCTCAATTAGCAGCCTCTCGCGTCTAAAGTGGCAATACAGTTTATTTGGGATGAAAAATTATATACAAAATCATTGTAACTTGATTTTAATCTTCGGATGGAGAAAGGAATATAATGCTACATTGATCTGTTTAAGGAAATAATATCTGTTCTGGGACAGGAATGTGCATTAAAATTGCTATCATATATGAAGAATGTACATATTTATCTCGGCTTCCCCATATATTTATGCTTATTCCTTGCGTCAGAAATAACAAAGAAGTCGTTAGATTTTGTCATAAAAACAAACACAAAAATCAACTCTTATGTCTTGACGCGCGATACAGTGTTGCGTCAGATTGAAAAGTAAAAAAAAAAAAAAAAAATTATTTTTTTCAGTGAGAAACTATTTTGCAATTAAGCTGAAATTCTCTCACCCGTTTATTCAGTGCGGGTAGTTTTCTTTCTATTTTGTCCCTTATTTATTCTGTACGCGATTTAATTATAAATTTTTCAGATGAAAGATACAAGTAATGAAAATATATATATATATATAAAAACAAAACAAAGATGGCGCTTAGAATTGCAGCGCCACCTATCTTCCCTTTCATTTTTTTACTTGCTTTTTTTAAAAAGTAATTTTTAAATTAAAATGGTCGATGACAGCATTTGCACATGAAGAGAGTTTTCTAGTTAACTGGACGCATATTTTCCCCAGACATGGAATTTTTGTGGGATGAGGGTTGTGTATATATATATATATATATATATATATATATATATATATATATATATATATATATATATATATATATATATATAGTACATGGATATATTCACGTATATACATACACAGGTGTGTGTGTATATATATATATATATATATATATATATTCACGTATATACATGCATACACTCGTACATATATTTATGTACATACATACACACATATATATTTATGTATATACATACACACAGATATATATTCATGTATCCACACATATATTCATGTACAAACATATGCATACATATTCATGTACACACACACACACACACACACATATATATATATATATATATATATATATATATATATATATATATATATATACCAGCAAGAAAGCTAACGTTGCCCGTTATTGAATGATGATCAACGATTATTTCACACTCCCATATTCTTATTATCGAAATCGATGAAATAGTCCAATTTTCAATCAAATCGATTGATTCACTCCTCTAGTTAGGTGCAACGGGAGAAAGCTTAACATGCCTCCCCACAGTGACTTAGTCCACAATATATTGTGATGTGCATTGACGTTTTATTACTACACAAAACGAGAAGCCTAGTATATAAAATCAACTGTAGATTTTATAAAATTATGTTTTTTATATATATATAATGGCTTGATTTAATGTCTAAAATGTAAATGATAAATACCTTACTTCAATTGTGCTCTATGAAAATTATATATTTCTCCGTTTTTATTATATATATAAGAATAACAGTATAGCTACATTCCAAGATGCAAATACTGATTTTACATGCAAAGCAGCTCTTTCAGAATGTTAAAATTTCGGTAATTCATTTACAGCTCGTTTCCTTATGCAGAAGCAAACGGTTATTATTATGTCAATACAGTCTCTTTTCGTGCATATACTCTTCAGAAAGACAAGAAAATCTTTGTTTAGATAGAAACATGCATGAAAATATAATCCTGCAAGGAGAAAAAAGTTCATATAACTCAACATCGTGCGTTTGTTTCGGCAACCATCAAACATAGGATATCGAGTCTTTTAATCGGAATAGGGAATCCAAAAAATCGGAACTTTTTGGCGTATCGGAATCTGAAAGATTTGAGCCTCATTTCCGATTCCAAAACGTTTTTTAAAAAACATTTTTTTGACAATAAAAAATGAAACAAACAAATTCATTTATTTATTTGAAGCTGTTGATTTATAGCATAAGACTAAAGGCCAGTTAATGGGTTATAAATCATACTCCCAGATTTAACATTGACTCTCAGAGTCTAATTCATTTCTATTATTGGTACATTACTATAAACATCTCTTCGTAAACCTTTTCACACATATTCGCTAGACGTTTCAAGGAGTCCACATTTGATGATAAAAGATTTAAAATGCTTTAGACAAGATTTTGCAATTTCGTTGGCGCCGTTTGGACACTGTCGTTGTTTGTCATCAACTTCTGAATAAATTAATTTTTATGGCACTTTTCCGCTTTGGACACACGTGAAAAATCTAGATTAAAAAATCTCATGTTGAATTTATCAAAATTTTGGATAAATTACATAAAGGTAAAATTTTAGAAAAAGGAAATTATATCTACATTTAAACTTAGACACCTCTTTAAATAATGATGAAATTCGAGCATTTGTTGGTGTAACTAACAGAACAAAAATTAGTGATAAACTAACAGGGAACAAATAAATGTTACCAACGGCAAGGATGAGTTTATTTGTGTTAACATTTATTTTAAAGCGTTGTTTAAGTTCAAACCAAACTTAGTGCCCACTCTGTTAGAGTTAAAATAAACATATCTGTCCATAAACTCTTCACAAGAATAACCGCTCAAAATCGAAAATTAAGCAAACGCCGGTAGGAACACATTGAATAAATGTCAACAACCGGCTAAAATGTTATGTCCTACTAGTAATTTGCTTCGATTTTTGAGCGCTAAACCAGATTCAAAAGTTAGAATTGACCGGAAATGATAATCATTTTACTTTTAATTTATGTGCGAAACTGCTTTCCTACTTGAAATTCTAAAATAATTTCGTTTTTCATTGCGCCTCTTTTATAGATCGTTTCCTTATGCAGAAACAAACGGTTATTATTATGTCATTACAGTCTCTTTTCGTGCATATACTCTTCAGAAAGACAAGAAAAGTGATTCTTTTTACGCTTTGAAAAATATAAACGGGAATTGCGCGGTAGGGGGCTACAATCATTAATGAGAATAATTATTAAAAACAAAAAAGACGAACAAAACTGCATTAGGGGATTTGGATAAAAGAACTACGTAGAAATAATAAAGAATTCGAAACAAAATGGTCAATAGTGGACAAGCGTAGAAGATGCCAACCTAGTAAGTAAAAAAGATGCAACCTATGCTTACTTGAAGTTTATCACATAGTGCATTCTAATGAGGTAATTTTAAACAAAAAATTGGATGCCATACAAAATTGTCTCCACAGAAATAAATTCCTACTCTACAGTAGACAGTAACGCATAAGGAATACACAAATCTAAATATGAAAATATGAAGGGCAAAGCAATATAACAACTGAATAGCTATTAAACTGAACTTAATGTCAATTAAACGATTACACTGAATAGGAAGAATAGTAATTACTGAAACTGTAATGATGGTTTTTTAACATATATCTGAATAGCTCATTGGGTAAGATATCTAACTGAAACCATTATCGATGCTGTTTAGCAGAGCGCAGACGCGCGTATGGCAAGTGTATGTAAATGACTGAGCCGTGTGCTAGATGACGTTACGACAAGGAAAAAGAAAAACAGATTATAAAAAGAACGTGTGTACAGACGGTAAATCACGTTAGAGACACGTGGATGACGTCATAGCTGAAACGAGAAGTCATGCGTGGCCGGGGAAATAGGAATAAAGGAATTTTGTTAAAACCTGAAACAGCGAGTTGAATTTCCTTACTCTTCCTTTCTTATGTTCTTTGCGACAGAGTGTTTAGGCCCTACATATTCACACGTATGTAAAGCAGTACAACGTTAAACTTTTCAAATAAAGCCTCTTTAATATGATGCTGCATATGATGGTATTACATTTTAATTCTTTTTTATTAATTACGTTTTCCACAAATTTCTGACAGGGACATAGGTATTATCACCTTTCGTAAATATTGAACACAATAGTAAAAGAAATATTGACACGCATTGCAGAATGAGACAAACTCTACGTCCAAGAATCAATAAAAGTTCAATTTAAAAGTTATTGGCTTCCTTATAAATATTCCAAAGTACAAAAAGATGCACATAAAGAAGGTCGGAGGTTTTATCGGTCGAAACATGGTGACAATAATGATCAAAATCAATATAGTAGTTTAAAGAATACAAATTATCATCTAAAATATTTCGAACTATAAATTGTGTTTCGACATGACATTACACAACCTTCATCGAGTAGATATGCAACAAAAGAAACAACGATTTTATCTGCGTGATGCTCCTCCCAGTGGGGAGTTCGGACGAAGACTGTGTCAGCGTAAACCTGAGATATCTGAGCACGACTGGATGCTGTAAAAGGGTTAATTATTAGTCGGTTTTCTTGTTATTGCTTTAATGCAAGCGGTTTGATGAAGAAGCACAGTTGTTGGCTGCGACCGTCTTCAGTTCCTTGTAGCATGACAGAAAAATCTCAGGGGTGTGAGGAAGGTGATGTAAGACCGACCAAAGAGCAGATCGGGTCACCTTGTTGGGGTTAGCCCCCCCAGAGAAGAGATCTGACAGGCAGGTCAAAAGCAGAATCCCAGTTTTCCGCCGTGTACCGAGTGGGGGAGGAAACAGAAATTGGACATTTACAATAGGTATTAGCAACCTCCCCTCTCCATAATGTTCTGTTTCGCTTGTCCAGTTCTCACAGTGGTTTCGAAAGATGATAACGATAGGGTCAGGGCCGACAAGTGGGGGGCGAAGATGAGTCAGCGCGCTGAAACTTGGATATGTCGTCATCCTGAGGTCAGTTGGCAGGAGAAATAACAGAGATTAAGAACATGCGCATTGCAAGTGTGATGTCAATTTTCACGTAACAATCGAAATTGTGTGCCCTTCCCAGCAAGTAACCATTTAATATCAGAGGAATTCTTATTTACAAGGCGTGTCACTGGTCAGTCGCCGATCAGAAGTAGAAATATTGCCAGTGTTAAAAAAAATTCCGCAAATTGTGACAAATTATTTATTAATTTCTGCTCTGTTTCAGGAATATATATATATATATATATATATATATATATATATATATATATATATATATACTATTAGCCTCTGTTCCCCAAACCAAAGATCGAATTGATTCACACCCATAAGCTCTTATTGTTTATTTTTAATACACACATCTACCTTGTCCTTATAGTGCGTCTTACACATGTTTTGTAGAATAGCGGAAGACTATCAAACAACTCATCTGAGACGAACGAATAATTCTCCAAAATATCGCTAAAAATGTATTATTCGAAATGACAAAATATTTGGAAGAAGTAAAAAGATGAAATGGAGGTATGAAAATCTGTAAACACTCAATAAAACAAAAACCTATTGTATTCAATATATATATATATATATATATATATATATATATATATATATATATATATATGCATGCTAGAAGGGAGACCCAAAGCTGTCCGGGATTGAATGAACATTTGTAAACATTTCATCCTTCTCATACTTTTATTGTTATCGAAATCGGCGAAATCACTCATTTTTTAATCAAATCAATTGACTACCTGTTCTAATAAGGAACCCCACCCCGCAATGTACCAAGAGGAAGCCTCCTATGCTTCCCCGCAGTGACTTAGTCCAAAATACATTGTAGTCTATATTGCACTGTAGAGAATGCTAATTAAAAAAAAAATCTGCAAATAATGACTTCACTTAGAGATTAAAATGCAAAATTACATAGTATCATAGTTCAATTGTACTCTAAAAATATTCATTTTGAACGCGCCCATGCCATATAAAAGAATATAAATTTAATTTTGTAGGCCGGGTCTTTCTGCTTGTGCGATTATAAACCTTCTCAAATACACTTATGATTTTATGTTGTACAAAAGATGTTAATTTTGGTTAAAATCCGACTTTCTTTCATCGGATTTTTCGATGATCGATTTTCAATACTCATCAGATGCATTCCGATATAAAACCTACGTAAGAACACTCCCAAACAAATCAAGTACTTTTCTGTGAAATTAAAAAATATCTGCTCAGCCGAACTTTCTTACACAAACACACACAGAGAAAAGGTTCCTTATATATATATATATATATATATATATATATATATATATATATATATATATATATATGCAGAGATAAATAAAAAGAAAAAGAATGTTGTTGATTTGCAAATATAATAAAGCCCACCTTGTTTCTCTCTAATATTTTATTCATTTGATTCCTTCTTCGAGCGGACTCGACTAAGGTTAATGCCGCTGGCTATATATATATATATATATATATATATATATATATATATGTGTGTGTGTGTGTGTGTGTGTGAGAGAGAGAGAGAATAAGAACACTTCTCAACCTATATACTACACAAACTTTTTATCTACAGACTTGAAATTTGTTATATAGAGTATTCTGACACGTGAAAAAACTTTTTAATCGATTTTCATCCAGAAAAAAAGACTGATATGGAGTCAAAATTCAAAAATTAGTACTTGGGAGTCATCAGACTTTATTTGTTCATAAACTGCTTCACGACTGCGCATGCGCGAATTCTTCAGATTAAATTAAGAATAGTAGGTTTGTAAACACTTTCTAAAGATCGTGTCTAGCTGGCGTAAAGGTTATCGTCCTGGACTCACTGTCTTTAGGTTTGGTTTCAATCTCAGTTTGAGTATTTATTTTTTACTTTCAAGAAGTGACCTGTTTAGAAAAAACAATACTCACATGTATATATCTCAGTTACTTTCTGTTTTGTGCTTCATTTTTTAAAAAGAATTTAACGCTACGCTTAATAACGAGCAACGCCAAGTATATAAGTATGAAAATATATTTCTAGCGATCAAGTTACAAAGTATTATCCACGTTTCATCCGTACAGAGCATCGTCCAGTTAAGTGTACTTATGTTTTGTTACTGTTTGTTTTTATATATCGACGCGATGTTTCATCTTCCAAGCAAACCAATCCGATTCATTAGTATTTCTCTCCTACATGATAATGTTTTTGTTAGCCAATGGCTGAGATTCTCTCAAACAAAGGCCAAGCTGACATTTATTTGATTATTTTTATTTTGTTATTAATGTGGCACATCCCTTTTGTAAGCGTGTCGAGTTTATATATATATATATATATATATATATATATATATATATATATATAACCTTATTTCAAAACGTCCTTTGCTGTTCTTTTCGTTATTCATTGTTACTCGAGATGTTAATTTAGTTGTTTTTTTTTTATTTACTTTGTTTTGCTTTATTTATTTCATATATATGTTCTTCTCTTAAAGTAACGTTTAATATAAGTTTGGAATTGACTGCTATTTCCCTTCTACGGATGAGTAATTTTTTACTATATTTTAAAAATTAAAATTTTAAGCTTCTCATTACAACATAATCTATACCGGTATTTTAAATATAAACATGCGCTGGCATATAGTACGTTTTCCCACTGAATTACTGGCGATCGCCATTTTTAAATTTCTTTTTAGGTTTCCGTAAAAATTCACTAGTGATGTTTTCAATGAACTTTTATTTTTGTTCTGAATGTGCATTTATGGTTAGTATACCATGATTCAAAATCTAATGCGATTATAACTATGTTATATTTTTATTCGGGTTTTTCTGATAAAATATTGTGGCTATGTAAATGATGCCTTTGGTTAAGCGGTTATCTTATCGTGTACAACATTCACAAGTTCTCTAGTTACAGCTTTTCTTTTCATTATTATCAGTTAAATGTTTGCCATCATTTAACTTGCCGGTGTTTGTATTAATTACTATTTGAACTGATTATATCATTGTTCTTTTTAATGTTATTTGTATTGTTGCTATATAGATTACCTTATGTATTTTCGCTATTAAAAGAAATATAAAAACTGAAATCTTTTTCGTCACACACATTATATATATATATATACATATATATATATATATATATTTGTGTGTGTGTGAGAGAGAGAGAGGGAAAGAGCCGAAAAAGATGATAATATGATCTTTTTTACTTTTATTAAAACAAATATTTGACTGTTGAGTGCTTTTCAAAACTCACTTTTCTTGATTCAAACAAACTCGTCCTCAGTAAGTAAACGACCCTTGAGCACCTTTGAGTATATATATATATATATATATATATATATATGTGTGTGTGTGTACGAGAGAGCGAATGTGTTTTTAGAAAAGAAATGCATTCAAATAAGGTTAGAGATAATATTTGCCTAATACATATGAATATATAACCTAAAATGATGATCCTTAAATAAAAATTATAAAACATCATCTAAAAAGTTCCAAAACAACTGCAGGTTTTGTGTTATGTGATTTGGAAGACGTAAGTACATTCTTGTCCAGAATAAACAACCTCCATAGGAAACACTAACATAGTGCTGCCCGACAAGGCCACAGACACATTACGAGACACAGCTGGGGATACATGGATGTGATTATCAGTTAATAGTTGCACCTACTTGGCGTTGCCTGGAAGTGTATTTACTTGTTTTTTTGAATTTTTTTAACGATGTCATTTTTTTAAATAATATTTTTGGTTCCAAAAAGAAGGACGACTACAGAATTACATCACTTTATAAAAATGGCGGTTATTTGAAAATAATTCCGACCATGACAAAGTATATTTCAGAAGTAATTAAATCGATTTTGTTTTCCTCTATTTTTGTCCCAAATAAGGCGTTTCCTGACTTGGACGTAAGGTACTACTATTTAGGATCATGTCTATCAGGAGTTGTGGGGTGTTGAGTAGCGAAATGTCTATTAATCTTACTTCAAACTTTTGCATGTCAGTGTAATCAGAAAAGCAGGAAATAGGGAGAGATTTTCAAAGTCTAGTAGTCAGAGAGAATAAACTATCCGAGTAAAAGGCTTTCTGATGACAGTGAAGAGCTGGGATTGTGCAGCGTGTGGGATTAGTCTGGCTTATGTACGTCGAGTGGGCACAAGCGTTATGAGTTCATCAGAGCATATTTCATTAAAGTTGTTCTAAATCAGGCACAATGACGCAACAAAGGCTTGAGCTTGGTCGATAGTGCGGTACCTGTTAGATTTAAGAATTCGTCTAACAGGGAAATACTGGTAGTAGATGCATTAACCCAGAAGTGGTGACAATATTCCATGTATGGGCAAATTGTGCATCATTAAAAGTATGGGATATTCTCAGATGCAAGTAATTTTCAAGCACGATCGAGTTCAACTTCTTTGCAGCAGTTTTGGAAATATCCTTGGCAATATGCATTTGTTCCAATTCATGTTGCTTGTGAACGTTAAGCCGGGGAGTTTGGAGGATGGGCTCTCAGATATTTATGTTATTTATCATAGCAATCAGTGATAGAGACGTTTTTTGTTGTTGTTAAAGGAAAGAATTTTAGTCTTGGTAGCATTGAGTGTTACCATTCATTTACGACCCCACTACAAAAGTAAAGTAGTTTTATAAAGTTTCAGCCATTGCATTGGATATACGTACATTCGTTTTCCCTTCATGTTTGGCATAGAAACGGGTTGTGATCAGCGTTACAGTTTATTCTTCTTAAAAATATAATGCAACAATATGGATTTGTCGAAAGAAAACTATCGAAGACGAACATTACTTTATATATTAGATGAATATTAGCAATAATACATTATCTAACTATGTTTGAAACAGAAACTATATTACGATGTTATTAAAAAACAAATATTTTGACAAGAACGATTAAGCTGAAACGCAAATAAAATCTATCTTATAAATCCTACTTTATTGATTTGGCTGTTTTTATTTTTTCATCGAATCGAAACAAGAACCTATATTCTTAAGATGCGTCCAGTTAATCGGTGCGTTTACCGATGGAATGTTATTTCCAAACTGAAACGTGACTGGCCGACACACAAAGCCTTTTATAGATAGGCAAGGATGCATTGAAAATGTATTGATATTGAGTTTTGAAATCGGTCGATTCGCTTGTTGGGCCGATGGTGTTCAACTGTCGAACCATGACCAAAGTTTTAGCTTAATGTATGTTCAGCCTTCTTTGACAATAAAATAGTAGAACTTATTGTTTTGTCATGGCGTTATTGTTAACCCACCTCCTTCCGCACACCTCTGACTACCTTCCCTTCCACACGACCCCTACCCCCCCTCGATTTGTTATGGTTTGTTTGCTTTGTTGAGTTGAGCCGGATAACAATGATGCGGTTTTTCAAGAGTTCGTCGTAAATAACATGAATCAATGAACAGTGTATGGTGGATGAACACAGAGAAGGAGGAGGAGGAGGAGGAGAAGAGAGAGAGAGAGAGAGAGAGAGAGAGAGAGAGAGAGAGAGAGAGAGAGAGAGAGAGGGAATAGAGATATTCCCGCTCTAGTATTTGTTCAATATATACTTCATTACAATGTTTTGTCTGAGATGCAACATGCTGCGATTCGTACCCCCATCCCTACTGGTCTCGCTGTGACTTCAACAGCTGTAAGAACCATTGCAGAGACGGCGGAAAAAACGACGCGAACTTAGTATATTTACCCGATTCCCAACTGCAGCAAAGTTAGACACTGCATCAGTATATACTGGAGAATCACTAAATATTGGGCATTCTTTTTAACCTCGTGGACTAAAAATAATTTTGTTCAAAATTCTATACAGATTCGATAGTTCAATAAGACGCACACAGAGAATCTTGAAGATTACACTGGTCGAAACCTTATGAGAATAATATAGACAATGAGAACCTTGAAGGTACTCTAAATTATCTCACGCCAACTGAGGGAGCAGTACGATTTCATGCCTATCATTTTCGAGATCCTCGTCTTTTTCTCGGCATCAAAGCTAACAGATTCTTAGCTATTATTAAAATGTTTTCCCCCTGTTGACTGCAGTATGTTGCTGGTTCTGTGCAACTTAGTTTATTGCTATTCACCTGAGGCTCTCCTACCGGGAATGTCGACGGGCTGCCAAGGCATTTTTTGCAGACCAGAGTGCTCTTTCCAAAAGACACTGACTCTTCGATCCCATTCTCCGACCCTTGTGTCATATCATCCCGTCGTAGAAGGGAGTTAAATATCGACCCCGTCTTCATAAAGAACGATGTAATATCGCTTTATATCGGACTAGGTTAATTCATCAACGGCAGGAAACATCATAACTATTTGAACATGTTTTAATCGCGATGTGCTGGAACAACACCATGCCTCTCATATGAGATCCTTCAGCAACGCAGGCGATTCGCACTATTTAGTAATGTGTGCGTTTAATAACGAAAATACCCTAAAATGTTTAAATTAAAAAAGGAACAACTTCTAGTTTCGTCAACAGATAATCACAAAAATTGCAGACAAAAATGTTGTTAAAAAATACTTAGATAGACATGAATTAGTGCTTTCTTTCACTTTAAATTTAGATAAATAGTAAATTAATATTTTTGTTTCATTTTAACTCAATGTAAGTGTTATTTGAATTTAAAATAAAATTTTAAGTTTAAAAAGCCTGTATCGTGTGAATTTAAAAAAAAAAGTAAACATTTGTCTTAAATCAACCAAGTTTCGGCAATATAACGCCATCATCAGGAATTGGATCAATTTGCGTTTGTTTTCTTTTCTTTATCCTTCCTCGAGGCATGTTGTCATTAGAAAATTTAAGTCCGTGTGTTAATTCAATGGCAATATTTTTAAATGTTCTAATCCGGAGGAACGGACGTGATTTGCGGGAAATGAGTTATTGAATTTTTTTTTTTTTTTGCTGAACGTAAGCATTGTTTAAATTTAAATGTGTAAGTAGGGTTCGAAATTTTTTAGGTAAAGCTCGATAATTTAGATTATTCCGAAAGAACCCGTAAGGTTATGTGTACAAGTGTCATAATTTCTAAGTGAAAATTTTCTGTAGATTAAAGGTCCAATCTTCAGTACGGTAAAAATACAGTTAGGAATTACTTAAGATTTCTACCCATGGCTAATGGGACAATAACAAGCTAACCCCGTGAATTAAAAATAAGACGCACACAAAGAATCTCGGAGTGACATTGGTCGAAACATTATGAGAATAACATCGACAATGGAAACATTAATTCAAATTACTCAAATACTATAAGTGAAACATGTTGAATTACTACACAGTAACTTTCAGTAATCAACACACACACACACACACACACACACATATATATATATATAGTCTTCCTTCAGTCTTGACAAACTATGAATACCCACTGTAAGAGTGGTTGCGCGTGAAATTTATGCGGTAAAAGTGGTGCAACCTCCAACCACACCTCTCCTGAGTCGACTGTTGAATACCAGTGGCAAGTGGAGATTCGGGATGACTGGAAGCAATGCCGAGATAAGCGGAAAGCCTAGAATTCCCAAATAGTCACCCATCTGGTACTTGCCAGGCTCAACGTTGCTTAACTTCGGTGATCTGACGAGAACCGGTGTGTCAACATGATTATATATATATATATATATATATATATATATATATATATATATATATTTATATATATATATATATAATGAGTGAAAATAATTGTATTTACACTGCAAACCAACAAAGCGAATACGGCATTTGTTATATTACGCGTGATTTGAGCAATTGTAAATTCGCAATCAATTGTTTTGAACATAAATGTGTAGTGTGTTCATTCATATCTACATCTCTAATCTCACATGAAAGTTTACGACTTGTTTGAGTGAAGAAAGCCATTTTTACTGCAGGGTGGGAGGGTGATCGTAAAGGCGAATAAGAGCATCAACGACTTGCAGCATAATAATAAAAAAAACACAAAAGAAAACAATAAAAATGTCTGCCAACAAACTAAAAAAATAAATGAAATTAAAAAAAAAAAAATGGATCCCGT
>NC_136483.1:59020928-59050928 GCF_053919585.1 Euprymna scolopes
TGGATTCCAGAACAAGGATTCATCTAGTCTGCTGGAGTATCCATCTTCCTGTTGCTACTTGAAATAACATCACTTGAAGAAGGTATACCATGCCTCGTAAAAGCTAGTGTGGGTTAGCCATACTGAGGAAATCTTATTTAGCGAATACTATATGATTTTAATATTTAGCCAGGGTTTAATTGTATGGAAAAGTATCCTCGTGTCAGGCTGTCCTGACAAACACCTTTAAAAATAGACGTTTGACACTTGAGGAAGTATATAGTAGGTATTCAAGTTCTTTTATATTTTTTCACTTGTTTCATTTTACTTCAATCGAATTTCTCAGAAATCAAGGGAACCCTCTCTGGGTTAACACTTGGTCTTTCTATCCTCCTTGACAATCTCACTTATTTGGCGTGGCATAAGTTTATAGTGATCCCAAAAATAGGGGGAGGCGGATCAGGGGAGCAAGGGCTTAACTTATAGTTTTACAGTTTTAGTTTTAATGATTCCATGTTTCGTTGTGTTTTACATCAGCAGCAGTTTCTATATGTCTGGTTTGTAACTCATATGCATAGCTCTTCACATTCAAGAGTTTTCCTTTAAATTTCAGTCATTATTACTATTATTATTTACTTAGTAGTTTTCAAACAGGTCGTCGTCATCAGTGATTGTTCACTGACAGTAATCAGAGGTGTACCTCAGAGTATAAATTATAAGTCTCCTTGAATTTCCAGTACTCGCCACCTCATTAAATAATCTTACAAACCATTAAGTATTATCACAACAGTCGTATACCATTGATTTCTTGAAACGACTATTAGTCAATTGAAACTTGTGTAGCAATAAGCCTTCCGAAGTTCTCACTACTATCCGGACACTTTCAATGTAGGTCTGGTTAAATCCCTCTCTCTCTCTCTCCGCGATCTCTTCAACCTTCTCGGCCCTTCAAAATCATTTGTATCCTATCATTGTCTCCTGGTGTCATCAGTGTACTAGTTTTTTTTTGTTTTTTTTTTTGTTTGTTTTTTTGGAAGGGGGCTGTATGCACATTATTAGATGTTTCACAGTTTCACTTGCGTTTGGTTTGCGTGATTCTATTGCAACTTCCACGTTGTTAGTAAGCGTTCGTAGATTTTGTACGTTTGTTTCCACGTTGGAGGATTTTCCTTTAAATTTCATGTTTTCATCATTGCCCTCTGATGTACAGCCTCAGTTTTTCATTCGATTCATTTTTCTTGGGGTTTCGGGATTGTTTCTACTGCTCTACGATTAATAGCATAACACTGACTTTTTTCATGTTCCATATCTCTTTCAGTTCTCCAGCTTCATTTTCCTGTCTTCGTAACCTTCAACCTGTTAACTGCTGGGACGGCGAAATCTACGATCTTATCAGGATACACCCTCCACCCTCGCAGTCGTTTCTGCTGTTGTATTACCTTTGTGCTACGAGGGGCGTGCAATAAGTAATGCCCCTGACCAACTTCCAGTTGTCTGATCTAGATGAAATTTTGCATGTGCAATGATTTATATATCTACGGGTTATGTGGCAAATTACAGCTATGAACTAATTGTGGTTTCTGTTTTACAGGTGTTTGAACTGAGTCAGGTGTGAAATGGAGTCTGTTGAATGCCAAGCAGTGATCCGGTTTTTGTATTTGAAAGGACGCACACTACAGCAGACTTTTGATGAAATGGAAGAAACTTATGGTGATAATGCCCCATCATATGACCTTGTAAAACGCTGGCATCGTGAATTCAAACATGGCCGGAAGTCTGTGGAAACAGCTCCCAGACCTGGTCGTCCCCCGCCCTCCTGCCATTGACGAGGCATCTGTCCGTCAAGTTGAGGCTGCCATTTTGGAAAATCGACGCATTACTATTCGCCAAATAGCCCAAGATGTCAAGATTAGTACAGGGTCTGTGGAAACTATCATTCATGACCATTTGCATATGCATAAGGTGTCTGCCAGATGGATTCTCAGGTTGCTCACATCATTCCAGAAGCGATAACGCGTCGAGTGCTCGAGGATGAAGTTGGAGATGTGCCAAGAAGATGAGTCAAAGTTTTTCAAAAGACTGATTACACAGGATAAAACCTAGGTCCACCACTATGATCCAGAGACCAAAGTCCAGTCAATGCAGTGGAAGCACTTGGACTACAACCTCCAAAGAAGGCAAGGGTTCAGCCTTCCGCTGGCAAGGTCATGCTCACAGTCTTCTGGGACCAGGACGGAGTAGTGATGAGAGATTTCCTGGCAAAGGGTACCATAATTACAGGAGCCTATTATGCTTCACTTTTGAAGAAATTAAGGGAAGCTATCAAAATTAAGAGGCGGGGCAAGATCAGAAAAGGTACCCTCCTCCTGCGGGACAACGCTCTGGTCCACAACTCGCATGTCGCGAGATCAGAAGCACGGGCGTGTGGTTATAAAATCCTTACCCATCCTCCCTACTCTCCTGACCTTGCACCCTCTTACTTTAACCTCTTCCCAGCCATGAAGTTGTTTGTGAAAGAAAAGCGTTTCCCAGATGATGCAGCCTTGATTTCTGAAGTCACGTCGCGGTTGGAGGACCAACCTGGGGTGTTCTACAAAAACGGTCTCCAGAACTGCATCAAACGATGGGATAAATGCATAACTCTGGGTGGTTCCTATGTAAAGAAAGACTAATAACTGTGCCAAGTTTCGTTGCTCTACTACTATGGAAAGTGGGTCAAGGGCATTACTTATTGCATGCTCCACGTAGTTTGCTGCATTCATTTATATGATTTACCGTGACCACGCTTTGTTCATAGGGTTTATAGGAGCTGATTTCATAGGTTCTTTATATTTTAGCTTTGATAAAGTTAGTTTTAATTGCATTGCTCTATGCTGCGCTTATTGATTCTGTTTATCTGATTAAATGCCCTTTCCGTAGCCATATCCAGGTGTTTTGCGAGTCTCTTTTTTGTTATTCTTATAAATCGCCCGTGTAGCTTTTTATTTTGCACTGTTTTTTCTCGTTTCTCTGTTTCCTTGATTTCCATTTTGAAAAGTTACATATAAATTTATTATATCAGCAAGACAATAAGGAAAAGTAAATGGGAAAATTAAGAATAAAAGAAACCTGTTTAGGTCATGTCATTTCGAAGCTAAATGATTTTCTTATCTTGATAAGCATCGCTTTGTTAAAGATATATTCTTTGATAGCAGATTTGAGTGTGTGTGTGTGTGTATATACTCTTCATTTGTTTTTACATAAACAGTAATATGTTGCTGCACATTCATGAGCATGTTTCGGTCAAGTAGTTATCAGTAACTAGAGACCTCTTCAAGCGATACGGCTTATACGAAAGCAAAGTTTGCAATGAAAATATCAGGCTTTCCTCATCACAGAGAGTTAATATCAGGAGGTTCCTTCAAATGTTGTGAAAAAAAGATTCGGTTGTATGCAAATAAGATCCAATAGGGGTGCAGATTTGAGTTTGTGTTTAGATATAGGGATGAATAGGAAAGGGTGGGGGTTAAAGGTCAAGATAGAGGTAATGGAAGACAAGAAGGTATTCGTATGCGTGTGCGATAGCCGCCGTAAATCTTAAGCATACTAGTGTGTATAGGTTCAAACAGTAGGAGAATGTGGACTTGACATATATATGCTTAAAAGTTTCAGATTTAATCCGGGTTATTCAGTTATAAAAATGCTTTTAATTTGACTAGAATTTTATGTGGTCAGAAAATGTCTGACTTATGTTGCTCTCTTGTATATCTCCGCCCCACCAATTATCAATACACACATTAGTGAAGTAGTTAAGAGATAAGAAAGAAAAGGAAAAGACGCAAGGGAGAAAAGAAGAAAAAAGAAAGAAAGAAAAAAAAAGGGAAAGAGGAAGAATGAATAGAAACCATAAATGATTTATTGGTGGTGATTCTAAGGTATGTCTTTCTCCTTCCCATTCGTTCCCCATCCCAGT
Organism: Euprymna scolopes; assembly: GCF_053919585.1. Lineage (NCBI taxonomy): Eukaryota > Metazoa > Mollusca > Cephalopoda > Sepiida > Sepiolidae > Euprymna > Euprymna scolopes. The sequence goes on from NC_136483.1 coordinate 59,024,860, forward strand.
CCACTCCCTCACACTTACTCCCATCTCTAATCATAGTTTTTTTCTTAATTTACTACACGAAGCTTTCAAAGTTGTACAACAACAACAATAATAATGATAATAATATCTAAAAATGTATATAATAAATTTATCTCCATGCTTAGATACAATCATTTACTTTTATTGTAAAAATGATAATCAAGAATAGAAGGTAATGGGGGATAAACTGATGTAAATGATAATGATAATTTAATGTTGTAATGAAGGTTCAGTGTATTCTTAAAGTCTGATAAAACACTAAACGTTAAATATTTCGGTTTTTCCTGTATTGATGCGATGAATTATTTTTCGTGTCATCTACACTGTTCTGTTCACATTGTTAAAATCTCATTGGCAGACATGTTAATTTATGTTATAAACCTGCAAATGAGTGAAGCTGGAGAATATGGCAATGTATTTGCACATTACTATTAGCTAGATATCTTTTATTTATCTTAATTTAAACAAAACTTGTTTTATTATCCAAATTATATTCTGGTGATAACTGACGCGAGTCGAAAGTTGGATTAAAAACGTCATTAACACATCATGAAATTTGAATGTTACATTTATCCTTTGCTATAGAATTCGTTAGTTTCGTGGAAAAGTTGATGAAAAAATTCGATCTTTATAAAATCTAATATTTTTTTAACCATCTTTTGAAAAAATAATACATACCCGCAGATTTATAATAAAGACCAATGTGTATTATTTTTTCACACACAAATTATGTTTGTGTGTATAAGAATATAAATTATGAAAATAAAAATTAAGACAGTTACAATATTTATTAATTCATCAAATATCAAAAGCAAAGGAGGAAAATTCTTAATCCTTAATCTTTGAAAATCCGTTGATTTAAGAATTAAGATTTAAAAAAAAAATGTAGTTAAGAATTAAGAAATTTTTATTCCTTGCTTTGGATATTTGATGCAATTAGTACCTATTGTACTAGTCTCAATTTTATTTTATTCATTCACCGTTTTGTTTCTATTGCTCTATTTTTTTTTTTTTTTTAGCTTTTCTCTTTTCTTGACGGGTTATGCAATAAAGATATCGTATTTATCATTATAATTTCACACACGCACCGAGAAAATTTATTAGCCGGTAAAAACGTGCCCGACAAGACCGTTTCAAGTGTTAATAAACTGACTGTTGAGAGTCAGACAACTTTCTCCGTCTGAATGTAATTCTTATAGAAATCCACAACAGGTCAACAGAATTGCTAATATACTATACATATTAAATTAAAATATACTATTATATAAAAAATCTAAACCTACACTCTTATATGATCTTGAATGAAGACTATTTGATTTGTTATTTTTGACACACATAGACACACACGCATTATATATATATATATATATATATATATATATATATATATATATATATATATATATATATAATTAAAGATGAGGATTAAAAGTTATAACTTTATTATATCATCAGAACAATAAGTTAAGGAGAAAATGAAAGAAAACGCCTTTTTAATCCATGGCATTTCGAAGCTAAATGCTTCTCCTCAGAAGAGGAGAAGGGCCACAATTATACAAAATGCAAATATAGAAAAAATTGCTTAATAACATTTAGATATGAAATGAAAATGAATGAATAGGATAATACGATAGACCGTAATTAAAAGTATGCACAACATATAAGGATAAATCGGAAGGGTAGTATAGATGTAAGTAGTAAAAAAACTGTATGCCATTATGAAATAATAGGGATTACTAAAGAAGTGCCAATAATAAAAAATAAAAAGGAGAATATAGGGAATATATTAGAGAAAGTGAGGAAAGGAGATAGAAACAGTAAATGATAAGTATTTAGCCATGACCTGAAGAAGGCTTTTGTTAAATTTTCCCTTTTTCATTACTATCCTGATGATATAATAACGTTATATAAAACGTTTACTACTCATTTTTCATTTAATATAATTGTTTGCTTCTGTTAATAGTGTTCAAATTTTCTTATATATATATATATATATATATATATATATATATATATATATATAATTAGTATGGCTATAAAGCTATATCCGAACTTATGCTGCTCTTTGTGTGCGAACTTCAACTAAGTACGCGTTTTTTCTTTCATTTTCTTTTTGGAAAGTTGTCCAAAAATCGCCCTTTTAATCCTGCTTATTAAGAACAATCTGATCTACAAAAATTCATTAAAAAGAAACAAAAACGAAAAAAAAGCAGACAATGCGATTGAAATCTTCTTAAGGCATGTCGCCAAATTTTGTTTATTTTTCGCTATCATCTGAATCCTTCTTAACTGATCACCGATCTCGTTCTTTTGTTTGTTTGCTTTTTATGTTCCAGATTCAAAATAAATCCGTTTTTAAATGATAATCTTTCTTATTTAATTTATTTTGACTGCCGACGTCATTGTCCTTTTGTCTGGCAACATGGACAAAGAAAACACCGTATGTTTTTGGTGTTTAATACGAGAATCTTTATAAAAATTGGGATGGGAATATAGCCTTTTCCTTTTTCAACGATTACATCAGCAGATAAACAAAAACCAAAAACCAAAAATAAGACTGATAACTCATTGAATTTAGGTTATGAAGGTTATTAAGAGTGCTCAATAAAAGCAGACTAAGATATATAAATATAATGTTTAAATGAGCCCCTGACGAGACGATTAACATAGTTAAAGGTTAGATTAATCCGCGTGGGATTTTCTGATTTTTATGTATGTATATATTGCCTAACAAATCCTTACGACGATGAAGCGCGGAAAATTCTGTGTAACTTAATTGCCATATATACTTTCAACCTTTACTTCTAAGTGCTACTTACGTATCGAGCACTTTCGAAGTAAATACTGAAAATAGGGGTATACAATTTTTTTGTAGATATATTAAATACTACTAATACTACTAACAATAATGATATATATATATATATATATATATACACTACATAGTGTACAGATTTGAAAATCGATTACATAACATTAGGATTATGTTCTATATGTGGATAATGTAGGCCGACAAAACTCTTAATTTCATATTAATATGTCATTGAAGCAAAAACTGATTTACATTCTGTATTATAAACAATTGAAACGTACAATGTTTCGTTGGTTGGTTAATTTTACGGCATATCAGTCCTTTCTATTTGAGATAGAATACGCAATAATAATTAAATTCATATATGAACGTCCTACACACGAAACACACTAGAGTAAAGATGCATGGGCAACGTCTCCTCGGTAGAGCTAGTATATATATATATATATATATATATATATATATATATATATATATATATATATATATATAGGAAAAAGGAACACAAAAATTGTTTTCATATTTATTGACGTTTTGTCTTTAATCCAACCTTTAACGAATGCAGATGAAACTTCGATTAACGTATAAACAATAATCAAACACTGTGTAAAAAAAAAAAAAAATGAAAAACAAAATTAAGTCCATACTGCTGCGTTCTGTTACTCATAGTGCGTATAGAACAAGGATTTGTTGGTATTGGAGTTCTAAGATGTCCAAGTTGAAATCAGTAGGGAAGCATCGTCGCGGTATTATATTGCTCACGCGAGAAATCATTGCAAACCATCTCTCTTCATGGAAAGTCCATATTACGCTAGACACACGGGTGTTTTGTTGTTGTGATAGCATCACCAGTTCTTGTCGTGAATACATCACAAGAAAGAACCAAAGACTGGAGCTCAGTCAAGGACGTTTTGTTGAAGATGTATTTTTTAAATGATTTGCAAATTACCCATCATTTGTAATATAATGCATTATGGATAATTATTATTCTACTTGCACGTTTGGGGGTGCTGACAAAATCACCGGAGGATTAAACTTGGTTTCGCCGTATCAGTTTTAAAAGCCAACTTGAGTAAGCTTAACGATTAGCGGTCGACTCCACCACACCTCCTTTGACGTAGTCTCAAGGACTCTTTCGCTTACACCGATTTTACTTACCCCCCCCTCCCGTTTCATTGACACCACCCCCTGGTAAATCCCGGATTACAGGTAGGTGCCCGCAAGCCCCAGGCTTAACAGACTTGGCACCCACCAAAGAGGGTTTTGGCAGCAGACCAATGTCAGGAAGGACAAGGCATGAATAATTTTTTTTTAGTTTCATTTTCATTCAATCCCAACCATTCGGCTTTTATGAGACAACATTTCATTCTTACCATGTGTATATGCACCCCCGCCCTACTTCACAGCAGCTGATTAGGGTCAAATCTATATGTCCAACTATTTCGGCACCTCTACTTATACGACGCTAGGTATGCTTACATATTTTTATGTACGAAATTCTCTGCTAAACTAATTAACTGATTATTATGAATTTTTGGAAACAGTTGCCAGGTGTAAAAGATGAAAATGTCGTCATATTTACTTTCATTTAATGTTATGCAAAAAGGGTAAGGAAGAGGTAGAAGCCCTTCTTGAAAATTCACACATCCGATTTTATGGAATTTTTACAACAGATATGGATTATCAATTGGTAAATATTTCTCTAAATTCAGTCTTCTTTGAAGTATTTTAAAAGGGGGTTAAGGGACGTAATATGGACAAAGTCTTCCTTTTGAAAGTTCAAAAATATCAGATTTGCACTGAATTAGATCCACAGTTATTAGAAACTAATTAAGTAAGAGGTTTAATTCTTATTAGCAGGCTGCCAGTCGTTGCCCGGTTACGTAAAATACGTATAAATGTTATATTTTAATTCATTCAGAAACTGAGATATGTGCATGCGAATATTATGTTTTCTTCTGAACAATTCATTTATTGCAAATAAAAAAATACTCGATCTGAGATCAGAGCCAAAATCTAAAGACAGTGAATCAAGTACGATGACCATTACACCAACTTGCCACGATTTAAAAAAGGATTTAAAATCTACTTAGCTGTCATGTTTCACGACCGCGCATGCACAGTCCTGAAACAGTTGACACAAAGATAAAAATCGGATGACCCCTCCCCCCAAGTACCAATTTTTCAATTTTGAACCCTTAAAAGTTTTCCACGTGTCTGAATACTCTATATATCAAATTTCAAGTCTGTAGATCAAATATTTGTTGAGTATATAGGTTGAGAATTGTCCTCACACACACTCACTTTTATAGGTATGTAGATACATTAAGATCCTTAAACTTCAAGTCTCTAGAAACAAAATCAAGCAATTTAGAAAAAAAGGATTAAAATAAATATTCTAGACAAAAGGTTGTCATTGTTTCAATCTTCGAAGTTGTAATGCAAATTGTCTTGTTCGGAAAATCAATTTTATCTGTTCTGAAATGAATATTTTAGTTACTAATAAAATCTATAAGTTCCGGTTGCAAAAGAAATCTTCACATTTGCTAAATAATCCCAGTTTTACAGGAGTTTAATTAGTACACGTTGTAGTTCCAAATTGTGTCCGATTACGTATATATTCATTGAAACGTTCGCATCGTTACACGTGTTAGAATGTTACGTATGGTTGTAAGTAACAATTGAGAATCAATAGAGGGTCTTTATATTTTATCCAGTTGAGAGAGAGAGAGAGAGAGAGAGAGGGAATGGATAAAAAATGAACAAAAATGGTGGAGAGTGAGTGATAGAGAAACAAAGAGATAGGAAAAAGTGAAAGAGGAAGAGAGGAATACGGAATAGAAGAAAAATGGAGAAAGAGGGAAGAAGGGAGAAAAAGGAAGGAAGAGAGAAATAGGGAGGAAGAAAGAAGGAAGGAAGAAAGAAAAGGGAAGAAAAAAGGGAGGAAGAGAAAAAGGGAGGAAGAAAGAAATAAAGGAAGAAGGAAAAAGGGATTAAATAGAAAAGGAGAGAAAGAAAGAAAATGGGAGGAAGAGGAAGAGGGAGGAAGAAAGAAAAAGGGAGAGTGAGAGAAAAGGGAGGAAGATGGAAAAGGTGAGGAATATATATATATATATATATATATATATATATATATATATATAACTGTGCATATATATACACACACACACATATGAAATGTAAGTGAAGTAAATTAATTATGTGTCAATTAGGGTTTATCATTTGACGCAAATAGATTTTCCTTCCATTGAAATGGATAATTAGGAAGACACAAATCATTTAATAAGAAAAGATAACATTTAAAACAGATTTGTGGCGTATTTTGAAAAGAAACGAAAACCTGTCGGCTCTCCAGACACGTGACAATTGTGCGCATACGCCCGACTGCGCGCAGCGAAAGGAGCGCCGTTTTGTTTTCGTCTCGTTTTAAACCAAAAATAACAAATATAAAATAAAATTGATGACATCGTCTCGCTTTCATTTATTTTGACATCTCGTATCTTCGTGCAAGGCGAATTAGGCGATCAAGTGCTTTGAACTCGTCAAATAAAAGCGCGCGAACTTTTACTTTCGCTTATTAGCCCCTGTCTCCGCCTAAGTGTTTTCAGATTTGGATTGTGCTTGCTTTTTTCTCTTTCTTTTTTCCCTTTCGATTTCTTTCTACTATATCTCTCTCTTGTATTGTTTTCTTTCTTTATTATATGAAATATTAGTTTTTAATTTCCTTTTTTTTCTTTTTGTTTCTTTCACCCCTTTTTTTTTCATTGGAAAATATTTTAATTTCTTTCGTTTTTACTTTTATTGGTTTGTACTTATTTTCGTTCTTTCTTGTACTTTTCTATTTTCTTCTATTTTATTATTCAATGTTTTAGAGTCTTCTTTCTCCCTTCGTTCTTATACACGCATCTATTCCTCTTTGCCTTCTTCCTCTCCCTCTCTCACGTATTTTTCTTTTCTTTCTAACGTGTTTTTCAATTTCGTTTCTTTTTATTAGTTTTCTTTCCTTCTTTATCTCGTACATTCTACTTTCTTTTTAATTTTCGTTATCCTTCCTCTCGCCCTTTTCCTTTATTTTCTTCCTCTTTTTGTTTTATCTTCCGTCTTCTATTATTTATCCTTTTAATTTTCTTCCTCCCTCTAACTATAGTATTCCTTTCTTTTTCTTTCTCTCTCTTAATAGGAAGTAAAAGTAGAGGCGGTAACGAGAGGAAAATGAGAGAAGAGAATCTAACAGAGATTAGCAATATTAGGTTTTGCTGTTGCTACTACTACTACTACTACTACTAATTGTTAATAAAAACTAGAAAACAGTAGAAAAGGAGAGATATAACAAGATTTAGACAGCATATAAACCATGAGGACTTTCAAACAACATATAATAATAAAAATGACATCTGAAAACCTATGATGGATCAATTGTCAGTGAATTACAGCTAATTAAACGAATTAAATTGAAAATCTTTTCACATATGATTGAATCATGAGTACGTGGAAAAAGTCAGCATGCATTTTAGTGTAATTAAAACATATAAAAAATAGCCCTAGAGAAACAAACGTTAGTAAACTCATATTTACTATAATTATAGCTTTAAAGAAGCCGATATGAATTGGTTTGAACTTGGAATGAAAACACGGTTTGTGAAAGAGTAACCTTCTAATAAGTGTATTTTCGGCCGGATAGCGCCAGGTGACCTTACTTACGAGTGAGTATATGATTAGAATAATGAATTGACGAATTAAGAAATGGTTTATTCAGAAATGTTTACTAGTCGTAGTATGAGAGATAATTGACCATTTCAATTCGTCTTGTTATGTGTTGATGGCTGAAACTGTCAACTTGAACGACAAGGACGAGTGCCAGCGACGATGTCCAATTTTACGCCCGAGTGAAACGAGCACATCTGCTCCAACCCTTATATATAATTCATCACACGATTGAAGATGACTCATGAGAGTCGAAAACGTTCGCGGCTATGTAAATTTCTTTTTACAATCGAACACAACGTTCAAACGCTGGTCTGCCAAATAGAAAAGACGGAATGCAAGAGAAACAAACATGAAGTAATCCCCGTTTTCAACGAAACACACACACTTATATATGGAGAGAGAGAGAGAGAGAGAGAGAGAGAGAGAGAGAGAGAGAGAGAGATTAATAGCGTGGTACACTAATGAAGCTACACTATATATTTTCTGACCTAGCAGACCAGGTGGGCCCAACTTGGTTTATAAACGAGGAGAAATCGTTTCCATGAGAAGAATTGTAGAGAAATTTTCTACAGAGATTTGAAAGTCGAAAAAAAAAAATCAACTGCTCACTAGCAGATAAACTTTCAACGGTTTTAACTGCCCCAGATTCGAGAACTATAAACAATCACGAAAGATACTAATTCTATCAGATGGTCGAGTCTAGATAGAAATCCTGTCGAACTCGAGATATTTACGCCGCATACTCGCGCAAGCACCGTAGAATTGAAAATATAATAAATTATTTGTAAAACAGAATTCGATGTTGAGTTTTTTTTTTTCAATCAATGAAAATAATTATTTCTATGCATAGATATCGGATATGTTACCCCAACACACGTACCAATGTTTTGTCTACACAGAAAAACTCAAGACATTAATAATTATCCCCATTTAACACTAGGAGAGATCGGCTTCTATAATATATATATATATATATATATATATATATATATATATATATATGCGTACATGTATACATAATTACATATATATATGCACACATATATATATATATATAGAGAGAGAGATATACATATATATACACATACATACACACACACATATATGCATATATACATGCATATATATACATACAGTGATGATCATATTTATTGGCACGGTAAAATAAAAGTTAAATTTTGTCTAATAAATTCTAAAAAAGGGATTAAATTAAAGAAAATAACAAAGTATATTATGTATTTTTAACTGGCCTTTCCGATGCAGCAATCGGATTTTAGAAAAAATAAATAACAAAGGAACAACAAACATAATTGCAAAAAACCCTTGTTCAAAATTATTGGCACGATTTATTTAATAATCAATTGTATAGCCTTTGGCCTTGATCACCTTCCTCAGTCGCTTTTCATAGTTTACAACCAAGTTGTTGCACTCTTCAGTAGTAATTTTAGCCCACTCTTCCTGACAATAATCCTCCAATTGAATAAGATTCTTAGGCTTCCTTTGCATTACCCTCAATTTTAATGTTCTCCATAAATTTTCAATTGGATTAAGGTCTGGGCTTTGTGATGGCCACTCCAAAACATTAATATGATTGTCCTCAAGCCATTTCTTAGTCAGTTTAGCCGAATGCTTTGGGTCATTATCTTACATGAACCACCAACGACGACCAAGTGAGAGCTCTTTAGCAGAGTCTTTCAGGTTTTCATCCAATATTTTAACATAATCTTCCTTTTTTATGCTACCTGTGACCTTAACAAGTCGCCCTGGTCCAGAGGCAGCAAAGGATCCCCAAAACATCAAACTGCCTCCACCGTGCTTCACTGTGGGTATGGTGTTCTTAGGCAGGAAAGCTTCGCCAGATTTTCTGTAAATATAAGACACTTTATTATGGCCAAATAACTCTATTTTCGTTTCGTCAGTCCATAGAACACGTTTCCAGAATGCAACATCTTTATCAATATGACGTTTTGCAAAGGCTAGCCTTGCTTTCAGGTGCATAGGCTTCAATAAGGGAGTCTTTCTCGGACGACATGCTTTTAAACCAGCTCTCTTCAAAACTCTACCAACTGTATGTCGAGATACATTCACTCCAGAGGTGCTCTGTTCATCAACAATCTCCCCAACAGAGATCCTTGGGTTTTGTTTTACTTGTCGAACAGTTTTCCGTTCATCTCTTGGGGAAAGAATCCTTTTTCTCCCTCTACCCTCTAAACTCATAACGTGGCCTTGCGATTTGAACTTGTTTATTATGGCTCTAACAGTGGATTTGGGAAGGTTTAGCTTCTTTGAAATCTTATCATAGCCCTCCCCATTGGTATGGCATGCTACAACAAGCTTCCTGACGTCTTCGCTGTGTTCCTTAGTTTTAACCATGGCGATTGAAAATTATAATTTAGTCACTTATAATAGTTTAAATAAATCGCTATCTAAAAATTATCTGAAAAAAATTATTCACTGAATTAGCGTTAAACAAGCATAATATGGCTATAAAAAAGTTCAGAAAACACGTAAACCGGAAATTGATTGATATTATACTGATACTAAAAGAAAAACAAAGCCGTGCCAATAATTTTGAACAAGGGTTTTTTTGCAATTATGTTTTTTGTTCCTTTGTTATTTATTTTTTCTAAAATCCGATTGCTGCATCGGAAAGGCCAGTTAAAAATACATAATATACTTTGTTATTTTCTTTAATTTAATCCCTTTTTTAGAATTTATTAGACAAAATTTAACTTTTATTTTACCGTGCCAATAAATATGATCATCACTGTATATATCAGTATGTTCATAGCTATTCATATGTTTCTATGTATCTGGCTTTAAGTTCGTTTTTATCTATTTTAGTCTATCTATATCAATCACAGACTTATTCACTATTCATATCAATTTTACATATCATTCTAAGTATGTCTCTCTGTATATTTATCTGTTCTTATATCTATTTAAGTCTGTTCCTAGTTTATATCTGCTTGTATAATATGTTCTTCGGTTTGTTCCTATTAATATCTCGATTTATATTTTTCTATTGCGGTATCTATCTGCGACCCGATGATCGTCTTCCTGATCACGCTACGGTAAAACAACAACACAGAACGAGTACTTGGTGTAAATCAGTTAAGCTGTGTGTGTGTGTGTGTGATACAGTTACGTCGCGTAGAAAAAGGAAACCCAAACATTTTTCGTTCCTAGCCGTCTGATTGCGTCGACACCCAACGATTTTTTTCTCAGCCCAGTCGCCCGGCTTCGATTTCAATCTCTCCAATTTTTCGGGGGATCTCTGAGCTGCCAAATGACCCAAACTGGAAATCGTCCTCAACTGTCGCAACCCCAAAACTGTCCGTTAAGTGTCCTAAAACTCAGTGCAATTCCCCTAAACTAACTCTAAATACATATTGACTACTATTATTCGGCCGTTTTGTTCAAAATCACTGCCACACCTTAATTAGCAATCGTATTTTAATTCCTGTGTGTATCTTGGTGAACAACTTCCTATACTTTTTTCTGCTGATAAACTTATTTCCCCTCTCTTGTTATATATTCTTCATTTTTATTTCATAGCACTGAGGGAGGGTCAATAGTATCACATATCTATATATCTACTGGAACACGTTTACTCCATAATGAGTACACTTTTTTATGTTTAGTTAGTAAATAATTTTATTCGTGTTTTGTGTCTATTGATAAAGACCGTCATCTCGACGGGAATGAGACGTACGTTTCAAAAGGCAAATCCCTTATCGCACTTCACAATCATTTCCTTAGTACACACCTTTTTTATTTGTTCTCTCTTGTTTGATATTTTCCGCCTTTTTATATTTGTTCGCCGCCATTTTGATTTCTATCATTCCTTCACGGTTGTCGTCCGTCTCTCTTTCACAGTTCCTCTAATTTCCTTGCATTTGTTTTTCTGCTTTATCGGCTCATCCATTTTTTTTTGTCCTTCTGAACTTCTAATGTTTGTTATTGTCGTTTTGCACGGAAGACGATGGCCTGCTTTGGGAGAGGGCGTTGGCATGGAAGCTGGGTGTTTAGGAGTGAAGGCTCTCCCTGGACATTCCCGGAGTCGTCGACGGAACGGAAGCCATCTTCTACGCCCCCACCCCTCCGACTGACCGATCTGAGATGCCGAAAAGCCATCATCGGCTGACACTGCACAAACGTCATTTTCCTTTTTGTGATTCAGTTGATTCTCGATCGCCACACATCATTTGGTCGGAAGAGGGGTGGGGAGAAAGAGGGGAGTGGAATCGGTGGAAAATAAAAACAAAACAATTTACAATGATGAAGAAAAAGAAGAAATGAGAGAGAGAGGGGGGGAAGAGAGTATAGGCAATGCGATAAAAACAAAGAAACGAACAAAGGGATGATGGTGGGGAGCAAAGAAAACTAAAGAAAATGAAAAAAAGTGATGCAGGCAAGGCGGAAGATAGATAAAGGAAAGGAAGAATAAGAAGAAGAAAGGAAAGGGAAGGACTATATAAGAATGAAAGATAAAACGGAGAAGAGGAAGTAAAGAATAAATGAAAAGAAGATTGGGGAGAAGAAAGAAAAGAAAAGAATAGAGAAAGAAATGATGAAGAAAATGAATGAACGAGAGAGAGAGAGAGAGAGAGAGAGAGAGAGAGAGAGAGAGAGAGAGAGAGAGGGAGAAGAATGTAAGAAAGAGAGAGAGAGAAAAAAAGTAGGAGAGAAAGGATGTGATTTGTGCATACACATTTATTATTAATAATAATAATAATAAGTAATGGAGCAATTTCCATGTTTTTCCCGATTCCGATATAATTACCAATTCTGTTCTGAATACCTGATGTTGATGCAAAGATCGATTTCGATACTTCTAAAATCTCTAAATATTTAGTTATGAAGTTTTTGTTATTTTTATTTTCGGATTACCGCAAAAAAAACCCTATGTAGTATATGCACATATTTTTGAAAACATAACAATTCACTTGTGAGAGGGGGGGGCTGATCTATAGATTTTAGTTTTACTGGTATTTCAACATTAATAATTATTTTATCATTAGTACCAGCAATGAAAATTTAAGTTTTAAACAAAATGAAAAAGACAATTAAAATCATCTTTTTAGACTTCTAGGAACAGGCACAATTTGTCGTCTCAACAACAGCAATAATAATAACGACAACAACAACAGTAGAAATAACAGAACTTAAACTGCCCAATAAAAATATAATATGGCCTCTCTCTCCCTAGCCGATAAAAAAAATGAATTACCTGTTGGTACCAGAAAATAGCATTTCAAGATCTAAGAGTATATTTATACAACTAAATATTACTCCTTCTGGATACTTCATGGAAATTAAATAATTGAAAACTCCTTGGTAATATTAGTTGAAATTAGGTTTCTCTCATATATTGATAAAAATATAAACAACTTAATCTGATGAAGAACTTTTTTTTAATTTGTCTATATAATTTAAGTGAACGCATGTGCATCTGGTTTCCTCCAATAATCAAGTATGCAAATGCTTTTTATTAGTAAATAAAGAGAGACTTCATCTTAATAATAAATGATAATAATGAAGAAAAGTAATCACGCATAAAAATTCAATTTTATGAATAAAGAGAAGAGGCAACAACTGATAATATAAAAGCAAAGAAATAATTTCTTTTATCTTTAAGCGACACAATCAAATATTCCATTGTTTGTAATATTATCTTAACTAAAATAGTGCACATCGATCTCGCGTATTTTTGTGAAACTTTACTCGTCTATTTGTTCTTTACATAAAACTGAACCCGTATTTGTTGTTTCTGATAAGTTTTATCTTGATTAATTTTTTCGGATTTTGCAGTAAGATTTAGGGTTTTTTTTACAATCCACAGAGATTCGAAAAATTGGTTCATAAAATAAAATATATAACAAATAAATGCAAGATAAGTTACTCTTCTACCTAGCTGGGCAGGTTTTTGTGTTTTTACTTTATGTAATATGTTTATTCAGCTCGCAAAACAAGCAATGTCGACCGGAACGCAACCAGGAGAAAAAAAAAAAAGAAAAAAAAAAAGAAAATGGTTAGATTGACTTTGTTATGCTGGCATTTTTTGTGGTCGCGTACCATTTGACATTGCTTGTTTTTTTTTCAGCCGAATAAACATTGTACATTAAGTAAAATTACCCAAAACCTACCCATTTAGGTGGAAGAGTAACTTATCTTGCCTTTAATAACATTTATCTGTTATATATTTGATATTGACCACTTTTCGAATCACTGTGGATTGTAAAACAAACCCAATATTTATCTTGCACATGAAAGCAGTAAGATATGAACTTTTATTGATGAAAATGAATTATTCTCTGCTCCCTCAGGCAACGTCGAGTAATCTTGTTAGTATAAAAGAAAAGTCTGTCGGATGCGTACACTGTGCACGCTATTGCATCTATTTACGCCTCCGAAACGAAACTAATTAACAGACATGATTATCAGCGAATTTTATTGGTTGATAATCATGTAAAATTACTTTATTGGTTGATCATTGGTTGATAAGATGTAAAATTACTTTATTGGTTGATCATTGGTTGATAAGATGTAAAATTACTTTAAATCCCGTTCTAACTGTTCGTTGCGTATTTCTGGTCGAATCGAATGTATGTTGGCTATTTAAATTTAATCATATCAGGTTTTTCATATTTTATTCTATGTTAATTTGAACTTTGTTTTCAGATATCAATTAATTTGATTAAGTTTTCATATACATAATTAAGCATATACAACAAAAGTAGATGCTATTTCTAGCACATTAAGGATGAATCTGTTAAATATGCTGAATAAAAAATATTCTTCACTTGGTATGTGTTACGACTTGTAACTCTCTAATAAGTTTATTAACGATAAAAAAAAAATGGTGATAATTGTTGATAATTCATAGATTTAGTTTATTTCATAATACTAATATGTTTAAATAAAGCATGATGTTTACTGATGAAGAAGCAAAGACTTGTAACTAGAAAATAAAAAGACTAATTCTTTTGTTAACGAATTAATAACCAACAGACAATCGACAGAATAGTATATAAAAACAAAATTGCTAAACAAATGAAATTTGGCATCCGGATTTCGATTTGAAATATTGGTGGTAAACAATGAAGAATTGAAAGGAATGCTTAGTGACGTCAATCGTTAAGAAGGCAAAGTCGATGTAAATAAATGAATAGTAGGCAAAAAGAGGAGAGAATGAAAGCCAAAAACAGCGTGAAAAAAGAGTAAAACGATTTACATGAAGCCACACATATACGCACACACATATCAACGTACACAGAAAACATACGCAAATATTCGATGAACAGTCTATCCGGTTTCGATTCTCCTTTAGAAAACTGAAGCACTTTTTATGGTAATGTTACGCTAAAGTGTGTCTATTTTATTACATAGTATCAATTTTTGTATTATTTACTACCGAAATAAAATATATATTATAAACTAAATGTATTACAGTAGAATAGGCTCGTGTGTGTGCGTGTTCACAACATATCAAGTATATATTAATGATGAAAAAATACCTGTTGTAAGCAATTGATTATTATGTTATAGATCGTACTTGGTCTGTTGATTCTATAATTTTATATATTAGCACTTCCGGTCATTGAAGTGTCACCTAAGCGAGATTATTATTATTATTATTATTATTATTATTATTATTATTATTATTATTATTGCCTAACAATGAACTTTCACACAGGTCATAAAGGTTCTTTCCTTGAAAACAACTTGTGGTGTTCACTGGAAGCTGGGTGACAGCAAGTCTCCTCAGTTTTCCAGTACTCTCCACCTCGTGATATCATTTGCAAATGAATTTGCATTATCGCAACAGCCGCTTACCATTATTATTATTATATAGAAATGTAGATGTTATGAAATAGGTAACATTCGGAGATAATAAAACAATTAGTTTGAGTCGTAATGAAATTTAGGATGATGACTGATAGGCCAGTTCGGAATGTAGTTGGATAAAAAAAAACTTGATTTAGAATAAGAATAAAATTGATTTTTGATGTCAGGGAGTTGGACAAACAATGGGACATTTTGAGATATACACGTTAGTCAGTCAGAGAGCAGTCGAGTTAGAGAACGGACGGAAGATGTAAAGGCCAAGGAAGCGTGCAACTACAAGATGGTGGCAACGTCAGGAAATAAAATTGTATGAAATTTATCCCGCGTGTCGATTTGCGTTCTTCGGGTGGAAGAAATCTTCATTGCAACTTTGAAGACCGTCAGTTCAGACTGACCGATGGAAGAAGATATGTTCCCCCTTCTGGCCTGTACTTCCACCGAAAGATGTTATTCGCCCCTTTGTTAAAACGACATCTGCTTGTATATTATTATCCGCATTTTGTGAACTGTTTATTGGATGTATTATACACACTAGACGATTACAGAGACATTATCATAAATATGTATAATATACACATTTATTATATAGACAATCACACGTATCGACACGAACATACGCTCAATAGCCTAAGAGACGATGCGAACGATGATACAAATATAATAAACGCAGATGATATGTATAAATACGTAAATATATACGCACATTATATACACCCGTTATGTAGACCAATATATAACAATAATGCCAATCGGTCAATAACGATCCTTCACCAAATGTTTAGTACGCCATAACCAATCGAAGTATGGAATGTACAATTTAACGGTGTGATCAAATTATTGAAAAGAGGTTGCCGATCGAGAATAAAACGACGATAAAAGAAAGAATAGAATAAACGACCCCAGCAGAGCAAAGTCAGAAAAACAACCCAACCAGTTCAAATGAATAGCAAACAACGATGCTAGCGATTATTTGGCTTAAGCTGAATATATCTGAGAGGGGATAGTTCTGTTAATGCAAGTCCCTTATGGTTAAATGTGATATTATCAAAAGTACCTAGATTATCTAAAGATAGGGGAAAGTTATCCTTAAAATGAGTTAATCAAATGATTACGGATAGTATTTGTAAACTAATTATAGTAGTTCTCGCTAGTTATAGATAACTTGACGAATGCACGTTAAAAGACAAACAGTTATGCACTAATTTTATACCTCTTTGTGAAGATTAAAGTTATGATACAGTGTTACCAAACCTTTTTGTATAGAATTCTTATTCAAAATATCGTTAAAATCCATTCCGTGATTTTGATTCTGGAAAGTGTCTTAAGCTTAAGGTGTTTTAAAAAGAAATTGAAAGTCAGAACATCTTTAATTGAGCTCAAACGACTGTAGATCAAGTTCATTGCTAATATGATATACTAGCTGAAAACCGGGCGTTGTCCGGTCGTACAACGCGCCTAAACATGATATTTATGCAAATTGCAGATTGCGTATGAATTATTATGGAATCAATTCATAAATAAATAAAAAACTAAAAAAAATAATGATAATGTCGTACAGCTAATTCAGTCTGTATTTATTTACAATATCACGTCAGCTGATATTTGGGCTTGACGATGAATGCCCTGGAAAGGTTACTTCTGATTAATGTTTAGTTTTAAAATATGCAAACGACACAAAATGATTTGCGGCGATTTTAAATCATACCTGTCCTTTTATCATAAATTGAACTCATTAATACAAAAAAACTAAAATAAAATGGTGAGGTACATCCGGGCTTGAAAAACGGATTATTCTATCTGTAGTCAAATGCTCGACCACTAAGCTACATCTCCAGATTATAATAAATCTGGTTTTTTTTTTTTTTTTTTTTTTTTTTTTTTTAAGAAGAAATGATTTGCTAAGATGATATTATCTCCCGGCGCCGGTGTAACGTAAAATATTCTACTGTAAAAATTATTTTTTTTATCTTTAAGTGAGAAAGGCCATTTTTAAGATTGGATTTTTTCGATTTTCGATACTTATCGGATGAATTTCTGTACAAAACATATGTAAGAATACTGCCAGACATAACTTTGTGTAAAATTTGCAAAAGATAGGCTCAGCCGTTTCGGAACCTATAAGGAAGGAACTCTCTCTCTCTCTCTCACACACACGCACACACACAAAGTGACTTTTATATAATAGTAGATATGAATTTTCAAAGGGCAGATTTTGCTCATATACTTTCTAAATACTTTAAATTACTTCAAAGAAAATGAACTTATGGAAATATTTATTAGTCGTTCAAATTTTAAAAAAATCGAAGGTATTTGAATTTTAACGAGGAGTTTTCACTGACTTTTTTGTCCCCTTGGTTGATAGTGCGGGATCTATTAGATTTGATACTTTTCATTTCTTTTTATGCCAATCTGGCTTGGGATCCAGCATATAATTATTTCTTTGTGTTTAGATAATGATTCAATTCTGTTTAGGTGTTTGATGATTAGAGGTTTTCGAGTTTTTTGGTATTTAGTGATGTTAGAACGCAAAGTGAACCTGAAAGTATTAGCAATATATGTTTATTATTCTTCTAAAATGTTGAGAGCTAGGTCGATGGCACATATTTCAGCAGTAAAAATATAGCTTTATGTTGAAAGGACCTTTTTAGGGTTGTTTCATTCGATATGGGAGAACACACCACTCTACTGTGGTCTTTGAAGTCGTCTGTGAAAATGTTTAAATGGTCAGGGTATTTCAGGAGGATATCACATGTTTTCTTTTGGTAGGTATAAGAGTGAGTTTTCACTTTTGGGAGTTCGTTTAATTTTAGTATTACTTTTTTTTTTTTTTTTTTTTTGAGAAGCCAAAGTGGAGTTCCAGTCAGTATGTGTTCTTGGATATTTTCTATAACCACTTCTGATTCCTGTAGTATTGTTTCCATTCTAAGACTAAAGAGCTTTATGGCTTTTCTTTTTGCTTCGAATGACTCTTTACCTCAGATTGAATGTAACTTCGTATACTGGATTACTTCGATACGTTTTTGATTTGGTGTAGTATTGAGCACCCAGTTTATGACTCCTTATATTTGAATATCAGTTTTTTTTTATCAAATATTATTCCCAGAAATTTGTGTTCTTCTACAGTGAGGCTTACTGTTCTTCCGAGTTTCAGTGTAAGGTCATTGTGAAGTTCTCTTTTGTGACAGAAATAAATGCATTTGTTTTTTTTTTTATTTGGAAAATCTAGATCCATTTTCCGTTGCCCATTTGTCTATTTTATTTAAGCATTGTTGGAGTTTGCGCTTAATGGCGTGTATATATATTTGATCTGTAATACACCAGGAGGTCATCTACATATAAAGATCCCTCAACGCCAGGTTCCAAACATTTCACTAAGCTGTTCAAGTTAATATTAAATAATGTCACGGATAATAAGCTATCTGGAAGGATTCCCTCCTCTTGGTTTGTTGTGCCCGAGGAAGCGGACCCTAAATTTGCGGTCTGATAAGAATCCTTTCATAAATTGTGGGGGTCAGCCTTTTAGATTTAGTTTATGTAAGTCTCTCATTATTCCATATAATGTCGTCTGCTTTTTCTAGGTCGAAAAAGATTGCTGATAGGTGCTCATTTCTGATAAATGCTTCCCTAATAGCTATTTCCAATCGAACTAGGTGATTAGTTGTGCTTTTTTTATTACAAAAACCACATTGTATGTTAGAAATAAGGTTGTTGGATACGAGATATCAAACCAATCTGTCATTTATTATCTTTCCATTATTTTGCACAAGCAGCTTGTTAATGAGATTGGTCTTATTTTTTTACGGGTTCGAATTATCTTTTCCTAGTTTTGAGATTGTTATTATTGTAGTTTGTCTCCATAAGTCTTGGAATTTGCCTTCTGTCCATAATTTGTTGTAGATGCTTAGTAGTAATTTCAGTGATTCTTTAGGGAATTGTCGTAAAATTTCGTAATAGATTCCGTCTGATCCTACGGCTGTGTTGTGCGATCTTTTAATAGAATCTTTTAATTCGGTTGATGTACGCAGTTTATTGTAATTTTTCGATTTAAAGTTTAGTTTATACTGTTCGGTATTTTGTTTAATTGTTATACATTTTATGTTATGGTTTTGATTCGATGAATTTTGGAAAATCGTTTCTGCTAGTAAGTCTGCTTTGTTTTTTTTTTATCGGTTACTCTGGAGTTATTTTTAAGAAAATGTTTAATTGGTGTTGATTGATGTTTACCTGCAATTTTTTAAAATCTTCCCCCATATTGCTCTCGATTCTGCAGATGAATCCAATTTGCTGACATAATTTTTCTAGCATTCTTTGTTACTATATGAGCTTTAGCTTTGTTTCATTTGTATTCCATCAAGTTTGTAGTTGTGGACTGTTTCTAAAATTTTTCAAATCCCCTTTTCGCAATGTGATGAATTCCCGACATTTATCGTCGAACCAGAGTCTGCTGTGTCTGTTAGGTGCTGAGGTTTTAGGGATGCATTTTCTAGTAATGTTTTTGTAAAAAAGAAATTACTGTGACATTGTTTGACTATGTGATTCAACATATACCTACATTTTTCTTTGTATAGTTGCCAGTTAGTTGGCCTTATTTAGTTTCCATCGCGGAAGTTTTTCACTGTTGAATTTTGAGCGTTCTATTAATATTGGAAAATGATCACTGCAACAAGTGTCGTCATGTACTTTCCAATTAAAGTCTATATACAGCGATGGGTTACATAAGCTTAGGTGGATAGATGAATGATTTTCGCTAGTTGGGTTAAAGTGTGTAGGTGCACTATCATTGAGGAAGCATATATCATTTTCATTAATCAACTCTTCCAGCATCTTTACATTCTCATAAGATGTTATGACTATTGGCATCTAAGAGGATGAAAGGTTAAGGTAATTGGTCAATGAGTTTTTTCAATTCGTTTTTATCCATGTCTTCATTTGATGGGATATATAGAATGCATACCGTCATTGTTTTATGTAGGATGACAATTGCTTGGTTGTTATGTTTATTTTGCTGTGGTGCATATCGTTTCTGATTAAGATAGTTACCACCCTCCCAGAAGACATGCCTCCGGAATTATGAGTGTAATTAAATGTTTTGTTGTTCTTTATATTGATGTTATCTTCTTGTTTCAAGAACGTTTCTTGAAGACAGATTTTGGCTGGGTTGAAGAATGAAATAAGTATAAGGAGTTCGGTATAATTTCATCTTATTCCATGACAATTCCATTGGATGATTTATTGCCAGATTTTTATTTCCGTCCATGAATTGATTATTATGCCTTTGCATATTTTGTTGCTTCTATTATCTTTCTTGCTCTTGGAAAGTTCTTGCAGGTACTTGCCAATGTTCATCCATTTCCATTTTTTGTGTTATTTTAGGTTTTTGGTTTGGTACTTCATTTGGTGTTATTTCTGGTTTGGATCTAGGTTGGGAATATTGGCGAGACTTTTCGATCTCCAGACTTTTTTGTTTGTTTTCAGTTGGGCTTCCTGATGTTCTCTGCCTAGGATATTATTCTTGGCTCCGATTAGTTCAAATTTGTTTTCGTCCTTAAACAGCACCGTTTCTATTTTCTGTTTGTTATGTTGATTTTTTTAAAAGGATATTGTTTTGGTGGGTGAAATATCTTTGGGTTTGATAGTAGTTTGGTTAAGTTTAACGTTTGCTGTTTTTTGTTTTGTTTGTAGCATTTGCAGTTTCATAATTTTGAGATTGGGGGTTTTCCTTTATGTCCCATTTAGTTAATCTAGTAAAATTTTTCTTTAATGTTTCTACTAGTATCTTAATTCTTTTATCATTCCAATCAGATTGTTTTATGCCTTTTACTGTCTTGAAATCGAGTTATTTGTTATTTTAGCTATATTTGCATACGTTGGTGAGTCTGGCATGCTCTCAACTAACCTTCTTGCTTCTGGGCATGATAGATTTTTGGCGTGTCTCATTGTAGTTATTTGTTTTTCCTTCTTCCAAACTTCACATTCTTTTGAGTCAGTCGCGTGTTTTTGTTTACAGTTTGCGCATTTTAATGGCATTTGATTGGCATTTTAATGGCATTTCACAATTAATATGTGCTAAATTTTGCCGCAGTTTTACATGTTGGTGGTTTGGTTCATCTGTCTTTGTGATGGCCAAATTTATCACAGTCGTGACATTGCAAGAGGTTTAGCATGTAAACGTCTACTTTTTCCATTTAATATCTGATTTTTATCTCATTAAGAAGTTTGGGAGTGTTAAAGTTGAGGATGTAGGTGTTCGTTGGAATCATTTAGTTTTTTTTTTTTTTAATAGTTACTATTTGGACGTCTATGACGCCTTGTTCATCTGGCGAGCAAAGTGAGAGATATTGGCTTTTTATCACGCCATTTGAGGAGATCAAAGTGGTGTGGGGTTAAGCTTTTATTATAAGGTTGTAGATATGGTTTTGGTTTAGAAGTGTAGTTGCTGAGAATGTATTGGATAAGGGAGGATGTTGAATCTTAGTTTTTTAATTGATGTGATTTTTGTTATAAATTTAATTTTTTTCAATGATGAATGAGGATAATTTAGTGATTGGAGTGTTGCTCTTTATTGACTCAAAAACGATGAATCTTGGAAATATTTCATCGTTAGTTTTGTTTTCTGATTCTGATTGTGTATGAGCACTCTAAGCTGGATTCAATATGGGGTATTTTGTTTTTGTTGGTTGCCATGGGTTATTTTTTATATTTCATCTTCCTTGCTTTCCACCTGCCTCGTAGGAGATGTTAGGGGGGACCTTTTTCCCTATTATCCCAGGGATACAAGGAAGGTATACTCACACTATCAGGGGGTTGTTAGCATTTCAGATTTCTCTTTGTTTTCTTGACGCATTTTTGATGAAAACAGTTTTAATCCCTTCCTGTAGATTGACTCTTGCCACCGCCTTCTGATACTAATGCTCTATCTCTTGTTTGTGATTAAGAGTCAGACGATTTTCGGAGGTGTCTGATGGTTTATGTTGCCTGAAGTAGATGGGTTTTATGTGCGTATTAAAGCTTGACTTGACTAGTCGATTGATAGGATCAGGCTTCTATGACTGCTTGTCTATCCTAATTAAGAGCCAAAGTGGTGTGTTGGGAAGTGGGGGGTACTAAATCCTGACCTCCAAGTCCTTTAACCGCCAGGATCCCGTCCAAAGGCATCATGAGTGGCCACCAACTGATGGCCCCATTTAGGGACTTTTACCCTTTGCAGGGGGTCAGCCGGTGTATTCTAACACTCCACCGACAGGGACATAGTAAAGAGGGGAGACAGAAAAGAAAAAAGAGGAGACGAATAGAAAAAGGGGGAACGGGGGGAGTAAATGTTTTTTTGAGGTTTTGCAGAACATGATTGAGTTTTGCAAATATAAAGGAAAAAGCATTAACATTTCTGTGCGGTGCATTTTAGTCAGGGAATTACCGTTTTCAGGCGATTTGATCTAGTAACACCGGTGTTTGTTTTATAGTTTTTGGTTTTCAACTGGCATACAAACACACATGCGCACAGCTGTTTGCTCTTTATATAATAAATATTATGTTATAACAAAATGTCACACAGAAATCAAAACCGAGGGTGCTAGAGGTATAAAAAAACAAAAATAACAGAAAAAAAAACAGAACAAAATAGAGAAGGTCGTTTGCAAATATTACAAATTCATCAAGACTCGATGATTTGGCATATGAAAAAAAAATTTGCTCACTGGAGCTTTTTGGCTCATCAATGTTTCGTCATGTCGATTGGTGGTAAATTGGATGGCTGTCAACGTCGCCATGTTCGCCTTGGTTGTTCGCGGTGTGTACAACCTGATCGAATCTCGGGCTACTTGCCGACATGACGATTTTCTACACCGCACCTTCGACCCACTTAGTTTTTGTTTTTGCTGAAATTGTCTAGAGGCGGTAAAGCAAGTCAGAAATCTACCTTTAGCAAAAAAAAAAAAAAAAAAAAAAATATTATCGACACTATTGAAAATGAATAATTAGTAAATCAAATAGCAAGTGTACGATCGTATACTTTCTTTTTCCATATATATATATATATATGTTTTATTTACAAAAAGTTTAGGTGAGATAAGTCATCGGTACCGTCGGTTTCGATAATTAGGAACCGTTTTAGGTACCCATACACAGAGTCTCTTCAGCTGATACTCCTCTTATAGATATATCTGGAAAAATTTAGCAATCTTCTCATGACTAATACACACACACACACACACACACACACACACACACACACACACACACATATATATTAGTGATGAGAAGATTCTTAAATTTTTTAAGATTCCGATACAATTATTGATTCTATTCTAAATTCCCGTTTCAATACAATTGCGGATTCTTATTTCTTTTACATCTTTAAATAAAGGGTTTATTTTAAATTTGAGGGTCGGATCAAATACGAGCGGTGGAAAATAAGGTTTAAAAGAGAAACAAAAAAAAAAAAAATTAATCCAATTTTGTCGATTCCCGATTACAATTGATCGTCCTAACACTAGTATATAGTGATTCTCTCTCTCTCTCTCTAAATATATCTCATATATATATATATATATATATATATATATATATATATGTGTGTGTGTGTGTGTGTGTGTGTATGTCTACGCTAGATTCAGCCACTGTGACGAGTCGTAGACGACGAAACACGTGTTAGTGGATAATTATATTTTATCATTAGAGAGAGAAAGAGAGAGAAAGGCTGAAAGATACATATATAGATATAGATCATTATCTATATGCAGAGAGAAAGGAGAAGGATAGAAATTAACATGTTAGAGAAAGGCATCTTCATGAGAAGATATATGTATGATATATATATATATATATATATATGTATTATATATATATATATATATATATATATATATATATATATCTTCTCACGAAGATGCCCTTCTCTAACATGTTAATCTCTATCATATATATATATAATATATATATATATATATATATATATATATATATATATATATATATATATACTGGGTTCAAAAACAGTCTACAGAAAATGGGCTCTGATTTATGAAAGTATGATAGGTTATGAAAAGGAAGGGTTGTAAAGAGATAGCTTCGAATTTTGGGGTATCAAAACCAAAGCAAAATATGATGAAAGTAAAAATAAAATAGATAAACCCCATAATTTATTATAACATACTTGTTCACACTGAAACGCTTATCACAATATTCTGTGGATCTATATTAAAAAAACCTTGTTAAACTTTGTGACATATTTCCATTCTATGGAGGCCAGGCGCGAACGAACGCCCCATAATTTTATTATACCATATTTCTTCAAACTGAAACATAATTATCAAAGTATACTTACGCAGATAGATATGAAAAGTCTTTATAAAAGTTTGTGCCTATTTCCATTCTATGGCGGCTAGGTGCGAACGCAGACCCCACAACTTTATTATACCATCCATATTTAAGTTAAAACATACGTATCAAAATATTATTATGTGCATCTATATCAAAAACACTTGTAAACATTTTTTTTTAATTTTTAAATTTTTTATTTCCATACTTTGTGGACCAGGCGCGTACGCAGACCCACAATTTTAATGAATCATCATTATGGCAGATCAAACCGGCCCATTCCTGTGTCTCGATGCATCTTCTATCATTATATGGGATCAGTTTTCTATAATAGTCAACCATATAGGAGCTTATTCGTGAGCAGTCACACACACAGACGTTCAGCTTTATATTATAGATATGCATCTTCCTCTAAAGACATCTCTCTCTCTCTCTCTCTCTCTCTCTCTCTCAATATATATATATATATATATATATATAATCTATAAAAGTGAAGGTGTCTGGCTCTCTGTGTACATTTCCCTATACAATAGCTATGTATATTTTCAGTCTACAGATTCGAAATTTGATATACAGGGTATTGAGATTTGAGAAAATCTTTGTAATCCGTTTTCAGCCAGAAATTTGGCTGTTAAGGGATCAAAGTTCAACAATTTGACCTTTGAGAACTCTACCGAACTCCTCCGCCAATTTTGGGTCTAAACACTTGAAATTTTAGATATAGGTTCCTTGGACATGGATCTAACTTAATAACTTGATTTAAGCATAAAACAATAAATGTTCACGGGTCATAATAGGGGTCAAAGTTAAAAAAAAACTTTGACCGCTGCCGTCTCTGGCAAATTACTCAGATAATTTCTGGTCGAAACATTTGAAATTTTACATAAAGGATATTCAGAAATAGGGCAAGCTTTTTAATCGTTTTTGGGTCGAAAATTTGAGCTACCAATAGATAAATGTATGTATATATGTTTGCATGTCTGCCAAAAACTTTCGAAAGATGCGACAGATTTTCACAAGATCAGTATTGTTTTGAAGCTCGGCATTTCAGACGACAAATATCAAATAATTGGCTAAAAGCATTAATTTTTTCACTGGGCAATTTTCTACAGGGAGGAGTCGCTTTTTTCGCCGATATTTTCGAAAGTTATCCTCTCTTTTCGAATGTCTATCCTTAATTTAAGGCTACGTCACTTCCAGTTCGGCAGTGGTCGTAACAGCAAAGACGTCACATTTTTTCCTGTTCTTTCCTTCTTTCGCAGTACGGGTTTGAGCTTGCCTTCCTACTACCACCTTTTTTTTTTTTGCTCAACATACATCTCCGAACACCCGGGCAACGCCGCGCTCCTAGGCTAGTATATATATA
>NC_136483.1:59053428-59075928 GCF_053919585.1 Euprymna scolopes
CAAAATATGTTATTGAAACGAAAAATTTAAGCTAATATGTTTCACAAACATATCTCGTTTAATGAACCATCAAATCGAAGAATTGATAACGTAACTGAGTGACATTTAATTTCATTATCATGATCAAATAATATTTACACACATACACACGAATGTAAGATGCATATGGATGCAACGCACGCACCTGCTTTAGAAATCGTTAATTCAAAAGTAATGGTGGTAATTATGAGTTGTGAAAAATACTTCTCGAAGACCACTCTACAAAATGTCTACTACTGATTGGATGGAATACTTTAGTTGATATATATATATATATATGAAAGAGATACAACAGGAAAATGGCATAAAAATTAAAATTAAAAAAAACAACAATGTAGCTGTTTTGGGAAGAAGGAGATATATACATACGAATTGTTTTTTTTTTGTGTGTGTGTTTTTTTTTAACTATGGCCGACAACTGGGTTGCTGTTAACCTCCATAATAGCTGTTTTTGCTCTGTAGAATGCCGATTCCCACCACAAAGTTGTAAGTCCCCCACAAAAGAAAACAGCCGTTTGGCCCCTCTTCGCTTTTGTTTGTTCAGTAGCTCGTTGGATTACATTTCTCTTCAGGACGACGACTTTCGGAGTTTACACATCGACGCCATCTTTAAAAGGGATTACGTTTCGCTAAAAAAAAAAAAAAAAATAATAATAATAAAAAAAGGCTACGATTTATTTTGACTTCTGTCAGTATCTCTTCTTCTCTCTTTCCCTCTCTCGCTGTTTCTCGCATCATACCTCCATCCACAGTTATCTGCCACCGACGAACTCTCTCTCTTTCTTTTTCTCGTCGCACGTGCCCGTTTTGACTTCTTACTTCGCGTTGTTGTGTCTCGCCACCGCTCTCCCACGCGCCGATCTTAGGCGCTCTCCACCGCCAGCACACCGCCCGTATCTCTTATTTTTATAGTCTTTTCAGCAAATACCTTACTCCTCGCATATGCGCGCACACTAACACCGATATATATATATATATATATTTACTTTCTCTACCATTATTCCTATTCTTGCCCTATTCTTGCATATTGCTTACGCCACTCCCTAGGCATTATGTCCTCTTTCGGAGAGATATTGCTTCATTGCCGTTGCCTGATTCGAATCTACCAGGAAATGATGACGCGCCTAAATTTTTCATCAATTTACAGTACCCCTCATTTTGGACGTTGGATGCCCCACTATAAACTTATATGCCTAATGTTGCTGCAATACTTACAACACATCCGGTTTCGGGGTTAGGATCAAAATATAGTTTATAAATTAGTTTGAATAAATAAAGCGTTTTTATTAATGTAAAAAAATCGATCTGTGAATCTTAAGTAAAACCACCTCTGGAGTGAATGTGGTATTATGGTGATTGAAGATTCTAACTAGGAAAATGATAAACAAATATTAGGCAGAGTAACAAACATAACTACAGACTCCCTTTCCCACACTGTTGTATTGCTTTGTGCCTAATTTGTTTTGAGGAATGAATATCTTTTAAAATAAATACATTTTTCATAGTATTGTTTATGTTCTATTCGGGGAGGGGACGTCTACTACACCAGGCATTAATCATTTTCTTTTGGTTATTGTCTTTTAAATGTGGCGTCCTAATTCGTGAGCGAGTGTCGACAAGATTTTATAGCTAATTTCTGTTTTCATCAGGTCTCCTTTTGGGGAGCTGGTATCTAATTTGGTCAATTTTTTAATTGCTTCAACTTTTAGCTTAAGATATTTTAAAAGTTTTCATCATAATTATGTAAACACAAATGTATATTTTCAGACTATCACAAAAAAAAAAAAAATAAAAAAAATAAAATAGAATAAAAAATAAAATAACGTCTTTCTACCTGCAACAACATGAACCAAACTCGTAAAGAATACCAAACGACTTTAATTTTGAAATATCGACTATTTCAGAAGTCAAAAGTTCTTATATTAAAATAATATATTTATTAAGATAATTATATCAGTCTTACATACAACCAACTGTGTATATATTTGTATAGAAGTAAATATAAGTTCATATTATCATACAAAAGTTTACGAGTCAACCGTGCCCTGCAGAGAAAATGATTTTACTTGAAAGCAAAAAAACAAATAGCAATTCAGACAACCATCCCCGTCCAAAATGAATTCGAAAATAAATCCAGTACTCTGAATGAATGAAAAAAAAAAAAAAAAAAAAAAGAAAAAATCAACGGTGGGTGTTTTTTCTTTTTTTTTTTACGTTTGAAATGATAATTTTTTTTATGAAAAAATACATTACTGACGGAATTATATAATTTATATGAAGCATGATCTTCTGGGGTTGTAAAACGGATCAATATGTTTGCTGTAATAAGACTTGCAACTCCATCAAAACTCTAAAAGGGGAACAACTCTTTTTAAACTGATAAATCTGTTATTATCAGTAATAAAAAACAAATAATTATTATATTTATTTTTAATGAAATGTCATGCATTTATTCAGTAAATCATAATTTTTTGTAAGATATCCAAGATTTCAAATTTAACAGAGCAAATATCAAAACAGCGGGAGTTTAACGGAAGTAATGTTTTGGTGTAGATTCACGAGCATGCGCATTAACGTTTTCCTTTCTTTTAATATTATATAACAAAGTTATTTAGGTAGCAGCAGCCTTGTGTCTATTTTCACAATATACTCCAGACACATTCTAACTGGTAATACATAGTGGGGTATTAGCCCTGGGTGAGTCATACCGGATTCCTTTGAAGGAGGAAGTTTATAGGAAATATGAAACGCACGCATGGCCCCAAACCGCATGTATATCCCGGTCACGGGAAGATGACACAGCAGCCAGCAATCCCAAATGGTTACCCATTTGATATTGGCCAGGTTCCACGTCGCTTAACATCGGTGATCTCATAGGAAGCGGTGTTTCAATCGCGATTATGTTGTAGTACAGATAGATGGATGCAAATCATCTAAGGTTTAGAACAGATAACGACGTTTAAGACAAAAAATAAATAAAGAGAAAGAAACACGCACGCACGCACACACGTGTATATATATATATATATATATATATATATATATATATATATATATATATATATATGAGAATAATATTATTCAGACAAGATAGAGTTGAAAAAAGGAACCAGCTGTATGCCCATCAACGTTTCGTCTTTACTGTAAGACTTCTTCAATAAAGACGAAACGTTGATACACATATAACTTGGTTTGTTCCTTTTTCATCCTTCTATCGTGTAAGAATACTATTTCCATTATTCTCATCAGACACACACACACACATATTTACACACACACACACACACATATATATATATATATATATATCGTAGTTTATCAAAATATATATGCCAATTAAGTCACAAAAAATTTTCCGCGTTTCATCGTCATAAGGACTCGTCAGTCTAACGAGGATAAAATGCAGCAAATTCTTCGTAGCTTAATTGCCATGTATATTTTCATAACTTGCTAGCTATCTCTACTCATGCACTGAACACTGTTGAAGTAAATAGTGAAAGTCAATACACAAAATATTATATCTACTCATAACATTTTCTATGAATACATTAAATATTATTAAATAAAATACGTGTTATGACTATAGTAAACCATTCTTCCAGATAGCACATTTTAAGGCATCGTGTCTATTAACTTGTCCTCCTCAAATATATCTAAACGTTTTTTTTTTTCCACACATTTGCATTTTTTTAATCTAAGTTTGAAGCCCCGAATTTTTAAACTCATTGTATTTAATGCGGTTTCACGGGACATTTTCTCAATCTCCCCCCCACCTCTCTCTCTCTCTCTCTCATATATATATATATATGTGTGTGTGTGTGGGGGGGGCAAATTGGTTAAAGGGAAAATTATTCCCAACTCGCAGTTAGGTGAAAATGCACTTGCGTAAATAATTTAATCCATTCAAAACATATTGCTTACACCAAAACAGACAACATCTATATATGTGTGTGTGTGTGTGTGTATATATATATATATACACACACACACACATATACATGGATATATGCATACATAAAGATAATAACACAAGTTGAGAACTATTATATATTTAAATTCCAGTACTGGGCCAAAACAATTGTACGCATATATTGGGAATAAAGCCGTAACCTAGCATAAAAATATGCACCTGTTTCGGTGAAACGAGATCATATATATATATATATATATATATATATATACACGTTAGCAAACGGCCCGGCGTTGCCAGGCCGTAAAATTAACTTAAATATATTTTAATTTATGCATATTTCGTATTTATTATTAAAGACCCAATGTTCTATTGGTTATGATTCAATTAATGGTAGTGATTTTAATAGTTAATATATATATATATATATATATATATATATATATATATATATATATATATATATAACTTTGGTACCATCAGCTTGAATCGAAAGCAAAACATTTGGTTCTCTAGTGATATTCGCTAACACCTAAGCTAACGACAAATGCATATAAAAATCGTCAAATTAACACAATTTAATGCAAATGTATATTTGCGCATGCGTAAATCATACACATTACGACAAACTACCTCTATCAAATTCTAATTTTTCTATTGTAACCTCCTAGCAGTTACTTTTCCCGCCTAAAAATCAAATCAATTTTGTTTCCGCAGGTTCGAATACTCCATACATTAAGTTACCCGTCTGTAAAAAAAAAAAAAAAATTACAGAAAAGTTTGGTAGAAACAATTCCACACCCAGACAGACAATGTTACTTTTATAATATACTAGCAGGCCGTCTGCGTTGTCCAGTTGTATAATACGTTTAAATATGATATTTTAATTTATGCAGATTTCGTATTTATTATAAAGCCAATTCTCTATTGATTATTATATTGTACCTAATATATAGTAGTGGCTACCCGGCGTGAGCATGTCGTAAAATACGCATAAATGTGATATTTTAATTTATACCGACTCCGTATTTATTAATATAGAATTAATTCTCTATAGATTATTATATTGGGCACAATATATAGCTGTGATTTAAAAAATATATAACTTTGGTACCATCAGCTAGAATCGAAACCTAAACATTGAGTGCCACAGCTTTAGTTGTTATTGTTTGAGCTATCGTCAGATGAATAATAAATATTTAAAAATGGATCAACTTTAACGTATAAATGTATATTTGCGCATATGTACCAGATCACTTTTAAGTCGACTTTTTTGCCAATTCTTTCTATTTATTTACTTAATTACGTCTTTATTTGATTTTTTTATTTAGTCAATTTAAGAAGCTGGTAATAGTTTTTTTTATAGATTGTTAAACAATGCGTATGATATTGAACACAAACAAGAAAACATCATTACAAAGCAAAGCCTGGAAATATCACGGAATTACATAGAAAAATGCGAGCATGAAAAGTAATATGGCTAAGATTAAATTTAGAAAAGTAAAAGGACTAGTTGTTAAAACTGGAAAAGAAAAAGACAAGATATTCTAATAAATAATATAATAAATTTATAACTTAAAATATTGCAGCATTAACAATTTAAAAAATTCAATTTAACATATAAATTTATAATACAGCAATATTTTAAGTTATAAATTGATTACAGTTTTTACTAGAATACATTGTCTTTTTCTTTTCCAGTTTTAACAACAATCCGTTTTACTTTTCCACGTTTAAGCTTAACCATATTACTTTTCATGCTCGCATTTTTCTATGTGATATAGACATAATTCATGAAAAAGTTAGAATTTTTTAAAAACAATTTTTAAAGATTTTGTTGAATTTATTTTATCAAATCAATTATTCCGATAATTTACTCCAAACAAACAAAATAAACCTTTCCATAAAATTTCTTATGAAATATTCGTTTCAAAACTAATTCCATAAAAAATGGAAAATTACCGAAATTTAGACATGAATAACAAATACGAAAGATATCGAACGAGCCGATTTTTCGCTTCATTATCTTTCTGACTCGTCTCCTTATGCATCATTGCCTTTACAGCATTCTAAAGGCCGAAGCAAATCACTATATGGCGTGATAATTACTCATTTTACAATCAGTCGTTCGTTCTTCGATTTTTTTGATATCCCTTAAAACATCCTAATATCAGATAGTCAAATGACATGACCCATTTGAAGAAGGCGGGCTTAAATTTTCATAACACTTATTCTCGAGCGGCTTTTGACTTGATGTGTAGTGACTTATTAGTAAACAATATATATTTATGAAGTATAAACTATGTTGAACTTACTCCAAAAGAAAGAAAATAGAGGTTATCAATCGATTTCGTCATGATTAAAATTATATCCAATTGCTAACTAAGAGAATGCAGCCTCCTTTATGAGCAGTAACTTCCTTAATGCACGAAGGAAAAACACGAGAGGAAAATATTTTATACTTTTGCCCCCCCCCCCCGATTGCAAAATGAAGGGATGCTAATTAAACAAACTCATTTTTCGGGTTGATATTAATTGGCGTTGTTCCAGTCTAGGTTCGTTTGAATATCGAATATTGATACTTCATAAGATTGAGGAATCTTTTAAAGCAAGGCATTTTAGGTAAAAATATTACTTACTTAAATGTTATGACTATAATGGTATAAACTCCGTATAAATTCCAAAAATTACGAAAAATCATCTAGTAGAAGATGTGCTAGATGTATTGAAAAAATCACCCGCAATTACTGTTTTGAACTGTATATCATTTTTGCCATAACATGTAAGTACGTAATAATGTTTTAACCTGAAATGCATTGATTTAAAAAAAAAATCACTAATTTAAACAAGCATCTGGATATCTTAAGCGATGTCGAAAATTTTACCCTAATGACGACTAATTGTAGAATGAGTGATTGTCATGCAATATTGACGTCATGCATTTCAGGAGTCAGTTGTCCTAACAATACTGACACAACGGGAGAAGAGTCAGAAAAACCGGGGGAGGGGGTAGAATGTTCGTCACTCTTAAAGATATGTGGTGGATTGGCTTGTTCGATGTGTCTCACTATTTGCGTTTTCCATTAATAACGTACTTTTATATAAAGCTAAAATAATAATTACAAAAAAAAAAAGCTATAATTATATTAGATTAAACAGCTACACCTGCGGAAAAAAAACAACAACGTAAAAAAAAAACAAAAAAAAAACGGTTGGATGAGGAGTCTTCCAGAGAGATATTCCCATATTGCCCCCACATATAACGCAAGAGAATTGATATGCACTAAGACAAACACAGCAAAGCAAACTATGAGATGCAGAAAGTAAAGAAAGCAAAAGACAAATATGTTTTGTTTCTTGAAATGTGTATTTAGATCTCAAATTTACTTGCCTCCCCATGGCGACCAAATTAAATATTAAATCGGTTTTTAATATTGAGGATACCCAGCTCCCCTCCCCCAAAAGGAGCACTCTGTATAGGGTAAACTTAGATATCCTCTCAGATGAAAGTAATCTCCTACTTTTCTCTGACCAAGGCACACACAGATTTTACACTTCAAGCCTAGCCAGATGGCAGTATAGAAGAGAGAGAGAGAGAGAGAGAGAGAGAGAGAGAGAGAGAGAGAGAGAGAGAGAGAGAGAGAGAGAGAGAGAGAGAGAGAGAGAACAAACAAAAGAAAGAAAAGTATAACAAGAATTCTAGTTCGAGTCGATCATGTGGTAGTTAAATAAATAAGACGCGAAGAAAAGGGAGAGAAACAAAAAAAAAGATAGCTGTGTCGCTGGGTGGCGTTAGCGGAAGAAGAGTCGGAGGAGAGGGGGCACAAGACGAAAGAAACGTTGCATGGGTGGGGCACATGCGTTGTAGTTCGTAGTAGTACGACGAAATCACAGCTGTCTTCTATTATTTAAGACACATAAAATGACACAACGAGCGAGACGACAGGAGGCACGGGCCACCTTGTCAAAAGCTGTGCCAGAAAATCCGACGTGTGCCATGATGTCACATCGACGTTAGCCAATCAAATGCCGCTGCGCCCAGCACCTGTTGCGCAATCTTTTCTTTCGCTTTTACTTGCTTTATTTCGTAACTGATTTTTTGCGACACATCAACCCTTTGCAAGTTATTTTATTCAATGTCGATGCAAATTGGAAACTTTTTTTTTTTTATATAAAATGAATACATGTTTTGGGACTGAGAGTTCATACGTTTTCCAAACTAATTAGTGTCTATGAGTAATTGAATACAAGCTTTAAGAGTGAAGGTTCATGCCGTTTCCAAACTGATTATTGACCGTTCCCATAGTCCATTCTGACATCTATTAGGCTAGTAACACAGCATCAAATTGCGACAAGAGTTTCTTTCGCTTTTACTAACTCTTTATTCAGAATCCGATAAATATCTACATTTTTAAACATAAGCTGCTGGATGCTGAAATAAATAATTTATGTAGTGCTCTGGAGACCCCCCTCCTTAATTTGTTTTGTATATTAGCTTTAAATATTGTCGGAAAAATATATAGACTTCCTATTGACTTGCTTCCTGACTAGGGTAAAGTTAGACACAAGGTTTTTTTTTTTTTTTTTTTTGGATATCCAGTTCCTCAAACGGCTCTGAATGAAGCAGTAAGATTACTCCAGTCAAGAAGAAATTTTCCTCCTCATACCGGAGATAGAACAGATACTGCATTTTGATCCTAGCCCGAATACCCAGCGACATTTGACAGTAACAATAGATTAAAAATAATTAAAATAAATAAATACATTACTGTGAGTTTGATTGGCCGAAATCAAACAGTTAAAAAAAAATTAATTAAAATTACATAATTCTTAAATGTTGGCTGATTAAAAAAAAAATAATACA
Source organism: Euprymna scolopes (assembly GCF_053919585.1). Taxonomy (NCBI): domain Eukaryota; kingdom Metazoa; phylum Mollusca; class Cephalopoda; order Sepiida; family Sepiolidae; genus Euprymna; species Euprymna scolopes. Next base: position 59,062,242 of record NC_136483.1, read on the forward strand.
GTTGTTATATCTTTTTACTAGTGAGCCATCGCTTATAAAGGTTAAAAGACAACTGAGGATAACAGATTAATGATGGATATATTTTCAGTTGGACGATGATGAATATTATGAGAGGATTAAAAATAATCAGTGGAATGAATAGAATTTGTGTACTTATAGCAACGATATATGACAAATGTTTATTGGCATAAGATTTGAAGATGACTATGTTGTAGGGAAGAAATGTTGTAGCAACGTGTTCCACCGATGGAAAGTTCTTCGGAAACAAAACCCTCTGTTGTAATCATATAAAATAAGAAATTAAATTATTTATGGATGATTTTCAAGTTCACACTAGGAAAAGGGAGATGCAGTTATTTGCGGATTGTTTCGTCATCATTCAGACAACCAAACTACAGAGTTATATATCATGTATTTTCTAGAGTGAAATTGATCAGACGAAAATGCCAAAAAATCATGTAAAAAAACTGTCAGAAAATAAAAAAAGCAAAATAATAATAATAATAATAATAATAATAATAATAATAATCACATTATTAAAACATTTATGTATGCAGGTTTATGAGAAACATCTTGTTGATAAATTTACATACATGTATTAACATCTATTGAGCTTAAATTTAGAATATTTGATCAAAAATATATTTACAAATCAGAAATCGGCAATTTGTAATCTTGTTTTCCACTTCGTCTCGGAAAATGAAATGTAAACAACTCACAAAATCTATTGTATCGTTTTGTTTCAATTATATATTTACGTATCTGATATATTTCTTTTAAGCAGTTCTATGAATATATTATTTAAACATCTCCCCATTTCAACATATAAACTTCATTTATTATATATTATTTTGTATCTTTACCTAGATGGTTATCTTGTATTTAAATAGTATTTATACTTGCCTGATATAGCCTTTATAAGCGTTTTACCAAGTTGATTATATTTCCCTCTTTTTAGCATATGACCTTGATTTGCTGTGTCATATTTTAGTATTGCCACTTTGGTGTTGATTTAAGGTTCCTCGTTGATACGTAATCCACGCGCTGATGATGAGACTTCATTCAAATAAAAAAAATATGATATCGTCTCATATGTAACACAATTTAAGACTGTAATTTATATTATACATTCATTTATTGTTCGACAGGATACTCAAATAAGAATGTTTCATATTTCTTATTCGATTATTCTGTCGAACAATAAATTTATGTAAATTATAATTTACAATCTTATAGTGTGTTCTTCTATAAGAAGCTCCATTTCCCATCTTAGTTGTATTGAGCTTTTTTATCTGGTTGGGATTACTATATAAATAATCATATTTATATTCGCTTTAAGTAAGTTACAGAAGCTTTTGGCTTGTAAACTTAATTTTTACTTCTTATATATATATATATATATATATATATATATATATATATATATATATATATATATATATACATATGTGTGTGTGTGTGTGTGATCGAAGTACTATTTCAGAATAGTTCGTGAAAATCTTTGAATTTTAGTAATTTTGTCTCCTAAGAAGATATTCAGATTTACATACACCAGAGAAATATCATAAAAATTAAAATGCAATTTGACCATAAGACGACCATTAAAATAATTTAATGAAATCTTTACATACAGATAAATATCATAAAAATTAAAATGCGATTTGATCATCAGACGGCCATTAAAATAATTTAATGAAATCTTTACATACAGATAAATATCATAAAAATTAAAATGCGATTTGATCATCAGACGGCCATTAAAATAATTTAATGAAATCTTCATTATCTTCAAACATATTGAGAAATAAATTATTTCTCTAGGAACGAATCGCAATAAAAAAACATTTAGGTTAAGTTTGGTTAATTTTTTTATTAAACATTTGGTGGATATTTCCTAATAATTTACATATTTGTCGTGTCGACAAGAAAGAATTCATTTGTGCTCAAATTCCTTTATGGATAAGTTGGCCAGGTTAAGTGGTTATTTAAAAAAAAACAGTTTCTTTTCGAATTCCGCTGTCTTTTTAGCGAAAGTTTTGTAATCAATACTTACGTAAATCCAGTTCATTTTAAAAACTTTACATAAAGAAGAGTCTTTACATTGAAATTATTTTATTTCAGAGTAGTTTTATTTTTAATAAGATATAATTACAATATATATTTTTAGAATGGTTTTATTTTTTAATAAAATGTTATAATCAGTAAATGTTTTTGTTTTGACTTGAAATTTTTTTTAATTTAAAAAATATATAAAAATTATTAAAAAAAATAAATAATTAAGATTTGAAAATATTTCAAAGTAAACACTAAGAAATATATTTTGATTATAATAAATTTTATTTAAAATAAAGCTATTCCGAAAAAAAAATCATTACAAAGAAAAGACTAGTTTTAAAATTAAACTGAAAGTACGTAAATAATAATCAGAATTCGATTCGGTTTCGTTATATAACGGCAAAACTAAGGCACTAAAAAGAAAGTGGAAGTCTAAAAGTAACTGTTTTATTAAAATAACCAGCCATGAAATAATTTTCTTTCACAGTTCCAGAAATTATAAAATATAAAAAAGTTTTTTTGATAAATTAGAGAATGTGAGTATTAACTTATATTCCATAATTTAACAAATAAATACAAGTATTATAATTTAATATGACTCATGCACCATCACTGAGAATCGAAACAAAAACATTTACCTTACGATTTACTTTTTCCTTTGATGTTAATGCTTGAGCTATGACGACATGTTTGTTGCAAGGCAAAATTAAAGCATAAACCAATAGCTATTACGTTACGCATCCCTAATCGTAATGTTGTTGTTCGCCCTTCACCTAGCAAATTACATTTCTTTAATTTTCACACTCTTGCAGCAAGTTTACCGGCTAAAACCCAAATATAAAATTTCGCCTGGGTTCGAATACTCTATATATTAAAAGTAAGTTTTGTTTTTTATATATAAATTAGAGAATGTGAGTATTAACTTGTATTTATTTGTTAAATTATGGAACATAAGTATTATAATTTATTAGAAATTGAAGAAAATTTACGTTGTTAGATATCTTTTATTTCTAAAGACTGTAACAATTTGGTTTTATTTATTTGGATTAAAAAATGGCATAGTTATTAAAATTGTAGTCCGAAAAAAAAATCATACAAACGAAACGAACAGATTTTTAAAGCATAAAATATTCAAGAATAACGTAAACAGGACAAGGGTGAGATACGCACACATACGTGTTATAAATACGCGCACCTGTGTTCATACATCATTTCATGCACTGATACACACACCTAAATAAGCACACGCACGCACACGCACATATGTAACATTAATAAATAAAACGTTGCTACCTATATTGTAAATATCGATATATCTATAAGAGTGGGAATGTGTGAGGACACTTCTCAGCCTATATACTCAACGAATTTTTGTATCTGTAGACATGGAATTTGGTATATAGAGTATTTATTCATGTGAAAAGCCTTTTAACCGGTTTTCATGCGGAAAAGAGTGCTGCTAAGAGGTAAAAATTAAAAAATTGGTACTCTGGGCTCATCGGATTTTTATCTGTCAACTGTTTCACGACTGCACATACGCGAATCGTCTACATTATGTTAAGGATAAGCAGGTTTTAAAACACTTTTCAAGACGTGTTCATATGGCCTAATGGTTATCATACTTGAATCATTGTTTTTAGGACTTTGCTTCCATCTCAGCTCGAGTAAGAAGTGATAAAAGTGTAGTATCTGTTCTTCAGATGCTGCAAGCAAAGACCCTATGTGGGGGCGACCCCACATATAAGACCTTGGTCAATGAAGGGGCAACCCTTCATACCAATTGTCACTATCCAGCTCCCCTATTCCCCGGGGAGTTGGTCCTCATTTCGGCTTCACTCCTCACATTAAAAATCGACCTTGTGCCTAATTTGCTCGGTGGAGGAGCAAATAAATACCATCTGTTCTTCAGATGCTGCACTTCAATTTCTTGTTCTCTCTCAGTGAAGGAGAAATCCTTCATGACTGAGACAATTTTCTCCACATTAAAAAACGATCCTGGTGTCTAACTCTGTCCCGTGGGGAGACATTGTAAATAGGAATACTCGCATGCACATGGATCAGTTTCTTTCCCTTTTTTTCATTTTATAAAGGAATTTAACATTACATTTAATATCACGCAACGCTGAGTACATCTACTATATATATATATATATATATATATATATATATATATATATAGACAATCATATACACGTTTATGAATTCCACGATAATCATATATATATATATATATATATATATATATATTATTTCATGTATCCCAAAAATGTTATAAGGAAATATAATATTTTATAGACCAATTATTACTTCAACAGTACTCAATACATGAGCAGAGTTAGGTAGTAAGTTATAGACTTACATATGACAATTTAGCAACACAGAATATTACTTGTTCCATTTCGCGGAGTATCGACATACTAATATATATATATAAGTACAAATGTTTTTTTTCTCTACAGTTATGAATTTACGCCATTTTCGGTTTAAACACAAAAATTAGAACACTAATTTATCTTCAAACAAATGAAGAACAATGTTTTCTAATATATTAAACATGCCTATGCAATCGAAGTCGTAAAGTTAACTAATTTGCATATAGCTTTGCAAAAGAACATCTTAATAATAAAATATTCGTTTCTGATATTTTCAGTTTTATTGTTTCCGTTTTAATATAACAAATATTTCTCTCTTTTATATAACATTATATATATATATATATATATATATATATATATATATATATATATACATCAGAATTATGAAAATAGTATTCCGATGAAATAGAGAAACAAAAAGGAACAAACCGAGTTATGTGTTCAGAAATAAAGACGAAACGTTGATGAACACATAACTTGGATGGTTCCTTTTTATTTATCTCTCTCTCTCTCTCTCTCTCTCTCTATATATATATATATATATATATATATATGTGTGTAGGTATGTGTGTGCGCGCACGCGTAATACAACCCCCCCGCCCCCGCCACATATATATCATAATAATTGTATATTCTTAGTTTCTGTGAATCCACTAAACCTCATGTGTTTATCAAAACGTGCTCGATGAACAAACAGAACGTGATAATAGTATATATATTCATACAAACATTATTGGTTACATATGTGCATACATGTTTTTTTCCAGTGATTCTTTTCAAAGAAATCTCGTCATCAGGTCAGAATTTAATCTTAAGACGTTAGTATAATGTCGCAGTTTCTCTGAAAAAAAAAAAAAAAAACCACTGCAGAAACATCTATGCACATATGTATTCAATAATATTTGTATAAATAAATATACGATATATGGATTACATGTTATAATATACACACACACACACACACATATATATATATATATATATATATATATACATACACACATTATTCACACGTATGGCATACGATATATGTGTGCGTATGTGTGTGTGATTATAATATAAATTATAGAATTATTATGTGATTATAATATAAATTATAGAATTTTCACACACACATACAGATATGTATACTAGCAGGCCGCCTTAAATATGATATTTTGATTAATTCAGACTTCGTATCTATTATTATATTATATTGGACCAATACATAGTAATGGTTTAAAAAGTTGAGAAAAAAATATGGCTCATGCACCAGTGCACCACCACTGAGAATCGAAACAAAAACATTTACCTTACGATTTACTTTTTCCTTTGATGTTAATGCCTGAGCTATGACGACATGTTTTTTGCAAGGCAAAATTAAAGCATAAACCAATAGCTATTACGTTACGCATCCCTAATCGTAATGTTGTCGTTCGAGCTTCACCTGGCAAATTACATTTCTTTAATTTTCACACTTTTGCAGCAAGTTTACCGGCTAAAACCCAAATATAAACTTTTGCCTGGGTTCGAATGCTCTATATATCACGTTTCATTCCTGTAGTCCAAAAACTGACAGAGGGGTTTGGTAGGCAAAGTGTTTTAAACAAATATATATATAGACGCACATATAAATATATATAGAAAGAGGTTTGTTTTTATTATAAGCTTTTTACGCGAATATTACGCAAGTATATATCATGCAGAATATCTGCATAAATATAATGACACGTAATATTTAACTAAAGATAATCATCCCATAAGAACCCCCCCCAAACAAAACAAAAAAACAAAACAAACAAACAAAAAAAAAATAGAAAACAAACAAACAAAAAACAAAAACAGAAAACAAAAAGGAATAGGGACTTAATTAAAATGAATGTTTAATAGAATATCTAAATCAGCTAGATCTTTTCCACGACCCATATGTAACAAAATTGCATTTTCTTTATAAATAAGTATAAAAGGGTTTTTAATATGAATATCAATACATAAAAATGCCAAATTTATAGGAGTCTAGATATATTGTATCCATATAATACACTCACACAATGCCCATATAAATACATATTATATCTATCTATCTATATATTATATATATCTGTATGTAATATATATTACATATATTACATCCGTAATTTATAAAAGAAAAGGAAACTAAGTTATCACATAAATACAATAATGTATATTTAAATGACGACATGTAACTAAATATTTGCTTTGTTATCGAAGCACTGATTGATTTAAAACAAAACATCTTATTTGATTCATAGATTATAACAATACCTCCCTCCTCCGTTGCAAAAAAACTGGATTAAAAAAAAAAACGAGCAAAATTCGATGTCATATGCATAAATATTGTTTGATTTGTGTGTTCGATTTTCAATAAAATCAAAACGCGAGAGAGCAGTAAACTATATTTCTGTACTGCCATGAAACTGCAGTAAGGTGTTATGATAGTGTGTGTGTGTGTATATATATATATATATATATATATATATATATATATACACATTGTTTTTAAACGATCTCCACTCTAAACGATACAACAATCGCAGGGCAGTAGTGCCCATTAAAACACATTCTATTTAAGTGAAGATGTCTTAGTTATTAACAATCACTTTCAAAACAACAAAATATTAGAGTGATGTGTGACTGTCAGTTTCAGACTCACAAAGAATTTTGATAAACGATTTTAAAAACTCGATATTGTTTAACCCGACATCTTATTGTTTTGATCGAGGTAAGTGAAATGACAGAAACGAAGAAACAGAATTGTATAATATATATGTTTATTTATACAAACATTACCAGCTACATATGTGCATACATGCTTCTACTTCTATTCCTTTTGTGAAGCAGCATCCTTAGACTAGCTAGCCCGAGGACGCCGCTTCGCTTCGCTAAAGGAGCCGCAGGGGGAAAAAAATGTATGCACATATGTAGCTAAGAATGTTCTGCTTGTCACTGGGAATTTTTTGATGAAATCGGAGCTTCACTGGATTTACATCTAAAAAACCATAACTATCACGAGAATGAAATGCAGAATATTCTGTGTAGCTTAATTGCCATATATATTTTCATAACTTACTATATATATATATATATATATATATATATATATATATATATATATATATATATATAAATGATATGTACACAAATGTTATATGCATGTTTGAAGGACACAACCATTAGAATATATGACAAATGCTGATTGCATATTTAACAAGGTTACACAACTACAAACTTACATTCATCGTTGGCCGATGTTTCTATGCCTGTACCACTTTATTCTATATATACTCTATTACCGATATTGAGCATTCTCAATTTATAGATATAGCATCTACATACACACACATGTATGTATGTATGTATGTATGTATTACAGAAGCTACGAACGAAATCGGTACTGTCATTCTCTAATTCTTACAAGGGGGAGCAATAATTGGTCTCTTTTACCAACTGTCTATAGCATGTTTAATGTCTACCAGTTGAGGAGTATCTCCCAAGTCGGAAGACATAAACAGAGGCCCCCTTTGTTTGGATTTGAAACTGACGGCACCGATGTTCGTTGTTCTGGTGTTTTCTAATACAGATATAAATAAATATTACGCTCTTCTTGTTTCTATACTAGTGATGATGGAGCACCTTGCTGGAGTTCTCTCCCACAAAACTTTAGAGAGAGAGATAGAAGGAGAGAGAAAGAGAGGCGGGGGAGGAGATAAGAAACAAGGAGACAGATGTATCGGTATACGGACAAACATAGGCGTATATATATATATATATATATATATATATATATATATATATATATATATATATATATATATATATACACACATACCGAGGTAGATTTAAACATAAAGACAGTAATATAGGAAGTCTTCGCTAGATAATAATAGAGATATTTACTGCTTGGATGAATATACAGCAGAGAACGAAAAAAGTATATACAAACACCGTATAGTTTGTTGGACAAAGACAGATCGAAAGATATACAGATATGTATATTCTGAAAGTAAAATATTAAACGAAACGAAAATCAAATAAAGAATGAAAAGACATATATGAATGTATTAGAAGGAAAGAAACTGTACGTAAAAATGTTACCTACAGGTGCTCTGTTTTTCCCCGTTCCAATATACGACTGCTTGCTTTCGGCTTTTTTTGTATCTATTTCGTCACCAAAAAAAGTATGCATGTATATATGTGTGTGTGTATGTGTGTATATTTTATTACTTTTTCTCTCGATTTACGAAGTATATAAGTAAGCAGTGGACGGTCTCAAAAGTTTTCAGTAAAAACAAAAATAAGAAAAAAATCGCTTCCACAGTTTTTAACCTAACAGCCGTGGATAAAACGCGTTTGTAGTTGAGAGAGAGAGAGAGAGAGAGAGAGAGAGAGAGAGAGGAGGGAGTATGTATATTTATATAGATAGACGAGTTGGAAGCTTCGTTTAATCTGTTTAACGGCATATCAAGGGAGAGTGGACTTATTAAACGCCGAAACTACAAAGCGAGTCAATGCATACAATTTGTTGAACACACATTGTTACTAGTTACACACATAGTTACATAGTTCGAAGATTTCGGATCTTATACTATTGAAAAACGTATTATTTATATTATTTGTTCAACGGCATATCAAACCTTTTTAATGAATGCATTATTTAATGACAAAACACAATCACTGTTTCCAACTGATTAAGTGTCTACAAATAGTTGAATACAAATTGCTATTTTATTCATCGCTAGGAGAAAATTGGGTGATCATGTTTTATTAATCACAATGACTTCAATTGGAGTCGCTCACGCTCAGTATAGCTAATTTCAAAGTCAGCGATGATATCCATTGTGCCGACCAAACACTCCCCAATAGATATACAGAGAAACATACGGATAGCTAGACAAGGAATCTGCAAAAAACAAAACAAAACCAAAACAAATTTGTATCCTTTCAATGTAAATACACTCACCCATACGACTAGCAACAAAATCACACCCCATTTCCTTATATATCGGTAGATGTTTCTACTCAAATTCAATGTAAGTTATTTCTTGGGACCGCTTGCCTTTGAAATTCCCTTCCTGCTGACTCTTTCCCCGACCGTACCAACATGCAAAAATGTTGATATAATGTAAACAAACATCTCGCTAACCAACTCCCCACTCTCGTAAATCTGTTCCCTACCACAGCAACTCCTTACGCTGCCATGGCAATATTCAATGTTGTGAGCGGGAAAATGATCTCCCTATTTACTCCCTCCACTCCCACGGAGGCAGATTTAAACACAAGGTCGGTTTTTAATGTAGAAAAAATCCAGCTCCTTATAAAGGGCATTTCGGATTGTGACAAAAAAAAAAAAAAATAAATAAAATAAATAAATAAATAAAAAATAAAAAAAAAAAAAAAATAAATAAAATAAAAATTGCCTCAGTCTAGAAAGATTTCGCGTATTGACCGAAGGCAGAATAGACATTACATTTTATTCCAGTCCGAAGGTCGAAAACACGTTAACCTACATGAAATGTCAGAATATAACTCATTATTTATTCCACGGAGTAGGTTGTTCTCGTCCTGTCAACTATGACTGGGTAGAAGTGTTAATTAATCATGGTTATCCCATGTATTGTATCTGGACTCGTGGCGTAACGGTTGAATGCGTTATGTAACAATCAATTCAAAATGACAGTCTTCTGGAGGTTGAAAGTCAATTATTACTATAGTAAGTAAGAACAAGGACAATCTACCACCGTGGAATAAATAAGGGGTTTAGTTCGAAATTCCGTCTAGTCTAAATATGTCCAAGTTCTAAAAGATGCCTTAAGAAGAAGGTCGGAGATAACACCGACCGAAAAGTTGTAAAAATAACCAAAAATTAGTGCAGTAGTACAAACAATACAGTGTGTCTATTCAAGTGCACCTCCCCACGAGGGCAAAGTTAGACACGAGGTCGGCTTTAATGCGAATAAAAAACACATTGGGATAGAAATAATAATAATAAAAAAAATATCAATCAAGAAAAATTTCTCCCCCATCCTCATTAAGCAGATACTACACTTTGAAATATTTATTTGTTGAAAATATTAAAAAAAAAAAAAAAAAAAAAAATCAACAAATAAAACACGAGGCCATTGAAAAACGTGGGGAAACGCGTATCGTTGGTCACCTGGATTACGATAACGAGAAAATATCTATCCTACTCTAAATTAGAATAAACAATCACCATAATACCACATTTACTCCAGTTACTATAATATTTAAAATTTTCCAAATGGTTATTTTTTTTTTATTGTTCGATGTTCATAAAAATGAATATAACTATAAATAATAATTTCATTGGAGAAAATCGTGAAATGGACGAGGAGGATAATGAAAAAAAAAAAAAAAAAAAAAAAGAAAAACCTTACCAGCCCTTTCTAAATAATAGACTGTCCACTGTTTTCAATTCCAAACATACCAGAAAACAATCAGACCAATAGCATTAATCGTATTTGCTAAATTAACAAATCTCGAATAAAAAGCCCCCCCCCCTCTCGAAACAACCTATGGATATTCGAGGTAGATGTTCATTATTTTTATTATTTTCTCTTCATCTCTTTGTTCATGTTGTGGTACCTGTAGACTATTTTCTTTCCTTTGCGTGTGAACAGAATCATAAAACAAATCTGAGGAAAAACGAGAAGACCCATCTAAAAAATAAATTAGACAATAATAAAAACAAACTCATAGATAATATTGAGAGTGAAGGGGAGGGGAAGGGATGTCCGCCGGCTGATCTTCGTCCGTTTATTATTATAACCCAACATACCACGACGATATATATATATATATATATATATATATATATATATATATATATATATATATATATCAACACCGTTATAAGTTGCTAAGATGCAGCCTCGTGGTTAGAGCGTTGCTTGAAAAAGGATTAGAGGTCCAAAGAAATATCAGTGCTAAATGCTCAGGAGATAGTTGGGTTATAATTTTGGAGTTCTAGCGATAGCACGGTACCAAACTGAAAGGTGAATTTGTGATGCTAAAACGTACAATCGAAAATGGTCTCAAATCCAGGATCTACCTTTTCTTTCTTGTGCACTTTCGTATTAACTGTAGTTGATTTTTAAGAGCATTTTTTTTCTTTTTAATTTTCATCTATTTAATGAGAGCGGAAAACTTTATAAATATTATTACAATAAAATGATATTAATTACTATAATGCACAGGTTTAAAAAAAAATGTTATTTGAATTAATTTAATGGATTCAAATCAAATTGACCTATTTTTCATTGTAATAATAATTTAAGGAGTTCAACAATAGCTAATGTTTTCCATTGACATAATAAATTAAAAAGAAAATTTGACCCCTAAAATTAATTAAAATGAAAATGTGAGGGTAGTTTCCAAAGTGAAACATCCTTTTCTTTTTTAAACTAAAAAAGTTAAAGAGCCACAAAGACTGGAGTGGTACCATTAAAACAAGCAACCTTTTGTGATCCAGAATTTATTTTCGTACATAATTACTAGTATTCTTAACGCACTTTTGGCAGCGACGCACGATGGTTGAGCACGGACGTTCGTAATGCGCTTTGTCATATGAGGATCGTTCCAAAAGTAAAGCCTCCTATTTTTTAACGAAAAAAAAATGTTCAGAACTATGAAGACGGTGATTAGTAACAATAAAACGATCGACTTTTTGTGCTCTTGAATTTATTTTTCAAAATAGTCACTACTATTCTCAATGCATTTTTGCAGGAATTCTGACGCACGTCCATGACAGTGGTTGCTTTCTTAAAAGGTGCACAACGTCAATATCTGCAACAGAGAGATGAAACTTTCAGTTAATGAATGCATAATTCAATCTTCGTAAGAATGCAATTTGTAATCCCTTCTAATCCATTCGAGTGGAATAAAAATTAGGAGGCATTACTTTTGGAACACCCCTTGTACATGAAGAAAAAAGGTAGATTGTACAATTGAGACTATTTTTCGATCATGTAGTGTTCACCTTCCAGTTTTGTACAATTCTGCAACCAGAGCTCCAGCATTTTACTTGTGGTGAAATCCTATTTCAGACACTAAAATTATTTAAAATTAATTGGGTTTCAGCGTTACTCGCTAACAAGTTATTTTAATTTAAATTATGTTTTTGGAAAATAAATAAATTATAAAATAAAAACAACCTTAAATGATTGCAAGTTTCAGCATACATAGTAAATGCCGAAATGAAAACTGGGTCGCTAATGTGGACGCCATATTTATAAGTCAATCCAAGGACGATAACTCGTGTTCATACTTTTCTCGTGAAAGAACAGCGAACAACTTTTTTTTTAAGGAAAAAATCATTTTACAATCTTTTCTTTAGTTTCGTTCTAAAAAATAATAAAATAAATTTTCTTTGCTTTTTTATTTACCCTTAAAAATAATTCCCTGTCCTTTAACGGTAAAATTATAAACTTGAATTATTGTCATTATGATCAGTATAAAGACGACGACTATATAATCGATTACTATGATTGTCATTATCACCGTTTATAAAGATGACGGTCTAGTTTTCATTTCGGCGTTTTGCGTGTATGATGTAACTTGTTATAAATCACTGCTTTTAATGTTATTTCATCTATTTGACAAATTTATCAATAAGTCACTGTTGTTTTTATTTGGATTGGAGGTTCCCAGTTTTTTTTACTGCTATATTAACTATTTAAAAAAAATTCACATCACCGCCAATAAAACACCCAAGTTGCATCATACGTCGATGACCTTATGTTGTATTTAATTCTTCAACTGAACATTTCATTTCTATACATTCTAACCAGATCAATAGATATTAATTTGTAATTCAAGAGCATTTATAAATAGTTTATAGAGAAAGCAAATTCCAGCGATTATATCTCTATTGTTTCTATCGTTGTCTAAACAATCAAGTTTTTGTACTTTTTCAGTGAAGAGGTGGGTAAGGGGAGACAATCAAAAACAAAAATTCGATACATATCAATAAGTCTATAACTAGAATTAGTGACTAAGGACAATTTTTAATATCAATTTTAATGAATAAAATACAAAATAAGGACATATAACTTACGCGATTATTGATGGAAATGATATTTCAAACGAAACATTTTTTAAGTTAATCGATGGACTGTCACAATTTCCGTGAGATGCGGGGTCACAACTAAATGCAAGCTTATCAAATTGCTAAACACATTATTTCAAACTTAAACGTGACAGACACACCGACAAAAAATATTATATAGTATTCCTATACA
>NC_136483.1:59080928-59193428 GCF_053919585.1 Euprymna scolopes
ACATATAATGATAGAAGATATATCGAGACACAGGAATAGGTATGTTTGATCTGACAGTACGGTGGTTCATTGTTGGGTCACAAGTGCATTTAAGAAGTTTTATCATCGCAGAAGCAGAAAATTCCAGCCTATAAATCTAACCTCATTGTGGGGTCTGCGTTCGGGCTTGGTCTACCAAAGTATGGAAATAAAAAATTTAAAAATTAAAAAAAAAAAAAAACGTTTACAAGGGTTTTTGATATAGATGTACATAATAATACTTTGATAAGTATGTTTTAACTTAAATATGTATGGTATGATAAAATTGTGGGGTCTGCGTTCACGCCTGGCCTCCATAGAATGGAAATAGGCACACACTTTAATAAAGACTTTTCATAACTAATTGCGTAAGTATACTTTGATAATTATGTTTCAGTTTGATGAAATATGGTATAGTAATTCGTTCGCACCTGACCTCCATAGAATGGAAATATGTCACAAAGGTTAATAAGGCGTTTTAATATACATCCACAAAATATTGTGATAAAAGTTTCAGTGTGAACAGGTATGGTATAATCAAATTATGGGGTTTATCTATTTTATTTTTACTTTCATTATATTTTGCTTTGGTTTTGATACCCCCTAATTCGAAGCTATCTCTATACAAGCCTTCCTTTAAAAACATTATCTTTCATCTAGCAATTAATGATATAGATATAAAATTTTCAATGATTTTTTTAAAAAGTGCAACAGAATGTAAATTACATAAAATAAATCCAAGGTAATTTTTTTGATTCAATTAAAATTAAATTTTTATACCTTACTTTGTAAAATTTATAAAAGTTCAATTTGAAGATAAATAAATTTCAAATTGAGTCTTGTATCTTTATTTTAAAAGCCTATAGTAAAAACATTTTGTTTAACAATTTTCATGCCTTGGATGAAATGCTTTTCTAACACACACATATATGTATATATATGCATATAATTATGCATATATATACATACATACATATACCTATATACATACATACATATATCTACATACATATATATATATATATATATATATATATATATATATATATATATATATATTAGTGCCAAGACGATTAATTGGAATGGAGAAAATCGGAACATTTTTTGAGTATCGGAATCGGAAGTTTTTAGCTTATTTTCCGATCCCAAAAACGATTCTTTTCATTGTTTATATTCGTTTATTTTTCATTTAAAAAATAATAGTTTATATTTATAATGAAATGATAAATATTTATGTATTTTTAAATTACTAGTAAAACTAAAATCTGTAGATCATCCTCAGAGGTATTTATCTACGTTTGGGAAATTAGATGTACATATTTCATTTTTGTTTTTGTTGCTGTACTCCTTCCGCCAAATAAAACAACTCTATACTTATAGATTTAAAAGAATCAGAATCGGTAATTTAAAACAGGATTAGTAATTGTATCGGAATCGCGAAAAATCTTGGAATCGGCCCATCTCTATACATACATACATACATACATACATATACATGTGTGGGCGTGTGTATACATATATTTCTACAACCAAACAACGTCGCAGCCCACAAGCGCCATAACAGTCAAATATATATATATATATATATATATTTGTAGGAAGTCATTATCAAGTATCTTTGGTTGAAAGAAAATTAAATAAAAATAAATTTAACCACACCTTTTCCTACTAAAGCAAGAAATTAAAACTAAGCAATAACATTAATTCCAAATACCAACAACAGTCTTTGAAAGTTCTAGGAGAGAAGATTGCGATTTTAAATACTGATTACAAACTACATCCGGTTCTCGGCAGATAACTAAACGAATCGAGAAGCCACACGCGGACATATTTATATACGTTTTTAGTTTCCCTTGAACCCAAAATCAGGCAGGTTTTGAAAAGACAGCGCAGTAAGTGATATACATTCTGACCCACAAAAAATGTCTGAAATACACCGACGACATTCCCAGGTAAGGATGCCTCAGGCGATTAGCAATAAACTAAGACCTGCTCAAAGAGAAGGTAATGCTTGAACGGGTGGAACTCCCGGCACTAAGCACAACCATACTTTAGCCGGCAGTAAAAAAAAACAAAACAAAACTGTCCGATTGATTGTCAAAGACGTATCCCATATATATATATATATATATATATACATACACACCCAAATACTACACTACCCCCAATAAAATATCTGCCAAAATTCCTATGTATCTTTTCCTGACATATTCTTGTGATACCATTATATAACATTTAATAACCCGTTTTTAGTTTTTCGTACTCAATATATGGATCTCAAGAGTTAACTAATTTTCTCCCTAACATATATTGGGATAATAATTAACTACTTGATTATACCTAACAATTAATTGTACAAAACGCAATATAATTTAATGAATAAATCTGTCAAATGTATATTACGGCTGGAACAAATAAAACCAAAAATAATTTTTTTTTAAATTTACTAGAATTTATAAAGATAAATCAAGTTCTCAAAAACAGCGTAATATTTTATTTAGATAAGGCCAATTAACTAATTGGACCACAATTGATTATAAATAGAATTTTTGTACATTTTCGAAAACCGTTAGAAAAATGTCTATATTGGGATCTCCTTTTATTAAAAAATTAAAGCACAATATATTCATGTGTGTGTGTATTTAAACAAACAAAGTTAAAACAAATATTATCTGGTAAACCTTTTAAATATAAACCCATAACGTAATACGGAAATGAACGATGTAAAAAAAGCAGAAATCATTAACACTTGTTTATTTGGATAATTTAAACGCGAAAAAAAAATGGGACGCTGAAAACTTACACATTAAAACAATACGTTTTATTGTTGCGTTGCTTATTTTTTTGTAACGCAAATTAAACAATAACATATTTACAAATAAATAATCAACGCGACAATTAAACGTATTGTTTTACTGGGAACGTCTTCAGCGTTCCAATTGTTTTTTTTTCGCGTTTAAATTATCCAAATAAACAATTGTTAATACTTTCTACTTTTTTTACATCGTTCATTTCCGTATTACGTTTAAGTTTTTTTTAACGCAATTTTCTTACAAATAAATTCACTTTAACCCGTTGATAACCATAAGAGGATTTTTAACGGCGATTTACTCACCGACTTCCTTTAAAAAAAATTATTCTCCATTTTTTAATACATCTTTCTTAAAAAACATTCATATATTTTCTTCTACACTACCAACATAAATAAATAACCCCGAAAATATGTTTTCTTGTAAAATTTGCGTTACAAATAAATAATCAACGCGACAATAAAACGTATTGTTTTACTGTGTACGTTTTCAGCGTCCCAATTGTCTTTTTTTTGCGTTTAAATTAAACGATATATCAAAATTTAAATTTAACTTTAAATATAATGGTATCTGTTCAGTGCACATTTACCTATAAGTACAAAAAACCACTTATAATTCAATGGCTGTAAGTTTTTTTTTTCAAAAATAAATTATAAACAGAACGACTCATAGAAATCTATCTATATTCTTCTTCATTTTAATATACTTCCAGAGAAATACTTCTGTTATGTCAGAAAAACTATTTTCTTTACGTCACAAGTGTCACGCTCTTACATTAATTCCATAGCTATTATAACATACTGACCCAACCGGTCACGGGCAGTCTAATTATAAATTATATATATATATATATATATATATATCGGGGATACGTCTTTGACAATCAATCCGACAGTTTTTTTTTTTACTGTCGAGTAAAGTATGGTTCTGTTTAGTGCCAGGAGTTCCACTCGCTCAAGCTTTATCTTCTCTTTGAGCAGGTCTTTTTTTTTTTTTTTAATTTTTTTTTTACACAGTGATCACCACTTATCAAGGCCCGGAAGCCACTCAGGAATAAGGGTTATTGCAAGTACATTACGTTAGTGTGGAGATTTGATGAAGTGTTTAATTAAGGGGGCGGTTCATTAGGAATTTGTTAACATTGGACTTGAAGACATCCAAGTTGTAGTCCGGAGGGAAGCAGGCAGACGGAACAGAGTTCCACAGGCGTGCAGTTCTAAGAAAGAAGCTTTGTTCATGGAATCCGCGTTTTGATTTAGGCACAGATATAGAGTGGGGGAAATTTTTCACAGTGGATTCAGCTAGACGGGTGTTTTTCGTGAAAGATTGGCGAGGGGGGACCAGAGATTGGAGTTCAGACGAGCACCTGCCATGGAAATAACGATAAAACAAGGATAGGCTCGCAACGTCTGTTCTGTGGGAGAGAGGTTGCAGGGTAGAGAAAAGGGCATCCCCCACTAATCCACGAAGTCTATTTTGTACTCTGTCAAGGCAGGATAGGTCTTAATTTATTGCTAATATACACACGCACACACACACACATATATATATATATGTGTGTGTGTGTGCGTGTGTGTGTGTCTTGCAGCGAAATCCGACAATTGAGTCACTCCTGAGATTTACTAGAATATGTTGCATGAGTGAGAAGTCCTGAATGGACGAGATTGCTGCCAGACGCCCCTACAATTTTCAGCTTGACTGTTCCTACACACAAGTCAGAGACGACCCATTTGCAGTTGATCAACAATATTTTCTACTACTAGTCGCCGGACTTGTGGCAGCGTCCTTACTAGACTTCAATACTTAGTTATATTTCCTAGGAAGTGAGGTCAAAACAGACAAGTAGGTCCACAACGCAATCGACACTGTGAAGGCTTCCACCGTGGATGCGTTCGCCATTAAAGGCGACAAAGAGTGTGACTCATTCCGCACCTTGAGATGGATGTCTTGAAACGTAATGTGTGTAACAAACTGTTGCTAAATAAATTGTTAGGTCACTGCATATACAACTTTTGGTTTTGTCTAATTTGTTTTCTTTTTTGTCATATGTTACAAAATCATATATTAATAAAGTCTGAAATTATATCTATTGAAAATAAGCTACACATCGCGTTTTATTTTCACGTGAAATCGTCAGGCTAAAGCATAAGTATATAGGTTGACGATCCTCTGCAGGGATGAAACGCAGACGCCTTTGCGTACCTTAATTGCCATGCATATATTTTTATATTTTACTTTGGGAAATCTTAGCGACTGCGTTCAAATCTCCCGACTGGTAACAATTATCACTTTCTAAACTTATGATTAGGTCAGCGTGAAACACTTGTCTGTAGGTATAAAATTAATATTTATAATATTATCGTTACAAAAAGCTTCTTTAAGAAAATAAAGTTGAACCCTCTTCAGGGAAATAAGGAGAAAACGATCAGGCAGTTTTAAATGACTAAAACTGCCGCTTATCCATATATTAAAACACTACCGCGCTTGAATCTATCTCTCTATCTTTCGCTCTCATATATATATTATGCGTATAACGATTAGATCACTGTCTGTCTGGCGTAAATGAACACTTAACATTAAGTTGTTTAAAATTCAACGTTATTTCAAGCGGTTAATGGTAGCCGAATGGATTAGGTCTCCGCTAATCGAGCCAGAGATGTCTCGTGATACGGGGGTTGAATCGTTCGACTGGTAGTAATCGTGACACCCTGCACTGAAGATTCCCGAAAGGATGAAACACTAGTGTCTGTAGGTATTTAATTATTATAGTAAAAAAATAATTATATATATATATATATATATATATATATATATATATATATATATATATATATATTAAAGCTTTCGGAAACATTATTTAAAATGTAAAAACTTAGAATAAACAAACAAAACTGAACTGCTTTTGGCACACGATAAGATGCAAATATTTTATTAAAAGAAGAAATCATTATAATATCTTGTTTTCTGTTTTTAAAGTTGAAACATTTCTAATTAATTTCGGACTGTATTATATCCATCATCAAGGAACGAAAAATTTCTTTTGCTTGTTTTCTTTTTTTTTTTTTATTTCGTTCCCTGTAAGTAAAATCTATTTCATTGTATTATTATGTCAAAAGCGCGAGGTGTAAAAGTGACCATGTCTGTGTGGGGAACGGCCTCTACCAAAGTGCTTTGTCAATTTTTGGTCTACAGACTTCAGACTTGATATGTAGGGGATTTAGACTTATGGAACAACTTCGATTCGGTTTTTAGCCGATAAAATAGCCGCTAAAGTCAAAATTAAAGAAAATTGGAACTTGACAAGCGTATGTCGACAATACCTATTACTTCTACGCATGAGCAAGATACATTTATGCCTTTAAACATTTTTATATGCTTTTGAAATCACTACTATATATTGGATACAATAATTAATAGATAATTTGCCCTATAATAAATACAAAATCTGCATAAGTTAAATATATTTAAGCATATTTTACGACGATTGTTAACGTATATGAGCATGTGCTAATATGTAAAATTAAGTAAGTTGGATTTCAAAATCAGTTCTAAATAGTAATACGTCCAACAACTCGCTGCTTGATTTTGACTAGCCTTTTTCTCCCACTATGTGGTATATTCGTTTTCACGGAAAATTCAGAACACAAATTAAATTATAAATTGTCACAAATAACGTCGGGTTAGGACAGCACAATACTAGCTGTAAGCATCATATTTATTAATCAAATTCCTTCATTTTAAAAATAATATCTGTTATAATATATGTTTTGGTACTTACACAAACTATTTTTACCGATACATCTTGTTTAATGTAAGTAAAAATATATCCATTAAACTAGAACATGTCTAATGAGACCTTTCTTGGGTCTAAGCCTTGATCAGAGAGAGAAGAGCTAAATCTGCTGATATGCAGGGCTATGGATGAAATCATCAGTGATATTCTTTTGTAGATGTCAAAACAGGGAAGTGGCTCAGCGGCGAGCAAGAAGAAAACTCGCAAATGCACCCATGAAGACACATATGAAGACATACCAGGTATGATGAGGATAGAGCGTTAGAGAGTCAGGAAGATGCGTGAGATTACAATGGTTTGATAATGATGACAGGCCATGTAACTAGGCGGCGAAGAAGCAGAATAAAACGAGATCAGAAATAATTACAGAATAAGGAAAAATACACGTAGACTCTGTGGATAAAGAAACACAACAATAAACCACATCATATGCAAATGCATCACGCTAGCTCGAACAGGAATATAAAAATATTACTGGGTTGGGAAGGTAGTTTATTGGGAACTATGCAATTAAATGTATTTTGAATATACAGACGATTTTTATAAAAATAATTTATGTTATGTTATGCAGTCGGCTGCTTTTTGTTGGCATTATATGTTGCGGGTGTTATCATCCTGGGAAATGAGTTGTATGTACATTGTTGACTTTCTCTGGACACATGGCACGTTAGTCAAGTAGTCCAAAAGAACGATCATGTTAGGCGGTCTATCAGCTGAGGTACAGGTTCGTATTTTATACGTGTCTCATTTTTCACGTAATATCCTTGCTCATATCCAGCCCCGCGGACTTATAAAATCGTTTGCTTAATAGTCGTATTATATCAAATAGAGACATAAAAAAATAAACGTGACAAATAATAGGCAAATGTTACAGAAGAAATGCGGATGGTATAAACTAGACATTGAGTGGGGAAGAAGCAAAATATCCAAGTGAGAAAAACGAAAACAGCATGCGGTAGATTTTGACTTCAGTAGATCAGAGGGTTACTATAAAAGAGGAAGTAAATACATAGGATTTGCCAGAGAGATAAAACGGAAGATGGAATATGTTGCCATGGCAGTAAGAGCGGGAAACCGAGAAAGAATTTTGAAAAACAAAAATCCTGCAAAAATGAAAAGTTGGAATTGTCATATAAAAAAAAAACCCAAAAAATAAAAAAGAAAAAAAAGAAAAAAACGACACGAACAGTTGAATGAATAAAGAAGTCACAGAGTGCGGAAACCAATCCACATAAAAATGTGACAGCGATCCACCACAGGTAAGTTGAAATTGCTTGTAAACAGAACTAGAATTATAAATGGAGTATACCGAGACGAACCCTAGTGAACTGGAAAAACCCATGTAAATAAATAAATTAAAAAAAAATACTATCTTACCTTCGCTCGTAAATCGCAAAGCTATCAATATCAATTTGTATCACAGAAAATTGCCGTAGAGAGTCGGATAGGATGGCATCTTCCATACCTCGACCGGAAATACATGCAAAGCACAACGAATCGAGAGGAGGCTTATCGTCTTTCAGATCCCAGAAAGCAATAAGCCGTTATTAACAAACACTCGATACCGAGAGAGTAGAAAATGAGTTCAAGACCGAAAAAAACGAGGAGCGCAGAAAATACGTGGAGACTTGTCATTCAGTCTTCAGGGAACACATCTTTTTTAACAGTGAAAGATAACTGATAAAGATTCGTGTGAGAACTCCTAGTGAGTAATAAATGATGATAATAATCTCTGTTAATGATGTTATGTAGTTTCGAGAAAGAAATGTTATTATTTGTCGGTCGATCCCTTTTACTTAAAGGGTTAAAAGTCAAATTAAAAGGTTAATGGTTTTGTGGAACTGCGGCGAGGGATGGGGGGGATTTTTACAGTTGGAAAAAAAGGGTCGAAAATTAATTCATTTCACTCTTTGCTTAAGTCACACATCACGTAGAGATATGAGGAAACGTTTCGTGTGCACTTATTTTGAGAGAGAGAGAGAGAGAGAGAGAGAGAGAGAGAGAGAGAGAGAGAGAGAGAGAGGGGGAGAGATAATAGGAGAGAGGAAGAGTGAGTAAGATTTCGGAAGTGAAAGAGAGAAAATAGTGCAGGAGAGATGCAGTAATTATCAGAGAGAGAGAAAAGAAGAGAGCGACAGATATAAAAACGAGTAAGAGAGAAAGAAAAGACAGAATGTAAAACAGAAAATTAGAGTGACAATTGAAAGAAAGAGATAGAAAGAGGGAGTGAGAGAGAGTAAGAGAGAGAGAGAGAGAGAGAGAGAGAGAGAGAGAGAGAGAGAGAGAGAGAGAGAGAGAGAGAGAGAGAGAGAGAGAGAAAGACTGGGAGAAAAAAAACAAAGGAAGAGAGAGCGAATGAAAAAGAGAAAAAGAACGAGAGAAAGAATGAAAACCAAGAAAGAAAAAGAGAGACCTAGGAAGAAAAAAGAAGAGAGAGAGAGCGAGAGAGGGAGAGAGGGAAAAAGGAGAAATCGAGTAAGCGACAAAGAGAGAGTGATATGATATGCTTAAGTACAAAATAAAAGGCTAAACAAATCAAAACCAAAACATGCACCTAAGCCTTTTTCACATATCGACAACGATATTTGCAGGAGCAGAAAAGAAAGTTCATTATTCGACCGCATCTCCCAACCCCCTACGCTGCTTTTAACCAGTGCAATTCCAGTGCAGTGGAGGGCAGTGGGGCTCAGGACCGCGAGAGACATGACGGAATCGTGGTTTGAAAGGGGGATGGGTAACTGAGATTCCACTTACCGAGAGAAAAATGAATTGTCTGTTGAGGCTAGAGTGGGCCGGAACAGTTTGCCAAATGTGTGACAAAAAACAATGAAAACGCCATTCATCAAATTGGGAAAAATATTCCGGGCTGGCTTCCAAATGTTTCTCTTTTTCCCTCTCCCCAACCTTCTTTGATTTCTTTAGTCATTACACGCGCGCGCGCATATATATATATATATATATATATATATATATATATATAGATACACTGATAAGCAGCAAATTTTCTATCAGTCTATCAATCACATTACGTTTCCTTTATAATTGGTCATTGATTTACAAAGGTCAACCATTTTTGTTCTTCTCTTATTTACCTACATATATACTACGTATTACATACACGCACTTATAATTAATCATTATCACGAGTGTGATTGTACGTATAAAATTAATGTTAGTATCTATCTGTACGCGTATATGAATAATATTGATATGTGAGTCCATATACGCGTTGGTCTCTCTCTCTTTCTATCTCTCTCTCTCTCTCTCTCTCTCTCTATATATATATATATATATATATATATATATATATATATATATATATATACGCAAAAATATATTATATACTTATATACATGCACAAACACATATATTATACCCGCGTCACGGTGTTGCCCAGGGTTGACTGATGAAAAACTTTAAAGAAAACCCAACAGAGACGTTTCTTTGTTCTTGAAGTAAATTTTATAATGTTGCTAACACGAAAAAAGAAGAAAAAAAGGGAAAAACTGCGATAGGCAAGAATAATGAAATTATTTTTGCAGACCACTTAGACTAAAGCATAGATAATAAAAAATATGACAGCACACACACACTATATATATATATATATATATATATATATATATATATATATATATATATATATATATATAACTACTTCATTTACTCACATAAAATTAATATACGAAAGTATAGATTTATGTGTAAACTTTAAGTATTTACTTCAAAAGTGCTCAATGCGTAGGTAGAGCTAGTTAGTAATTTATAATATATATATATATATATATATATATATATATATATATATATATATATAAAGCAATATGGGACATAAAGCTTTACTTATGAACATATAATAAGAAATGACGAGCACGCATCACCGTGGGTTTATATAGTTTCGAACTCGCAAGTGTTCATCAAATGAATGCCTTGCACGAACTGAGCAGTGCTGACTCTTCTCGTCGCAAACACAATAATGATTTATAAAAAGCTTTGTTAATTTCCCAGCAAAAATTCACCAAATATTTACTAATTAATAACCTGATTATTAGTTTATGCTTGTATATCAGGAGCTGATTATTAAAAAATATGAACAGTTTTCTGAGTATCTGTCTTTAAAATACTCCCCTGTCAATTTTTTGTCAACACCCTTGAAACTTTATATATAGAGGATTTGGACCTGTAAAACAAATTCGATTTGATTTAGCCGGTAAAATTATTTGCTAAGTGGTTAAAACTGCGAAAATATTTGAACTTATCAGACATAAGTTGGCGTTAAGTGTGCTTACATGCGCAAAAATACTTTTTTTACGTAAAAATCGGTGTAATTTTAAAGTTTTCTACTCCATCTGACGATAGCTTAAACGCTAACGACTAAGTCTAGAGCACTGAAAGTTTTGGTTTCGGTTCTAACTGATGAAATCAAGTTATATTTTGTTTTTAACTTTTGAAATCACTGTTATATATATATATATATATATATATATATATATATATATATATATATAATAAAGTAATCAATACAGAATTGGCTCTTTAATACATAAATACGAAATATGCATTTTAATACATAAATACGAAATATGCATTCGTATAAGCTGTATCGCCTGAAGAAGTTTCCATTTACTGCTAACCAGCTGACCGAAATATACTCATTAATGTGTAGCCACATATTACTGCTTGTGTAAAACAAATAAAGATACTATATATCTATATATATATATCCTAGCTGTTTTGATATTTTAAAATTATTTCCCTACATATAATTCGTCTATACCTACCCACTTACTTTAATATTTCCGCCTCCACGAAAAAGTCTATTTCTACCTCTTGACTAGACCCCTGCAGGTCCGCTGCGTGTTAGTTAATCATTATCCAGGTAGATATTGAAATTCTGATGAAACGAAACATACATTCACAATCAATACAGCTCCACCTAGTACATCTGACTACCCCACCCCCGTTAAACTAGGTTGAGGCTAAATCTCGCGTCCCCATCCGTTGTTTTTACCTGTTTCGATACGGGCACACAAAAAATAATATTGCACGTAAAAAAAGTAATACAAAAAGAAAGAAAAGTGACGTGTAAAAGTTTATGCTATTGATGTATCATCGGGAAAATTCTTCGAATTACATATGGTAATAATGAAAATTATAAACTAGCTTTAACTGTTTCCTCCTTTCCAGCAAAAGAGGAAAGGAGACTAAATTTAAGGACTCATACATACGGTTTCTAATACACCCACTTTCACGGAGGCATCCATATATACAAATGAATATATATATATATATATATATATATATATATATATATATATACCTGTTTATTGTTATATAAACATGATCACATCCTGCTGCTACAAACAGCCACTTGTTTACATCAAACCACAGATATCATCAGGCAGCGACTTGACTATTCAAATGTTCAATGAATAACCTTGATTATTCATTGAACATTTGAATAGTCAAGTCGCTGCCTGATGATATCTGTTGTTTGATTGAAACAAGTGGCTATTTGTAGCAGCAGGATGTGAGTATGTTTATATAACAATAAACAAGTATTATCAGCTCTTTTTATTGAGCACTATCTAACAACCTCGTTGAATTCACTAGTCCATTACTTTTGAATAAAACCCCCCCAAAAAAACCCGAGTATATATGTATATATACTTATCGTTTATATATGTATATATGTTTACCAAGTTAGGCCTGGAAAAAATTTAAATACTCTTAGTCAGACAGGATACCATCTATATATGTATATACATGAATGTACATGTATATATATTTCGCATCGTTTATATATACATATAAAGTTAGGATTGAAAATAAATTACGACACGTCAGTCGACTATATATATATATATTATGAAAGGATAGAGCAAAAGTACGGGCACAATATAAAAACACTCTTCATAAAATCTTGGAAAAGATACCTAGACGACTGCTTTATCCTCTGGAGAACCTCATGGGGGGATATCAAAGAACTCCACACTTTGCTACCAAATCTACACCCAAAAAATAAACTTCACACTAGAACAAAGCCACACAGAACTACCTTTCCTAGACATCCTAGTAACAATAAAAAACAACAGCATAATCACAGACATCTACCACAAACCCACAGACACTCAACAATACGTCCACTTCAAAAGCCACCATCCTAAAAACTGTCTAAAATCAATACCCTACTCCCTAGCACGTAGAGTCTGCACCATAGTAACAGACAGACACCTCCGTTCAACTAGACTGAATGAACTACAAATAACACTGCGGAAAAGAGGATATCCACTACCACTAATACAGAAAGGTATTGAACTGGCTGAAAAAATTCCAATAGACCAACTAAGAACCCCAAAAGAACACAACAAAGAACACATTTTAGCATACGTCTCTACACACAACACAAACAACCCAGAACTATTCACACAGATAACAAAAAACCTTATCCTCCTCAATCAGAACGACAAACTAAACAACATACTTAAAACAACAAAAATAATAAAAAGCAAACGCCAACCCAAAAACTTAAAACACATCCTAACTTTCTCAAAACTCGTCCCACATACTACAAAAGGGGTTACAAAATGCAACAAACCGCGATGTGGAGTATGTGACATAATAATAGAAGGTAACATATACACATTCAAAAATCCAGCATAAACATTCAAAATGAAAAAGGATCTAAATTGCACCTCCAGAAATGTAGTATATGTACTAAGATGCACAACATGCAACAAATCCTACATAGGCGCCACCAAAAATTTCAGCAATAGAGTGGCCTTACATAAGAGCAACATCAAAATTGCAGATAACAGACACCTCTATGTTTCAAAACACGTACACACATGCAGTGGAAACAGCTTCAAAATAATGCCAATCTTCCAAACAGACAATTATTTTTATTTACTTACACAGGAAAAAACTTCATCACCAGATTCACTCCTGAACTGAACAGAGCCTAATATCATCACACAAAAACATGAAATGCAAGGTACACTCGCATGCACATCCATACACATACACATATACACACCTACACATAAATCAGAACCGACACATTAAAACACACACACGTGCGCGCATACAACCACACACAGACATAACACCCCTATCTCTAATACAACCCACTGAACAATACCAACCCTACTTAACCTCGAAACCAACAACACTAAGAAATACCTAGAACCATAGTATAATATCTGTTCCAACACCTCGCTCCCTCCTCAGTCAGTGGAGGAGAACCCCCTCATGACTGAAACAACTATCATCCCTCCTATCATCCCCCTCCCATGCCTATACCCCCTCCAATTGCTCCCCCCTCTGGGGAACAAAATCTTCCCCACACTAGGAACCGATCCTGGGTCTGGCCATGCCCACATGGGGAGACAAATAAATAGAAACATTAAAAAATACCCTATACATATTTTAAATACACCCCTCTTTCTAAACAAACATAATATAAGGAATATCCGAAAAGACTAAAACGAAAAATCACAATACTAAAATCCAAGAATCCAAAAAATAAATATCAAAATAGAATGAAAGCACCCCTACCCTTATTTCAGAAGAGCTGGTCCCCCCCCCTCTCACACATACACATTAGTAACGACCTCGGATCACAGACACCTTCCTAGGAAGCAAATAACCTCATAATACTATAAAACAGTATACACATTCTCAAACCAATAAAAGCAAACACGCACGCACACACACACACACACACACACACACACACACACACACACACACACACACACACACACACACACACACCCTACCCCACCCTAAAGGAAAAGAAAAAAACACTAGCAGAAAGAGAGAGTGACTACAACCAGGTCAGCGGCCCCAACAAGCCCAATAAAAGAGTAATAAAAATTGAACATGCCAATGAATAATAAACACTTACAAGCCTCCACCCCTTGGAAACACTTAAAATGAACTACGAAAATTGCCATTTTTACATCTCCAACACATTTGAAAATAATTTCTGATGAGGACGCTTCACAGAACGTCTGAAACGCGCGTAAAAACGATTTCAATGACTTAAAAACATTATTACAATGATCCAAACATAATTCTCAATGAAAAACCAAGACACGGAATAATAAAATAATGTTAAAAAATACACAATGTTGGTGACTACTCCCTTATTAAAATAAACATCTTTTTTTCGTTGGAATTTCTTAACCCATTATATATATATATATATATATATACACACACACACACACACGAGGAATGCTGCAAACATAATGCCTCCTATTTTTATTCCGCCCAAATGGATCAGACGGAACAGCAAATCACATTGTTATGATAACTGAATTTATGCATTTATTACCTAAAAGTTTCATCTGTCTCTTGCAGATATTGACGGCGTGAGACTGTAAGAAAGTAATCGGTTATGGATGCGCAGAATGCAGGAATGCGTCATTGAATTCCCCCACGAAGAAAAAAAATAAACCGATTAAAATTCACCAGCGATGATGTTGACGTTATCCCAGTTAGGAGATAGTTTCGTCGATTTCAGAGTGAGGACAGGGATGTGAGTGACAAAGCGCCCTCAGGACTTTTACGACCCAGGCATCAAAAGAGGCTGGCATTGAGAATCGTGGTGGTGACTATATAGACACACATTCTGGAGCACAAAAGATCGTTTTTTTTTTAATGATAGCTTTCAATGTTTTTGTAGCTCTTTAACGTTTTAAAATACGATGTCTTGAACTACCCTCGTGTGTGTGTGTGTGTATATATATATATATATATATATATATATATATATATATATATATATATATATATATATATGGACAAATCCACGCAGCACACAATAGCAATGCATGGTCTCTCCAGGACCACAGCACAGACAACATAAAATGCATCCTTATAGCCCCCGACTTTCGGACACAGCAAAAAAGAAGATAACATGAAAAAAAAAAACAAAAAAAAAAAAACAAAAAAAAAAAACTCATTGTGAGACTTAACACCCATATTTCCGGTCTCAATAAAGATTTGGGATCGCTTAAATGATTATTATTTTTATAAAATCTAAACCAACCAAAAACATTTGCCTACAGGGCACAGAGCAGAATGAGTATGCACGGTGGAAGAACGGCTTAGCATTCCTCACGAGGAGTGTTTTTTGTTTTCTATTTTAGATTCCACATATTTTGATTTACAACATA
The DNA here is from genome assembly GCF_053919585.1 of Euprymna scolopes. Lineage (NCBI taxonomy): Eukaryota > Metazoa > Mollusca > Cephalopoda > Sepiida > Sepiolidae > Euprymna > Euprymna scolopes. Next base: position 59,096,735 of record NC_136483.1, read on the forward strand.
TATTTAATCCCATTTTCCGAGCACGCATACGCGCGCACACAAATGCACAGGTGTATATATGGGTGCGTTACCCATTCCCCTTCACAAAGCCTATATACTATAGTATACTCTTCTCTGGAGATATACGGTATTATTATTATTATTATTATTTGTTGTTGTTGTAGAAGAAGAAAAAGAACTCCTTGTTTAAGCATTGTAATATATCTAACTTTCAGTTTTATTTCCAACATTAAGTATTAAACTCTGATTTCTCTAACTGGCATATCGAGGTTCCAATTTTTGTAATGGCTTCTAATTTAAAAACAATGCCTTTCTCTTATATCTGTCATTGTATGTATGTATGAATGTATGTATATGACTGTGCATGTGTATGGGAGAAGAAAAGGAGAGACATATGGACACATAGACGAACAGAGAAACGTTATAAACAGCCCGAAATCCAAGAGATTTACGCTGATATTTTTACATGTTTGAACAAGTATAGAAAGGAATTAAGTAAATAAAAATTAACATAAAGAAAAATAATTTTTCGTTTATTTTTTAAAACATTATATGTGTATCAATTAATGAAAGGCACTAGAATATACAGTAAGCGGTTGAAAAAAATGTGTGTGTGTGCGTGTATACAATCCAGACAAGCAGCTTGTTCTTTCAGCCTATCTCGTATCTAAAATCATAATAAATTTATGATTCCAAGCTTTTGATGAGAAGTTTCCGCTTATCGTCTATATCTCTATCTATATATCGTCTGTTTATCAGTCTTCAGGTGTATATGTAGGTGCGTCTATAAACGTGTGTGTGCGTATTCTGTGTGTACGGGTACGTGTAGAAACATATGTGGTAGTGTGCGGGTGTACATGCATGTTTACATATACGAGTTTGTTCGTGGGGTGCGTAGGTGCCCAATTCAATGTTTATGAAAGACCTGGTTTTGAATATAGGCCACACAAGTTGCTGACCATTCCAAGTTAAAATTATTGGAAGGGTCATATTAAAATAGATTTTAACCTCATTAGCAATACCCGTGCTCATCCTGCTGCTAACCCTACCCGCCCTATACCTATGTTTCCATCATTCGCACTGAAGAAGACCGAAGGATCGGTCGAAAATCATGTGCTTTTGAAAGAAAGTTTCATTTTTTCGTTTTTTTTTCCGAAAGACTTTCTGTATTCCTACATTTCAACACATAGAAAATAAATACAAAAAAAAATATAAACATTTTTCGCATTGATCTTATATATATATATATATATATATATATATATATATATATATATATATATATATATATATATTCAGGATAGTGTTTTCTGTATTAGAAGCATTTATTGAATTTGAATTTTAAATTGAAATACGTTTGAAAACCGAATTACGATGCTTAAAAAAAAACAAACAAGTATTTATTTGTTTAAAATTAATATATTTCGGAGTTATACTCTTCGTCAGAATTATATATATATATATATATATATATATATATATATATATATATTCCTTCCTCGCTATGATGTTAAGTTAGGGAAAAAAAGTTTTTGTAGAGTCCGCTTGCCGTTATCTGCGGTGTTGTTTTTGAAATGCTGGAAGAATGCGTTCAGCAACGCGATTTGAAATTCATGGTAGTGTTTGCTGTATTAGAACTTTACATTAACTTTTTTCTCCAACAACATCATGGTTAGTAATATATATATATATATATATATATATATATATATATATACACGCATATATATCTATATCTATATCTATATATATATATACATATATATCTATATAAAATTCTGACAAAGGAGTAAAACTCCGAAATATATTAATTTTAAACAAATAAATACTTGTTTATATTTTTTAGTATTGTAATTCGGCTTTCAAATCTGTTTCATACGTATTTCAATTTAAATTTCAAATTTATTCAACGCTTCTAATACGGAAAATACTACCCTGAATTTCAAATCGCGTTTCCAAACGCATTCTTTCGGCATTTCAAAAACAACACCGCAGATAAACAGCAGGCTTTTTTTTTTCTCCAACTTAACATCATGGCGAGGTCAAAAATGATTAAAAAAAAAGAAATTCTGACGAAGGAGTATACCTCCGAAATATATTCAAACTCTGGTAGATCATCACGGTATCTCATCGTCTACCTGACACTCATTAAACTTTATCCTGTAGTGGCCGATCGGCTTTGATATACGGTTACACCTAATAAAGCATTATTTTAAATTCAAGATCGTTAACAAATTTTTAGATAAAGTACTTACAGCTCTTCCTTGTACAACTGACTATCGTTAGTAGAATATCAACGTCGAAGATATTAGCCTCAAGGAGTACGATTGTAGTACGAATACAATCGGGCTCTTCCCCATATACATTGCAAACTAGTTTTCTGAGTTGCAACTATCGATTGCATTGCTCACTTATAATAATAAACCCTATTATATTTGTATGATCATTATTTACTCATTATTAAAACGCTTCAGATAACTTTATAAAGAAATGGAATTTGAAACTTTTCTTTACTTTTCATCACATGTGCTCGACTGAGCTTCAATCTGAGGTATTCGCTGCAAAACATTCACAACAAACACCCGTCTAGTCACAACATCTGTCAACAATTTCCCCATCTTTCTATCTGTGCCTAAAACAACGCAAATTCCCTGGACAAAATACAGCCCGCTTGTGAAACTCTATACTGCGGGGCTGGTTTCTATCTGGCTACAACATGGTCGTTTACAAGTCTAATGTAAACAAGTTCTTGTTAAGCCTCCCTCTTAAATCATCAAATTCTTCCTGACTTATATCACAGCTAATCATTAACATGTCGTCTCAACGATTTCCTAACACTCATCCTCAAATTGCCTTCGGACCTTGATAAGCAGTGAATCACTTGTAAAAAAGTATTTCAGAGACGTTGTCATTTCTTTCGGGCAAAATGTACTGTAGAGTCTTGGCAAGTCAATACGTTCCTTTCTCATCAAACACGAGGCTTCCTGACCCGCCTCACTTCCCATCTCTTGAGCCCCACCCGCAACATTTTTTTACTCGATGTTCAACCAAGCAGGTACCAGGCGCACTCTTCATTTGTTTCGGTCTGAAGTATACATAGACGGTGTTCACCTGGAGAGATGTTCTGCTTCTACCAACCAGCCTCGGGGACCGATAGTGTTGTATACAAAACAATAATAAAATCTTAGGCTGTTTTTGGAGCAGGTATGTTGGCCGACGTTCATAGGTAAAACACTACAGACACATTTCTACTCCCGTAACCGACGCTAGATTCCCCACCGTTTCCACTCCGAAACTAATAGCCTTGGCAACAGCGTTATTTACGATCTGCCAATGTCCTCTAACAGTTGGAATATGCATTACAATATATATGCATATTTCGATTTCCAAACAACGAGAGAGGAGTAAAGAGTTATAATATGTATTGCATTAAATTTATGTAGAGCGGGTAAAAATAGGATAGAAGTCTTTTTTTTGAAAATCCAGTTATCTTCTATTTTGTGTAACTTTAACAATATCAAAAGACAATAGACATCAATTAATAAATATTCACCAAATTTCAAAACATTTAGAGTATCTTATAGGATTTTAAAGGACTATAATATGAGTCCATCCATCCAGCTAGTCCGTAATCGAGATTGAACTCACTACACGAGTTTATAGTGTAATTCAAATCTTGTCGTTAGCTGAATACTTGATGCTTCGCCAGGGCTATCAAGGGTATTTTTTTATCGTGACGCTATCACAAGATGGGGTGCCTACCACAGCTTAAGAGGGTCCCATCTACCCCCGAGAGAATGATAGACTGCGCAGGATTCTCAATCTGGTATTTTACCTCACGGTACATACAGCTCCTTGCCTTCCCAAATGATCACCCATCTGGTTCTGGCTAGGCTCATTTCAAATAATAATAATATGAGTATAAGCTCTTATTTGGAAATTTAAATATTCCATGCTTGTATTTAATTTAATCAATGGTCACCAGACATCAATTAAGCAAGATTCCTTTACTTTCAAATTCTCCTGGAAATTTCTGAAGCCTTAAATTTTAGATGTTTTGTAGAATAAAAATCAGGAAAAGGAATTTTGATCCAAATCGAAATAAAGATTTAAACATGAGGTTTAGTACAGTTTTATTTTTAATGAGATCTTGTCAAACGGCATAAAAGTCGTACAGAGCCGTTTTTGTTCGAAGAATTAAATTTATCTGTCCCGAGATGGATATTCTATAATATAGATTTTGAAATAGTGGCGTTTCAAGTACGATCCAAATGGAAAGATTCGGTTCAGTATTGAATCATTATATATATATATATATATATATATATATATATATATCGGTTATCACATTTCCAACTAGGGAGCTCAATCTATTTAAAAGTATCAATTGACTGTCTGCTCTAGTTGAGGACTCACCGCGGCGAACCGCAAGGAACCACGCAGTGACTTAGTTTACAATACATTGTAGTCTACATTGCACTGTAGAGAATCCACTGTTGATTCAAAAAATAATTTCTATATAATGGCTTACATAAAACTTTCAAATGCAAACATCATGTATCATGGTTTATTTTTGCTCTAAACAGAAACATTCATTTCGAATGCGCCCCTGTCTTATCAAAGAACCAACTGTTCATTTTATGTAATTATTTTACATAATGATTGAGTTAAAGTTAAACGTACAAAAGTCAAGTATTATGGTTCAAGTGTGCTCTAAAAATAAACATTCATTTCGAACGAGCCTCTGTCTTAAAGTTGGTTTTATAGGCTAGGTCTTTCTGTCTGTGCAGTGATAAAAATTCTCAAATATATTTGTGATGTTAGGCTTTATAAAAGTGTAAATCCGACTTTCTTGTTTAATCGGATTATTTCGATTATCGATACTTATTGGAGGCACTCTGATACGAAACCTATGCAAGAACACTCCCAGATACATTAAGTACCTTCGCGTGAAATTTCAAATAACTTTGCTTAGCTATTTCCGAGTTCATAGGGATTGAATACACACACAAAGTTCCTTTAATATAATAGTAGATAACTAGCGGGACCAGTGGAAATTCCACAGGGTACTCATCCATATGTTATATTGCTGTTAGTATTCTGTAGATGTTCAGTGTAAATGGAGACGCTCTGATGTTATTGTAGCTTTTTTTTTTTTATTAAAACTGTAAAGGTATTTATCTTTGCTAGCACGAACGCCCGCTCGTAAAGTATGCTTAAATATGATATTATAATTCTTGCAGATTTCATATATATTATTATAGAGTTAATGGTCTATCGATTTTTATATAATATAAAGTTGTGATTTCAAAAATAAAAAAAATATATATCCATGTGACTTGGATGCATTAGCTTGAATCGAAACCGAAATAAAATCTTATGAAACATTTATGTAGAAATATATATAAATTGAGTTTCTTCAGTCATAATCGAAACCAAAACTTATGAAGAATTCTTGATAAAATTATTTATATATAAAAAAAAAATAGATGACTTAAGTGTCATCAGCTATAATCGAAACTGAAACCAAAACTTATGAAGAGTTCTTGGTAAAATTATTTACGACAAGAAATGGAAGTACATAACAACGAAAAGACCCGGATGTAAGCATGACACAGAAAATAACACACACGCTATCTTATTAATATATAGATAACTTCGAACCAGTTACCCCTCGAAATCTGTATGAGGTCAATTGCCGAAATAATTATTGTTCGAACGAAATGGTTTCACAAAATTATCCCATCGCTTATATGCGTGTGTGTGTGTGTGGAGTAAAAATGATTATATAATCATGTTATACAAAAATTCCTTCATTCAATCAATATGACGTGTCAGTATATTTTCTTGCGACATTCACATCGCAAATAACATTACCTAATGAATAAGTAAAGGCAATACACGACGAAATGAAAAAGAAAGAAAAAGAAAGAAAAGAGGAGAGCAGAAAGCAAATCTTGAGTTCATCTTTGACAATATTGTAACTCTTGCTTTCTATATTTTGTTCTTTCCTTCAAACAGTCAATGAACGACGTTTCCCACAAAGGAAGAAAAAATGGCGGTTTCTGAATCGGGAACCTACCATCTAACGCTTATCAATGGCGAGTTTTTGACACTGAAGTGGTTTCATACCTTGTCTGGAACAATTTCCATATAAAAAAAGGAAAAGATAAGTGTATTCAGGGTAAAATTGATTTTCGATGAGCTCCCAAACGGAATCAAAATTACTTTCATATAACTGTTTTAAATTTTAAATCTGTTGACGATAACGTTTCTGTGGAGGAAAGGAAAGACTCACCTTTAAGCAGGAGGGGTTGATTTGCTGCAGTATTTAAGTAAAGTCTGAACTTCAAAGCAAAACTGAAATCCTTTTGAATAATGATTACCCTTTACACCCGAAACATGTACAAAGGATGAAATCATTGCTTTTATAGATGGAAACTCTTTGGAACCTCAAAAATCTTCGTTATGTATCAAGATTCGAGAAATCGGTGTTAAAAGCCAGGAGTTTTCACACAAAATTTCTACAATCGTTTCGCATCGTTATTTTGCAAGCAAATTTCAAACAGCGTTTGGGACGAGAAGCGCGCCCATCTTTCGGAAGGATGGTATCCCCGCCACTCGATACAATTTAGCTGTTTATTAATTTAATGAACATTGCGAGGTTGAGTACATGAGGCATACCATCTATCGCTTGGAAGTTAATATTTCCCAACACAGCTTCCTTTCGATACGTAGGCACAAAAATAGCACACATCTGGGCGTTTACAAGCTCATGAATCGACCATTTGTGAGAATTTATAGCAGTGCCAGGTTTGCGTTGGAGATTACATAGACGAAACTTTCTCCATCTTTCCTAAAACACGCTCGAAAACACATTTAAAAATTCCTGAGGCAGTTGCTACTAATTTCCGTCAACCGATTCTGTGTAAGCAAAGAGAATACACGCATATTTTAGAACTTATATGTGTACGTTGAGAATTTCTCTTCTACCCTGCTTTTTTTCTTCTCATACTATTTTTTTGGGTACCATCAATAGTTATTTATAGTCTTTTAACAACTTTATAATCAATTTTGCCCCTCGTTGCCGACGAATGCTATGAAAAATCTCGACCGAAAGACGCATCAGTAAAGTCTTTTAAAAAATCTCTCTGTTCCCCTAGTTTCCCCCTTTTTTATATGCTTTAATGATCAAATTGGTGTAATATATATGCAAATCGTGAAAGAAACCTTATTATAAATAATGTGTATAAATTTAGGCAGCATTCTTTATTTGAAGCATATTTTGTTGAATGAAATAAACAGTTCACACCTTTTAATTTTCGTTTGAATCCTTTCTATCTTTCTTATTAATTTTCTTGTTTCTGTGACGAACTGGTGGATGTAGTCGCCATAATTATTGTAAACCCGAGTACTTTTCACCCGGATTTATCATCAGGGATGATTACCAAAACTGGTTCTGCACAATTAATAGAATTATATATATATATATATATATATATATATATATAGTGGAGATGGTAATTAATAAAAACTGAAGAAAGTGCTCAATACTGTTGTAGAGCAAATATTTGCACGCCAGGGCGGGCATGTATGTGTACCTGTGACCGTTTCTTTTAAGTATATATGTGTGTACGTGCGCATGTGTGTACCCGTGGCCGCGACCGCTAGCTGACCCTCTCCAACAATTAACAACAAAATAAAAACAAAAAATGAATAAACCGAATCATAGCCCCCGCCCCACCTCCAAACATAAGCGAACACCCAACAGCTCAAGACATACTTACCAAGAAATCACCTCACCAACGAGACGTTATAAACTTTAACACTAAAACTAGAATTTTAAAGTAACCCCCCTCCTCCCACCCCCACATACACCCCTCTCCTCATGTATCCCTATGCCCTCAGCCACACCAGAAATGAACCTCCCAGACCCTCCCCCACAAGTTCCTTAAACCCCAAAACTAAAACATTATCGACATACCAAACGCACCCCCACCTTCCCTCCTTGTTCCCTTCCCCTCTTCCTCTTCCACCCTCCTCGCACCCCCTGTCCTCATTCACTCTTCCACTCGCTCATCCCAAAATGGCGAACATTTCTGTAAAAGTCTGAGGACGCTACAGACGGCAAAAAAAAACAAAAAAAACGGCCGTGTAGCCGAAACAATAATGTAACTTAACAGAAAGATACGGTAATAAAAAATAAAACGTATATATATATATATATATATATATATATATATATATATATATATATATATATATATATTTGCAACTTGGACAAACAATCGAGAATGCGTTTATCCATAATTTTTTGGATAAACTAGCATTGAATTTAGAGAAATATAAGAGTGAAAATGTTTAATTATGGAGGGAAGTAGTGGGCATCTTTTTGTGCTTTGATAAAGTTCGCTTTGCACGATATGTTGCGATTTTATAAGAACGAGATATTAGAAAATGAGTTCTTAAATCAAATAACAAATTGCAACACTTAATATATAAAAAGTTTGGGTGTACTACCAACCCAAATATTGGAAGTAACGTTTTTAATTTATCTTCCCATGACTTATCACCTTCAGAAATAATGGTACTTGATCATGGGTTAGATTTTTGTACTCTTTTACCCGTTGTTAAAAGGGAAGAGGTATTTTCGGAATTTGAAATCCTCAATGCCCAAGCGGAGAGACTTGCACCAGTCTCTGAAACCAAAACTAGGGATCTCAAGGCAAAATTGAATGACCTTGCTCACAGTTACGCCAGTACACCAGTGTCGCATTCTGAGTTTAAATGGCGCAAAGAGCATTTCGCAGTTATTAAAACCCTACGACAAGACCCATCATTAGTCATTACTAGACCAGATAAAGGGTCAGGGGTGGTTATGCTAAATCATCATGAGAACGTTGACAAAATGTCAGTAATACTAGATGACAAAGACAAATTTGAAAAATTGGGCCCTGTCGCAACTCATGATTCAACCACCTCCTTGGAAACCAAATTTCAAAAGAAACTGGTCAAGTGGGTCAAAAACGGTGTACTTGTAAGCTAGTGAGATAAGACCCTCTGGATCTATCCGCCCAAGGTAATATGCTTTCCCTAAAACCCACAAAGCGGATATCCCATCAAGGCCCATTCTCTCCATGGTAGGCTCATCACAACACAAGGTCTCAAAATGGATCTTTGGCATTTTACAACCTGTTTTACAACATTATAGTAAATATTGTCTTAAAGATTCAGTTTATTTTGCTGATTTTATTAAAAAGTCTAAGATTGTTAATAGATTTATGTGCTCTTATGACATTAGCAATCTTTTTACTTGTGTCCCTGTTTTGGAAACTATAGATATCTGTGCAGATTTTTTATATCGGGGCCGGATATCACCTCCTCCTATTCCTGAAAACATCTTTATTGAACTTATGAAATTTGCCACGATATCTGTGGAATTTAGTTTCAACAATATTATGTATCGGCAAAAAGATGGTGTGGCCATGGGGTCAGTACTTAGACCAACCATGGTGAATATTTTTGTGGAGTTCTATGAAAAGTGCTTACTATCTGGACCCATAAAACCATAAGCATACTTCCGATATGTTGACAACACATTCTGTTTATTTAATAACCAAACGGAAGCAAACACCTTTTTCTCCTTACTCAATTGAATGCATCCCGCGTTAAAGTACACCTATGAGAGAGAGAGAGAGAGAGAGAGAGAGAGAGAGAGAGAGTGCAATTCATCCATAGCCTTCCTTGATGTATTGATAACAAAAACGCCATCTAGTTACCATACATCTATATACCGCAAACCAACATTTACAGGTTTGTACACTCGTTGGGATTCATTTTGCCCTAAAAAACGTAAGATAAATTTAATTTGGACCCTAACAGATCGTGCCCTTAAGATTTGTTTCAAGTTAAAATTAGATGAGGAATTGGAAACAATTACGGATACTTTATCCAAAAACGGGTACCCACTAGAAGTGATTAGGTCAGTTATTCAAAAGAAATTGACTGAATTCTATCGAATTAAAGAGAATATAGTAGCCAAATTTCCAATTTGTCTTCGTTTGCCTTGGTTGGGTATTGTAAGTGAAAAAATTGCCAAACAAATAAGTTCATCAGTTCATGGATGTTATTTTGCTGCCAATGTGCGTGTTGTGTTCTCTACGAGAACTTTATTACCATCTTCTCGAAAAGACTTCTACCTCCCTCATAATAGTAACGTTATTTACAATTTTGAATGTAGTTGCGTTGCCAACTACTTGGGTCGAACGACATTAAGATGAGATGGAAGAATCCAACAACATGTACCCAGTATAATTAGGAATGGAACCTACCGGGCAACGGACGTTGTTACTAACACATACGGGTTCTCAATTACTGATCATTTACTTAAAAACCCGTCTCGTGCAGCGAACTTTAGCACGGACTCTTTTTCTATTCTTAGTCGTGCTCATTCATTATATCAACTTAAGATCTTGGAGACTATTCACGTTCGACTTAGAAAATCTTCCCTTTGCAAACAAAGGGAATGCCTCCTGGGTTTGAACGTGATTAATCGCTAGGGTATTCGACCATAACGCTGTTTTATTTTAATTGTTTTCCCACTTTTTTTCTCTCCCGTAAATTGAATAAAACGCAATTTTAATCGCTTTTTCATTCTTTGTTTAAAAATTCCCTCCATACAGCTTTGAGAAGCGAGGGTCGAAACCGGTCAGCTGGCTCCCCATTTCTCTTTCTTTCTTCTCCTGTTGGAGAGAAGATTAAAGGAATATATATATATTTATATATAAATAATTTAATTTTAATTTACAGACCGCAAGACAAAAATACTACATTCTCAAGTACCTTATGCCATAAAAACAAAAAGATGGGATGGATAAACTTTAAAAAAAAAAGGGAAATAAAAAAGAAGATATTTATTATCTTCAAAGACCTCACTTGTCCTCTCCTCGCACATAACCCCAATCCATGTTACATTTCAACTTTGTAAACGAAATAAGAAAATGTTTTTTTTTTTTTTAAATATCAGTTCTCGACGATAATTCTTGGCCTGAAGACGTAATCCCCCAACACGAGTGATTACAGAAACATGTATGCACATATGTAGCCATCAATATATAAATAAATTTCATATACCTGCTATGTTTTCTCATTGAGCACTCTTTGGTAGACACATGTTGTTTCATTGGATGTACTTCTAAGAAACTAAACTCTACTGGCTAAATATATTTATATATATACAAATTTACTTTTAATCATGAATCATAAATGTCTTCCCTTCCTATATATATATGAGAGAGAGAGAGAGAGAGAGTCCCGGCGTTGCTCGGGATTGACGAATGTTTCACACTCCCATTTTCGATGTTTTTCTCGGTTTCCCTTCGTTGTGACATTTTTTTCCTTTTGTATTATAAGTTAAAACTAATTAAATTATCTTTGTTATATAAAATTATATTCTGTTATATAAAAGTAACTTTTTCTGTGTTTGTGTGTGAGAGAGATCCCTACTGACTCGAAAAAGACTGGGTCGATTTTTATGCAATTTGACATGAAGATAATCTATGTAACTGGCAGTGTTCTTAGATAGGTTATGTATCGGAATGTCGTCGATAAGTATCGATAATCGAAAAAATCCAATTAAAGAAGGAAGTCCGATTTTGATGAAAGTTAACACTTTTATACAGTCTAACATCACAAGTGCATTTGAAAAGTTTTATTACTACACAAGTCCGGCATATAAAATCAACAGAAGGTTCTTTGATATGACAGGGGCGCGTTTTAAATGAATAGTTCTCTTCAGAGTACAATTGAAGTATGATACTTGACTTTTGCAATTTATACTTTTATGCAAGCCATTATATATAAAAACAAGTTTATAAAATCAACAGTAGGTTCTGGACAGTACAACGTAGACTACAATATATTGTGAAATAAATCACTGCCAGAGGCATGTCAGCTTCTTCTAGGTGCACTGCGATGATCCCCCGACCAGAGCAAGCGATCAATCGATTTGATTGAAAAAGGAGCGATTTCACCGATTTGGCTAACAACAAAAATATGGGAATGTCAAACATTCGTAGATCATCAATCATCATTCAATCCCGAGCAACACCGGGACTCTCTCTCTCTTTATATATATATATATATATATATATATATATATATATATATATATATATGTATATATATATATATGTATATATATATGTGTATATATATATATGTATATATATATATGTATATATATATATATGTATATATATATGTATATATATATGTATATATATATATATATATACATATATATACTTCTATTAATTGTGCAGAACTAGTTTTTGTAATCATCATTGATGATGAATCCGGGTGAAAAGTACTCGGGTCTACAATAATTATGGATCCAACAGTTCGTCACAGAAGCAAGAAAATTAATAAGAAAGGTAGAAAGGATTCAAACAAAAATTAAAAGACGTGAACTGTGTATTTCATTTAACGAAATATGCTTCAAATAAAAAATGCTGCCTAAATTTATGCACATATTATTGATAATAACGTTTCTTTCACAATTTGCATATATATTTCTGTTTAACTAAGAATATTCAGTGCAGCTAGATAGAATTGTACAACGGTTGCAGAATTCGAACCATGGAAAACTCAGCCTATGTGATCAGTAAAAAAAAACATTTCTCTAATTTTGCTAATAGATAAAGAATTACTTTTTTTCTTACATGAATTTTAGCACATTTATTTTTCAACACATTTATTTTTCAACACATTACTTGATCATTGCATCTTTTGGAGGTTTTAGATTTAACATTACTCTATCTGAATTAGAGTAAGGTTTCTGAGGTTATTTTCCCTGATCATGAGTTTTTTTTTCGGTTAATTTCCTTTGACTGATTATATTGGCCCATATATACATTCATAAAACTACGATTTAAGATTTCGATAAATGTATATATATTAATTTATAATGGAATAGATATTTTTAAATTTGTATTTCAAATTCCTCAGTGTAGAGGCATTGTTATAATGGAAAAATAATTCCAGGTAACGAATGATGGTACTAATCTAGTTTCCCATTCGTCTCAAGTTGAAAACTATGAATAAAATATTCAAAGAGATGCAGTACAGTATATTTATACAACGATCCTGGTACCTGACTGCCTCATTCTTGCCACACGCGGTTATAAATATGATTGTTAATATCTTTGTGGTCATATCCTGTTAATATGCCAACAATATCACAAAAATAACCTCTTATTATTATTATTACTAGCGGGACATGTGGAAATTCCACAGCGAACTCTTACGTTAATGTTGGTATTCTGTGGATGTTCAGCGTAAATGGAGACACCCTGGTATTATTATAGATTTTCTTTTATTAAAACTTCACAGGTATTTACCTAAGCTTGCAGGGACGCCCGGTCATAAACTACGCTTAGATATGCTTGTATATATTATTATAGAGTCACTTCGATTCTTATAAAGTTGTGATTTCAAGAATAAAACAAATATATCTGTAAAACTTGGGTGCATCAGCTTGAATTGAAACCGAAACCAAAACTTATGAAGAACACGCACACACACACACACACATATATATATATATATATTGATTTCCTTCAGCTATAATCGAAACCGATACCAAAACATGAAAACTTCGTAGTAAAATTATTTATTTAAAAAATAAATAGATGACTTGAGTGCTGTCATCTTTAATCGAAACCGAAACAAAAACTTATAAAGAATTGTTGGTAAAATTATTTATTACAAGAAACTGAAGGTCATAACAATTAAACGAAAATCACCCGGAAGGAGAAAGATATAACCGTGACACACAAAAGAACATACACGCTATCGTATTAATATATAGATTATTCTCTATGCAATGTTTTATGCTAAGGCCTCACCCAGGCCAAGCCGGGTAGCTCAGCTAGTATTATATCACTTACTGGTGGTTGTTGCGAAACATTGTAACGGCCTGTTGGTGTTGGATGTCATGGTTGATAGTTTACGTTGTTGGTATGAAAAAATCTTTAAGACAGAAGGTAAGATGCACGGATTGTTTCTTTGGGTGTGGAAAGGCAGTGTAGCTTACTTGAAACAATGTTAAGCTTTTCTCCACAGTATCAAGATTTCAAATACAAATATAGCACATATCACTTTTAAAACATGAGAGAACAGAGAAATTCAACAGCACATGGTAACTGCCAGTTTCTCACCTCGCGTTCTTCAAAACATGGCGTTCTTAAGCGATCTGGAAACTGTAAGCAGAGACACTTGTAATAATCAGTCTTTATATATATATATATATATATATATATATATATATATATATATATATATATATATATATATATGTATATACTGTAAGTTTATAAATATTTGAGTTATTAAATTTGGAAGCAAACTAGCTATTATAAACAATTTAACACGTAAGAATAATAGAGCAAACCTGTTTATTTTACATAAGACTGCAGGCTTACATTTAACGGTTTCAATGACAGCACACACAATCACACACACACACACACACACACACACACACACACATATATATATATATATATATATATATATATATATATATATATATATATATGATTGTGTGTGCTGTCATTGAAACCGTTAAATGTTAAGAATACGGGGTATATATTAAAGAAAAAATGTCCTCAAGACGGGTAAAATTAATTCCCCCATAAAAAAGGCAGTTTCACAAATTGTCTGTCTACTTGCCAGGATTAAAATCAATATATAAAACTACTAAAACGTATGTCTAGAATTCTTATTTCAATTTTTATCCAAATATCCGTATATTAATACGATATTGCGCGTGTTACGCTTACATCATTTTTCTTCCGAGTGACTGTCGTTTAATTATGATAGGCTTCCATTTTTTTGTAATAAATATTGTGATAGGCTTCCATTTCTTGTAATAAATAATTTTACTAAGAATTCTTCATAAGTTTTGGTTTCGATTTCAATTATAGCTGAAGGAACCCAAGTTTATATATATATAATTCTTTTTTCATAAGTTTTGGTTTCAATTTCGATTCAAGCTGATTTACACAAGTCATATGGATATATTCTTTTATTATTGAAATCACAACTTGAAAATATATAAGAATCGATAAAAAATGGATTTATAATAACATATACGAAATCTGCAAGAATTAAAACACCGTATTTCACGATCGGGCAACGCCGGACGTACCTGCTTGCCAAGATAAATACTTTTGCAGTTTTAACAAAAGAGCTACAATTATATCAGGGCGTCTCCATTAAAATTGAACATATCTGAATACTTTATCCTCTATTGCATAAAACTAAATTAAACTAAATATAGTCCACATTAAGACCCTTTACGGTTGCCGTGTGCCAATTTTGATAATAATCGATTATATAGTCTAGGAGTGAACCTAGGCCATGCAAATCGAACGTATACACATTATCTAACTTTATATATAAATAGAAAATGGATATGCACTGTATCTTATACTTTCAAAAAGGGGGTCACTGTTATCCAGTTAATTCAATTCTTCATTCATTTCTTAGAAGGATTATCCCACAAGGGCTAGTCAGGATATCAGTTGCTTAACAGGCGACATAGTTTGATTGGGTAATAATATATGGACGTCTTCGCAGGACGAGTCCTGCCTCACCGGTGAGACCTGTTTCCAACCGATTCCCTTGAAACTGCCAATATATCTGCTCATACAACAACCCAGACGAGGATGGAATTTAGCCTCACAATTTGGGGAGAGTCCACTGGGAAATACCTTTTCGCCTAGCTTTCACACGGCGCGTTCAATAAAACTTATCTCTAATTCAGTCGACATGACACCAGTGTTTCTAACTGATTTCAATTAAGATGGACATCATTTGAAAGAAATAAGTTCATAGAATATAAAATTAGAAGCGAATAAAAAAAGAACGAGTAGGAATTCAAAAAGAACACGTTCTGCTGAGTAACAATTTGATAGTTGTTTAAAAGACACGACTTTCATTTTACGTCGGCTTTGAACGAAAAGCATAAAGTTTTGGAGGAAATGTAAAATATCTTCCCATATGAATTAAATTGATAGTATAGTGTTCGTTTATACGCCTTTCAAACCCATATCCCTCCCTCAATATATATTAAAATAAACTTATGTATATAAATAGATTATTAGCCAATAAGACTGTAAATATATCAATAGAATATTAATAACACTAATGGGAATGATAACTATGTATAATGGGTTCGTCCAAACAATATATATATATATATACAGTAGATTTGTCTTTGAAATATATATATATATATATATATATATATATATGTGTGTGTGTGTGTGTGTGTGCGAAGGGTTGCGATAGTGAGGCCCATTAGAGTGCTCAATTTCAAAATCAGAGCGTAATATTTAATTATATGATATAAGTGCAGGAGTACCTCAGTGGCCTATTCTTGAACCTTTATTATTTCTGATATTCATAAATGACCTCCATAAAAAAGCCTTCTACACTAATAATTTCCTCCCAGAACTGCTAAACTTTGGAACTTTCTTCCGGAATTCTGCTTTCCCAACTGCACTGACATGCAGAAGTGCAAATGTAATGTGAACAGACATCTTGTTACTCATCTCCCTTCATAATATCCCTGCAACTTATGTCGCCGATAGTAGCCTCCTACTTCAAAGTGGCACTGTGCCTTGTTTGGGGTTAAAAGTAAATTATATATATATATATATATATATATATATATATATATATATATATACATACACATAAATACATATATAAACATATATATATATGTACATATATATAAATATATATACATACATATACATATATACACACATACATATATACATACACACATATATACATACACACATACACATATATATATGCATACATATACATATACATATACACACATATACATACATACATATATATATACATACATATACACACACACACATATATATACATACACACACATATATACATATATATATATATATATACATACACACAAATATATATGATTTTCAGAATGTGAGAGATTGTATATAATAAATTCCACAGGCAAACAATTAACTCTTGTGGACTGCAACGTTGTTTAGCTGTGAAATTTATTATATACAATCTCACATTCTGAAAATCCTATCATAAGTTGCTCGCTTGGTTAGCATTGCTGGATGGCATCGTCCTTTCGAGTTAAAACTCCTATTTGTTAGACATCGGTTTGGGGTTATTAGCTGGTTGGATGGCCGCGTCCCTTCTCCAGACGAAGTAGGTTCATTTCACAGTTGGATTTCGATGCGGTTTGCTTCTTGTGTGCGGGGCGTTTGCTTAGTTGGTAGAGTGCTTGCCTCGCATTTAAGAGGATCGGGTTTCGAATCCCGAGTTCGGATGTATCTAACTGATGAGCCCAAATGAGGGCGAAACTAGAGTCTTGGACTTCCGGTTCGTTGACTGTCATGGCTCTTGTGGGCTGCGACGTTGTTTGGCTGTGGAATTTATTATATATACATACACCCACACACACATATATATGATGGCAGCAAATTCGTTTTCGAGCATTGCCATTACTTGATATAACCCAAAAAAAGAAAGTATACAGAAACACGAAAACATTCAGTGATGGGCTGCACAAAGGTGGATTTTAAGCCCTGCCAAACTTAGGCACTCCTTGGCACACATTGTGCAGGCATGTACGCCACTAGCAGCATGTTCTTGATGTTCTCTTCTATGTATAATCAAATGCCGCTTCAAACCACCTGGTGTTTTGTACGGTCACTCGCAGGTTAGCTCTCGCAACACAAGACTGCTTTATGGCCCACTGCGCCGATGAGTAGTCTGGTGGCTCATCAGCCCAGCTCTGCTCAGACATAATTTTCCTGCACACCTCACACTCCAGACCAATTATGCGCCCCCGCTCAAACACGGCTCCTTTCACCCTGCCCTTCCGGATATCGCACTTCAGCCGCTTATATTGGGTTCGATCTGCCTCAAACTTGCCCACACCTTCCCGCAAAGTCTTTCTCCATGATCCAAAACAAGACTCTCCCAGGTTCTTTCATCTATCTCACATTTCTTTAAGGTGGACCTCAAACAATCTTTGAATCTTATTTTAGGCGTTTGAACCAGATGCCTTCCTTCGGCGAGCTCGCCATAAAGGAGTTGTTTGTGAAGTCGACTGTCTAACATCCTCACAATATGTCCACTCCATCTCAGTCTATGTTTGATAATATGAGCTTCAATGCTTAGACATTGGGTCCGTTCAAGCACCTCCATATCACTGACATACATTTGCCAACCCACACCTAAGATTCACCGTAGGCACATCTGGTGAAACCTCTCGAGACGTCTCAAATGCTTCCTGTATGTTGTCCAGGTTTCACAAGCATAGAGAAGAGCAGAGAGAACGCATGCGGCATAAACCTTAATCTTAGTTGGCAGCAAGATCCCATGACAGCTCCACAAACGCCTGCCCAACTTTTCGAAGGCATCACTTGCCCTGCTGATCCGTAACGATACCTCATCATTCAGGGCACCGGACAAACTTAGTGTGCTACCTAAGTATACAAACTTAGTGACAACCGCTATCCTTGACCCACAGATATAAATTGATGGCTCATAGTATGGCATGCCAGGAGCAGGCTGATACATTAAAACAGTTTTTTTTCAGATTGATAGTCAGGCCCAATGCGCTGCAGGCAACCGCAAAGGCGTCCACAAGATGCCGTATATCAGTATCCGCATGAGCCACCAAATCACAGTCATCCGCATAGAGCAAGTCACTGATCGTGTTGGTGAGTACCTTTGTACTTGCGTTGAAGCGCCTAATGTTGAACAACCCCCTAGTAGTTCGGTAACGAATATAGACATCATCAGAGCAACCCCCAAATGCCATCCGAAAGACCATGGTGAAATATAACGCAAAGAGTGTAGGTGCTGCAATATCTCCCTGCTTAACACCATTTTCTACTGAGATAGGACAAGCCAGCTTTCCCCCAACGTTGATCACAGCCTTTATATCATTGTGGAAGAGATTGAAGATGGTTACAATCTTGTCAGGACAGCCAAGCCTTTTCAGAATCTCCCACAAAGCATTCCTATTGACTGTATCAAAGGCCTTGATTAAATCGATGAACACCTGATACAGGCCCTTTTGCTGTTCTATACATTTCTCCTGTAGTTGCCTGGCTGTAAAAGTCATATCCACTCTCCCTCGACATCTTCTGAAACCACACTGCGATTCAGGCAAAATATTGTCAGCAATGTGCTCCAGCATTCTGTCTAGCATGATCCTACCGAGCACTTTACCGACTATTGACAGCAAAGAGATGCCCCGATAATTTCCACATTCATCTCTGCTACCCTTCCCCTTGTGTAGCACCACCATCAATGGATCCCGCCAATCCTGCGGAACGCACTCATCCCGCCAAACAGTCTGCAGCAAGTCCGCTAAACGTTTCATCATCTTGGGTCCAGAACATTTAAAGATCTCCGCATGCAAACGATTCAGATCATGAGATTTTCCATTGTTCAGCTTATGGACAGCTGCTTCAACCTCCTGGAGAGAAGGAACCTCTGCCAAGATATCCTTGACCGGATTGCTAGGAATCGACCTAACAAACTTCTGATGAACGTAAGAAGGTCTGTTCAGGAGGTCATTGAAATGCCCCCTCCATCCATGAAGAATGTCGGTAGGGTCTCGAAGAAGATCCCCACCATCCCTCGAGCGCAGAGCAGTGATAGGTGATCTGGATGGTCCGTAAACCGCACGCAGTAAGCTGTATAAGACCTTGGTGTTGTTCGAATCCGAGGGAAGCTGTATCTCCTCAGCTTTCTGCTTCCACCATTCATCCCGCATGTTTCGTAACATCCTCTGCACCTCGCGCTTGATTGCCTTAAACTTGTTCCTCAATCGATCTTGCTCACCATTCGTCAACCGACCCCCAAGATAAGCATGCAATGCCCTTGTCTTTTAATCAAGCAGAACCTGAATTTCAGTATCATTCTCATTGAACCAATCCTGATGTTTACACTCACAATACCCTAATACTCTCTCACATACCTCTTAGACAGACTACTTAAAAGCAGGCCAAATGTTTTCACATTCAATCTCTTCCATTTCCTTAACTAGTTTCTTTCTCACAATATTTTCCCTTGGACGGGCAACATTAAGTCGATTTGGGATAGCCACATCAGGCCCCCTTATCCTGGGCTTCACAACACACTTAATCTTTGCACGGACCAACCGATGGTCGGCCCAGCACTCTGCACCCCGCATGACACGAACACTGCAGATATCCCTCATCTCACGTTTTCTGACTAATACATAGTCTATCAAGTGCCATTGTTTGGAACCAGGATGCATCCAGGTCGTCTTGTATTTGTCCTTCTGCTGGAACACGGTGTTACCGATTTTAAAACCCAACTCTGAACAAAACTGTAACAACATCAGACCATTGATATTACACTTGCCCACTCCGTGTTTACCCAGCACATCCCAGGTTTAAAAATCTCTTCCCACCCCATGATTAAAATCTCCAAGAATGAAGACCTTATCAGCAGAGGGAATGCGTCTAACTACACTGCACAAAGCAAGGTAGAAAACAACCTTTTCATCTTCTGTTGCATCCATAGTGGGTGCATAGACAAGCAAAAAAGTTGTATAACGACCATTTACCAGAGGTAACCTCATAGTCATGATCCGGTCACTCACATCACAGGGAAGTTCTTCCAGGCTAGAAAGAATTGATGCCTTTATAGCAAAAGCCACACCTGATTCCCTCTACCACTCCAGAAAATGGTGTAGGTCCCAGCCAGCTCAGAAAACTGTCCCTTATCAGCCAGCCTGGTCTCATAAAGTTGAAGTTCCTTAGATACAAGAGCAGATCTACGCTTTGGACGCGTTATTGTTGACGGCAAGTTAAGCAGCGTCCGCACATTCCAACAGCCAATGGTCATTGTCATATATTTCCTCGCAGTAACATGATGACGACCGGGTCCAGGCCGTGGAGCCCTGAAGCACTGCCGGCTAGGCCCTGGAAGTTCCAGTTTCCTTATTGGCATTTACGTCCATGACCATATTTTCCAACTTCATTGAATGTGTTGCCGTTTTAGGCTACAGCCAGCCTTTTTTGCTATAAAGATACACGAGATGGTAAAAAGTGTATCTAACAGGTATCGAGCAATGCTTGTGGATAAGTCTTTTTTTATAGTGAGGAATGACTTTGCACCGAGACAATCCCACTCTCTAAACAACTGCCACATTGATCCAAAAAGAAGAACAAGTCCACATCATTGGATGCAGCAGTCACCGCAGGTTTTATATCAGTTTTCCTTCTCCTTGAGAGGTTGCCTTCACCACGGCTCACAGAGCCCTCTCCATCCACCATGCCATTTGATCCATAACTGAAACTTAGGTTGCTGGGCACCAGAGCATATTCCACACGCTGGTGGGTATTATATGCCGCAGCTTACAGGGTCTAAACTCCTCTGGAGGTTTCTGTCAGGGTTATCTGACCCTTAACCTTTAATTAAATAACCTTGCCCCACAAGGCAGTGGAGGTCCAGTTATACGGCGCAGGACACTCGCCGTTCATCAGAGCCCCGTCTGCGTGGCAGTAGTCACGACGTACACGTGGGGTTGATTTGTCTGGGAGAAGCACAGAAAGACGTTAGGACATCCGTGTGCTTTTAACACACGTCCACACCGACCTTGACCAATACCATATATATATATATATATATATATATATATATATATATATATATATATATACACATATAAAATATACACACACACACACGAATTAGTCCTATGTTAAAACTGGTCAGGTATGCTATTGCATGTTAAACACAGCGCGTGTTTGCTTTCTTCGAATTCTCCCGTATTTCATATCCATATATTAATAAAATGAGACAAATTTTCGTAGTGTACGTATGTGTTTTTTTTTAATCTCTAATTCATTTACACATTAATATTTGCTGTTTATCGATTTTTTAATTGAAATAAAAAAAAATGCACTAGCATGAATCAATATTTTAAAATAATACTAGCAGGAGGCACCCAGCGTTGCCCGGGCGTAAAATACGATTAAATATGATATTTTAATTTGTTCGGATTTCGTATATATTATCATAGAGTCGTGATTTCAAAAGTAAAAAAAATAGTATGTGAATGTCATCAACTAGAATCGAAACCGATACTGTAACATTCAAAGCTGATGATGTTCCCACTGTATCGACATGATACGTTTATGAACTGATTAAAGATTAAAATTAAAAATAACCTAAGAGGAATGTGCAAGATGTATAACGGTTCTTTTAATTTTGACCTCGTTTTTTATCCCTTAAAATTAGTCTAACCGGCTAAACACCAATCAAAGAACGGCCCGTAAAAAATCTAATCATTTGAGACCGCTAGAGCCGCTCTGCGTCATTTAGTTTCGGAGGAGATAGAGTTTGGAAACATGGAGACAGACACACATACAGCATTTTATATATTAGATTATGAAATAATTTAATTCCATAAATAATTCACCAGAATTTTTATTTATTCCGATACAAGGCAACAATGTTCACCTTTTTCAAATTAATCTAAGGACTGTTGAATAGAAAATCATTTCTTAGTTTGAACATTCCTAGCAAATGTTTGCGTGTTGAAAAATTGAATGTGTTGAAAGGTACTTACATAAAAAAAGTTTATCCATAGTGAATAAATTAATATTGTCTTCACAAAAGTAGTTAGAGTTTTTGTTGTGACGTAACTTGCACACTTGACCACCGTTCACGCGTATTTTTTAAAGAGGGGAACCTGCCAACAGTTTTCGACTCCACAGTGCAACAGTTTTATAACAGTTGGGTTAAGCTAATATATCAATGACCAACTCATCGCATAATAACTTGTAAAAATAAGAATTTGTTAAAAAAATTAAATGACAAAATAAAAGGCACAGTTGAAATACAAAACGAAAATAAAAAGATTCCCGAACAACGCCGAGTATGTAAACTAGTTTTAATACAAATATCAAACCTTCATACGTCTAGTTGAGTGAAATGTTGCGTGGGAGCATATATTAATCAGAGTAGTTCCCGTATATAGCACTCCCAACCCATGACAGAATAAATGAGACCCCCGGGAAGCATGGACATGTTCCCTGTCCACTGGCTCGGAGGACGCTTCAATTCATGGAACGGTGAACACGTCGAACAAGCACCTAAACGGTTTAAGCCTAAAGTGACCAATAGTGAGTTCTGAAACTGATTGAGGTCACCGGTTTCATAACTCAATTTTTATGGTGACAGTTTCAACCACCGGATATTTGGTCGCGTCGCTGGTACACACCCCTCCTCTCCGCCTCGGAATAGAGGGTGCATACATCTTTGCAAAGGGTTTCTACTACGTGAAGGCCACTAGGGAAAAAGCTGTAATCCTTGCAAGAAACGTTGTTGCATAGATCTTTCCCAGACTGCAATAACTCAAATAGTAATGTTGGCGGCCAATAAACAATCAGATTGCCCTTTTTATTGAGTGTTGCCGAATATTCAAAATGACGGAAACTACAATGTGATTAAATGTGAACTTTCACACACGTGCATTAATATATATATATATATATATATATATATATATATATATATATTATATATATGTGATTAAATGTGAACTTTCACACACGTGCATTAATATATATATATATATATATATATATATATATATATATTAATGCACGTGTGTGAAAGTTCACATTTAATATCTAATAGCACTGCAAGTTTATATATATATATATATATATATATATATATCGAAACGTCTCTCTTTCTCTCTCTCTCTCTCTCTATATATATATATACTAGCGGGGGGTACCCGGCGTTGCCCGGGTGTTTGGAGGTGTGTATATAAGAAGGGGGACCCTGTTTTAATATTATAAAAAAACACGATGTTATAAAAAATTGGAAAAACCAAAACAAAGCAAAACCGCGAACAAATGTGAAAAAAGGTGTAAAAGAGGAAAAAAGGTTTAGGTAGGAAGACAGGCTCGAACTCGAAGCATCGAGGCTAAGGCGAAAAAAATGCCTTACACGTTACCTCTACGCCAAAGAGACACACAATTGAGAACGGATAAAATTAACCCTTTAAAAACACTTGCAGGTGGTTTAAACTAACGTCAACGTTTTCTAGGTCAAAGGTGACGTCATTGTCGTAGTATCAGGAGGAGGCCGAGTTTAGGGTGAAGGAACAACCCCCACACACACATACGCACACACATTTTAGCTTTTATAGTTATAGATGCCCCCGCTCTGGTTTAGCCATGACGTGTAAAATTGAAAGGAATAATAAAAAAGTGAAAGAATACCAAAGGAAAAAGGGGGGAAAAAGAACCCACCCCAAAAGTTACCGCGTAAAATGCAAATATGTTTATTTAAATCTATTTTTTCTGTATTCTTAACAGAAAAACAAAATAGAAAAAAATGACTGTGTATAATGAAAATATGTTTATTAGATTTTATTTATTTATTTTTCTTTGTTTCAGTGAAAATGAAATAAAAATGAATAAATAAAACCAGAAAACTGACAGTGGTTTTTATTTTTTTTAATGTTGGTTTGTTTTGGTTTCTTTTGGGATCTTTTTTGTAGTGATTTCTTTGTTGTCGCTGTTAACCAATTTGAATGTCGTCTGATTCAAATACCGATAGCGTAGTCGTAGTTGTGCTAATGAAACTCTCAGAAATGTAATGTATAGAAATAAATAATGAATAAGTAACTAATCCGAAAATAGGAAGTCAGCCCCCCCTAGTATCACGTATGAAATCAGTGCAAACATAATAGAAGTATAACGACAGAAAATAAAATATTAAAGCGACTAATCGGTGCAAGATTTGAAGAACGCTGGCGGCTGACTGTTAAAGTTTCTTGTAAAAACTGGAATCAAATGTTAGTTCGTTTTGTTTAAGTAATCCTTCCAATCGCAACCCCACCCCCTACAACACGAGCAAAAATACAAAGGAAGGAAAAAAAAGGCGAAAAAAAGAAGAAGAAATTTATAAAATGGAACAAGTAACCCACAGAATAACTGGAATGTAAAGTCGCGTTTCATCCGACGGAAAAATGCCAATCCATATTTTTTAAGCAACTAAGAACTCAAACCGGTGTTCCTCGTATATTCCCTTGTGGATGTATCCGCAGCGGTATTAAGTTGTTGCGGGCGAAGTATGAATCGGATAGAGAGAAAATATTTTACAACTTCCATTGATTCTAACCGATTGTGGCAGTAAACTCTCACCGAAAAAAATATAGAAATGTACGAATATCAAGGAACTGTAAGGGTAGTAGGCCTATAGCACACCTCAGATCCTGTGCTGAAGTGTGGGGACATTACATTTGAATGTAATGTCGTGATTTTTAATCCTGTTAAGGTCAAACTCACACGGGAAAAATGAGTTCATTTTATTTATATACAAGAAAAAGATAGAGAAGATTATATGTATATATATATATATATATATATATATATATATATATATATATATATACAGCATTCTTTCCTTTAAGCACGTTTCGTTAAACAATAGAGACAATTTCTGTCTACGTATTTTAGTTCCGTCTTTTTATTTTTAGTTATCTTATTACTTTTCTCTTTCCTGGCATCAATTGGTTGCTGTAACTGCCATAATCGCTCTTCAGACAAGTACTTTCAGATTCGTCCAGATCCATGTTTTGTGATGTTTTACAGAAATTATGTTAGGATATTTGCAGAGGTAATATTTGTTCTCTCAGTAAATCACACGTTATTAATAAGTTTTATATTACTTGTAAAGGAATTAAAGAGTATTATCACTACTATTGAAATTTAATTTTTTAATATTTGTTTGTGTTTATTTTTGCAAAATTGGGATGAGGACAAGAATGGTTGTTAGTAAGGTGTTTAGCAAGCGTTATTGTCGGATATAAGCATGGTTAATATGTATATATGCGTATGTTACTATAAAAATACAACTTGTTTATAAAAGGTATGTGTTGGAATGCTATCACAATGTAGTTCTGGAAATGTAAGAATTAATTTCCCAAGAAAAATGGAGTTAAATATTCGATATTCGAAACTTTAAGTAGTTATTTTTTAAAAATGAAAGAGAGCCATAAATAAATGAAATTACAAGTAAGACTTAGTATACTGTGATCTAATGTCAATTTCGAAGCGAAATAAATCTTACACGTGTTTCTGAAAAAGAAAATGAAAGTACGTTTGAATCAATTTGCCACATGAATATCTCATTTTCAGTTGCTAGATAAAAACCGTACACTATCAAGGCGAAAAATTATGCAAAAAAGTCGTATATGTCTTTTTTTTTTTTTTTCATTTTTCTTAAACTTTTTCTTCTAGGGGGTGGGACATCCAACCAGATGTCTGACATTTACCCCTATTTTAGTGAGTTCAACCAAGAGATCTTTTCAGGATTCTAGATGTCCCTTTCGGTGCAATCGTTTGTATTTTACTTGCACTTGGTTCACCGGGTATGCTTGCTATGCACTTTTTAAAGTTCTTTTTCATAAGCCCAGTTGCTCCTATAATGACTGGTATAATTGAGCATGCAAACGAAAATAGATTCAAATTGCATTGCTTTATAACCAGACTAACTGCGTAGGGCAACATATCCTGAATGCTGTCCAACAGATGTTTTTTCTAATTTTAGCTAGAAACACTCGTTACGTCTAGCCACACTGAACAGCTGTAAAACTACGAAACAAGGATGGCATATATGTGAGAATAAAAAACACGATGTCCCATAAAATGATATATATGTGCATCTGTGTAAATTTCCATCTCATCACGCAAAGGTACGCGAGTAAACACCTCTTTTTCTAGCCTTGGACGAAATAATTTCATCTCAAACTTACCACGCCGACTGAAATAAATTACGGGGGGGGGATCCTCCACTCTATAATAAAATATCAACGTTGGATGTTTTTACTTTCTTTACATCATCAGAAATGATAATTTATGTATGCAAAATTAAATAATTGACGTAATTCACCGATTCTATACGAATATTCTATTAACATATTTAGATAAAAAGCGAGTACAAACACTGGCGCAATATAATTTTTTTCCGTAATTTTGACGGTAGGTGTACATCAGTTTATCATGGTGAGTATCATATCCTTATCAGAATAAAGTGTCCGATTATGAACACGGAGATGGCGCAGCTGCCCCGATTTTTTTACAAGTGTTCCTGGATTTTGTATAGAGCTGTACTGCACCCCTGTTAATCATTTGCATAGTTCGTTTTTGTCATGGGATCCCATGTGGTTTAGTAGAGCGACCTTTAAAAAATAGGTTGCATGATCAAGCTGAAATTATCTAGCAAACAAAAATTAAAACTCATCGAATATGAATTACAAGAAAAATATGGGAGGGGGGGGACAATAACATAAAATATAACAAAAACTTTCGTAAGTTTCATGAATATGTTTTAATTGCTTGTTTTGAATGAATAAAAGCACAGAAAAGTTTTAAGAACTTTCAGGCAAAATGTTGACATTCTAATTTTAGGATTAGGTTTCCACTGATTAATTTGTGTGTTATCAAAAACTAGATTTTTTTCTTTCAATTTATTGAAAGTTGTCAGCATTACTTTTTATTGGCTAAGCACGTTATCGCTTTTTAATTGATAATCAACTTGATCATCGCTCGGTATATTCCGGCGTTTACGTCAGCTGCCAGTAAAGCGCCAGCAAACATTTACGGAAATCAGGTGCGCCAACTGTAAAAAGATACCGAGTTCTTGTCACTTTACCTCTAATATTCCCTAACTATCGTACATATGCTTGCGCTAAACCACAGCTTTAGCATCTATGTATGACACGCATCTCTATGCTCGACGTAGAACAGTGATATCAATGATAGCCAGTTGATATTAAAGATCGTCACGAGGCACGATTGATAACACTTATCCGTGACATTGGGGAATCCGCCGTACGTGGTCTATGACTGAGGAATACAGGAGAATAGATAGTAAGCAGGACAAATGCGTCTTAAGTTTCCTTTTGATGTTAATGGCTCATACTGACAACACACTCGTTTAAAGCTTACCTAGTTGTGTATAATAATATACATCTCGTCTCTTCTCTTATGTTAATAAAGTAAAGTCGTTTTTCCCCGAAAACTACAGCAATTATAACAACATAATTGAACATATCCCATGCAGATCTTTAACATTTACCATTTACAGAAATTCTTAAAGTGTGCTTCACAAGGATTATAGTTACATTTGGTCCCTATTTACAAATTATAACATTTAATCCGACAAACTGCTTCTATAAAATGCGTATTCATACGAAGAAAATACAAAATCACTTCGCTGTAATTCTTCCCAAGAAACTCACGATCACTGGAGCATATATATATATATATATATATATATATATATATATATATATATATATATATATATATATATATAATTATCAAGCAACTGTTTGGGTGCTAGTGCATTTAATGATTCGCGCTATATTTAAATCGTATTTCCAAGTTTAATTAAAGTTTTATTATGTTTTTTATTCAATTGTAAGGTTAGAGTATAGAATAGGTTCAAAACACCCTCCCAAGTTAAGAATGGCTTTTTAAATAATAACGTTATTGCGAGCAACTTTTCCTTTATAATTTCGTGGTTTCGGTTTTTACTTAATACGTTATTATCTTTTTGCTTTCATTAAATAGAAAATAGTGGCAGACACGTTTGTTTTTGGTTTTATAGGGCAACCATCATTAAAACTAATTAATATTGACGAAACTCGAGCGATTTTGTTTTCAACGTTTACATACTCACATAAACGTAATCTCCTTATTCACCTAAGCGAATTTTGCCCTGAAATATTTAAAATTTAAATAAATAAAAGATAATGAGATCGCATTTTTCGTAAGTAGGACAAATCAACGTTTGCTTTTTATTTCTCAATGGGAATACTTTTTTTTATATAAATATCACCACTTATCAAGGCACAGAGACCACTTGAGGATAAGGGTTAAGAGTGTACAGTAGTCAATTGAACAATATAGTAACTGTTAGTAATAGAAATTCGGCTCATCAAGAATTTGTTTACGTTGGACTTGAAGTCAATCAGATTGTAGTCAGCTGGAAAGCAGGAGAACGGAAGACAGTTCCACAGGCGTGCAGTTCTTAGAAAGAAGCTTTTTTCATGGAATCTTACGTTTAGGTTTAGGCACAGATAAAGAGTGACAGGTTATTAAACACTATTGTACTATCACTACTTAATGCATCCGTTCAATCTCAAGAGACAATGGATACCCCTGTAAGTGTAGCTGTACATGTAACTGTGAGGCAAAGGTTGCGCAATCACCAGTCACACCTCTCCTGATTTGGCACCCTGTGCGTCCAGTGGCAAGGAGAAGTCCAGGACGACTAGAAACAATGCCGAGATAATCAGAGAGCACATACAGCAATTAAAATTCCCAAATGGTCACCCATTTCAGTACTGATCAGGCTCAACAGTTCTTAACTTTGGCGATCTAACGGGAACCAGTGTATCAACGTGATTATGCCGTACATACTATCATTAATATTATTATTAGGAGAGGGATATTTTCAAATATTTATACTTACTTACATTAAACTTCACAATTCTGCTGTCCTCTTAATTGAACATTTAATATTTACTTATTTTCAAACATTTCATCACTATTTAATTTTTTCTATGATTCATCGAGAAAAATTAAGGATCTATTTGCGTTACCACATGTTTCAAATTATTATTGGTTCGCAAAACTTGATACAGTTTTCTTTTCGTTAAAAACTTAATTAGCATATTTATACAAAAAAACAAAACAAACAATAACATTTATCTACTTTGTTTCGACGTGGCGACATTTATCGTTTTTTTTTTAAATTAAAAAAAACAAACAAAAACAAACTTAACGTGGTTTAACTTTTACGCTTATTTCGATCTAAAGGAATAATTTTTCAATCTTATTAATAGAAAAATCTGGTATTTACTTCTTTATAAAAATTTATTCTCTATTTCAACTCTACTTAGATAGCCCAAGAATGATTAGTGATCTATTTGCGTTACCACCTTTTGAAATCCATTTTTATACATCGTAATAGATTCGCAAAAAATGAATGCTCATTTTTTCATTTAAAAAATGGCACGACTCAACAATGAAATAATTATGCAGTGATTATTCTCTATCACACTCGACGAAGTTTAAACCCTATTAATTTAAATTTAATTAATTTATTTTTGCAATCACATGCAAACAGTCTGAAAGAATTTCCGAAACAAAACAAAATAACAAAAATAAAGTTATATTTTGACCTTCCTATAGCAATTTTTATGAATAAGAGGCACCCACTTTCTAGTCCCGTTACCTGTAAGTAAATTGTCACTCAATTCTAAAAGCATTTTTTAATCACCCACATTATTTTTCTCTTTTAAATAGAATCGAGAGTTACTTTTTGAAAACTTAAGAAATTTTAGACTGTTGATTTGGGTGACTAACTTATGGAATCAACGAACAATTCGTACAAAAAGAATAAAACATCCGTGTTTAGCTATCTAAAAGAGACGTTAATGAACTTCACCAAACAATCTACACACTATGTATTCTAAAACAATAAATATGGTTTCAGTACTTTATTTTATTGTAGAAAATTTTGAAAATATTTTAAGAAAATGACTTTCTTGCAAATATTTTTATAATTAAATCATTAGTCTATATTCCACGCAAGCAACGTCCGGACACGGCTCATGTTAGTATATATATTATAACGCACTAGGGATCAGTAATGACAATAAATGCAGGTTCTGCCATACAGAATTGGAAAGTGTTGGTCATCTGATATGAAGTTGCAAAGTTCTTCTAGGGGACGGCTACTATACAGCGAGACATGATGGAGTATGCAAGTACCTCCACTGGACCATCTGTAAAAAATTAAACATCCAGTGTAGCAGCAAGTCCTGGGAACATCAACCTGAAAGAACAGTTGAAAATGACTTATATACCATACATTACGACCATGTAATCCCTACAGCCACCTACCTTGAAAATGCTGCTGTGAAACCTGACATAGTTATATGGAATAAGTCAGAGAGAGTTGCAACCTTGATTGAAGTGAGTGTTCCTAATGATGGCGGTCTTAACAGAGCTGAAAGAGAGAAACAGACCAAATACCAAGGTCTCATGTATGATTTGAAAAGAAACTGGAACCTAAAGGGGATATCGATCATACCAGTTATCATAGGTGCCACAGGACTTATGAAGAAGAACCTGAAGTCCTACCTAACTAATATTCCTGGTGAACCAAGTGCAAAAGAGATTCAGACAATTGCACTTAAGGGAACAGCGAGGATATTAAAAAGAGCTCTCGGTTGGTTTCAATAAAAAAACGGGGCAATGTTGGCAGCTGGTTTGGCTGCCCCATACCCAGCATTACAATCTTCAAAGAAAGAAAAAAAAAACATAAAAATTAACCTTCACCGCGAAGTCCAAACGTAGGCCATATGCATGTGCAAAGGTCAAAGCCAAACCAGTGTCGCTTGATATATGTTCTTTTGTATTTCTCGGTCTCTTGGGATGTTTATTCTTGTCTTGATTCAGAATTTGTATATGTCGGTTTAATCATTTGATAATTCATACAATACCAAATAAGACCCATCTATATCAGTCGCGAAACATCAACAGGGAAAATCTTTATACCTGTATAAGAATATATGACCATAAGAAAAATATCCTTGCTAGGCTGGAATAATGATACTATGGACACGAACATATACTACACTGACCAAAAAGAGAACGTGGTGATTGAGAGAATGATATGACGAACGAACGAGACGAGTTGAAGGATGATATGATAACAGAATGGATAGTAAACTACCACCTCTCTATAATAAAAGAGGAGGGTAATCCTTTGGGAAGATGGTCTCATATTAACAAACATTTCATTCTCACAAGAAAGGATATAATATCCGTGAGAATCAATCTCACCCATTAAAAAAGAGGTAATTCTTGTGATACAGTCTTATATCACCAAAACTGATACTACACTGCACATCACTGTTAAAAGATAATGCAATAACAGATTATATAAAGTGTTTCTTTTGTCATTCATTTCAAAATGCTTATGCTCCATATTGTTCCTTGATCTTGGCTACGGTCAAAGTGTAGTATTTGTTTTCTGCATCATAGCGACACCAGACGTTTTACTATCAAGGAAACTGTTGCGTATGTATAATAAGAACAGATGACAATATAAATTACAAATGTAAATTGCAAACTACTGCTTTATTAAAACCTGTTCAAAGCATGCAAATTAGGATTAATCCAAATTGTTTGGGCGAATTTGTAGATTACCATATATTTAGTGTTGGGGCGATTATTGGAATCGGGAAGCGAAAAAATACGAAGATTTTTGGGTATCAGAATCGGGATCAGAAAAAAATTGTGCCTATTCTTTTAATTATCTTTTTGTATTTGATTTTGCTTTTTTAAAAAATCTTCCATCTTCTGGTAGTAAAAATACAAGAATAATATTTCGTTATTTAAACTATCAGTTAAACTAAAATCTATAGATGACCCCACCACACAAGTGTGTTTTTACGTTTGAGAAAATTCATGCACATTTAATGTGTTTTTTTTTTTACGGTAATCGGGACAAAATAACGATATTTAGAGATTTATAAAGAATCCGAAATTGTATCGGCAAAAATATTGGAATCGTCCAATCCCTACTATATACGGAATTCGAAATCTTGTGTTAAATAATAAAATGAAATAAGCACAATCGGGTTTGATTTTAATGTAGTTATGATAGATGAATGAAAAACGTTTGCATGTTAAAAAAACAAAACAAAAAAAAGAAGCAAAAACTTAGCTCGATTACATTATAAATTTATCTCACCTTAATGGGGCCTGTTCAAATGAGTGAGCTGTTCGAGATTTACCGCCTAACCGAGGAATAATAAACACACATATTCCTGCGGCTTTGTATTTACTAACAAGGGGGGTAGAAAGAGAGGAAAAATTTTGAGGTGTTGCTAATATTCGCGGTTCTCATGAAGCTAATCAGTTGCATTTCTAAAACAATGTCTTTCTTTAATAACTCAAAATATCTTTCTTTATTTGCCTATTCCCGTCGCTGAAACACACGATTTTAAATCTGGAAGTTGATTATTAACGGACGCCAATAAATCCGCCATGATGAGGAATATTTCAAAATGTGGGAAATTCCGGATAACGATCTTATGTCAATAATGTAGTTTAGTACATAAACAAATAAACTAGATAAATAAAATAGATACTGTGTGCGCATGCGTGTGTCTGTACATGTTTTCAATGCTTTTATTAAAGAGTTTTTAATGTGAAACCATATAATGCAGTGATATGATTTTAAACACAAACCAAATGTAATAAACACAGTGGAGAGGGGAATGCACGTTTCTAATGCGTAAATAAGGAGTAAAATAAAAAAAAGACCCTAAAGCGTGAAAACAAAAGAATTGTATAAAATGTAAGTAAAC
This sequence comes from Euprymna scolopes, assembly GCF_053919585.1. Taxonomy (NCBI): domain Eukaryota; kingdom Metazoa; phylum Mollusca; class Cephalopoda; order Sepiida; family Sepiolidae; genus Euprymna; species Euprymna scolopes. Next base: position 59,130,276 of record NC_136483.1, read on the forward strand.
AGAAAGAAATCCTCAGAGACAGTTGGATAGTCAGGACGAGGAGGTGTATGGATGAGAAGGAAAGCGAAAAGAAAACAAAGTCTAAAGATGCCCACCCTGGAGAAGGAGGAGAAAAAAATCTTTCCGGCTTATTTAACATCATTCAGATGCGTAACAAGAGTGATGGCCCCTTTTTTCTTCATGATATTCAGTTTGCCTGCCCCGTTTATTGCCAAAGAAAATATTAGTTCGTGAAATAAAAAGGAACACTAAGTGAAATTAAGGGAACAGATTTTCTCAAACAGACCCAAAATTCCGAAGTATGAACTATATGAGAGGATGAGGGAAAGAGAGAGAGAGAGAGAGAGAGAGAGAGAGAGAGAGAGAGAGAGAGAGAGAGAGAGAGAGAGAGGGAGGGACATTTGAAGTTAAAAAAGTTTATCTCTATGACTAGACAGGAAAATACTTCAGACTGAGAATGAAACCGGATCGTTTTTTCGACAGACCAAACTCCTATTCAATATGTAATGCTCTTAATATTTATAAAAAAAAAGCATTAATCGAGGAAAGCTTTATTCGTTTTTACGAAAAACTTTATATTATCGCTGATGGCAGCTGACCATTTATTAAACACTAGTGCTAAATCGTGGCCTTCGAAAAGTAAGGGAGTTGTGTTATTAATCGTGACATCATACACTGGTACAAACGAGACATGATGTGACGAAAAATCAGACTGTCGATAATGAATGATAGTTTCTGAAAAAGTATTAGAAAACTTTGAAATTTACATTTAAAAAAGAAAGGAACACGATGTGATTTATATTGAAACTACGCTTTACCTAATAGTAGACGTAATCAAATTTATTTTATTAATAACAATTGATTTACTACTGTTGTCTTAAGCGAAGTAAAAACTAAAACCACTAATCGAGATAAAAACTTATAAACAAATACGCGGATTAAATTTTATTTCAAAATAAAATAATCTCTCCTCGCTCACTCATCTTCAAATGAAGTATCTGTGTACACTTTTTTTAATCATAAAAATAATTTCATTAATGGAAATAGCTCCAGACAAAGCCTGAAGCAACTTGATGTAAAGAGCAAAGAAACAACAACACCATTTTAAGATCACTAATTATCCAACTATGAGTATAAGATGGAGAGATTCCAGTTAAGAAATCAGCAATTCTTCCTCCTTTGTCAGAAACATCGTCCGAGGAATGTGAGGACTTAAGGACAAAATCAGAGAAGCGAAATTTACAAAGCTACCGAAAGTAAAGCACCTTCCCATTTTCTATTCTCTTATTAAGAACAGGAGAATATTTTCTGTGTCTTTTAAAAGTAAAATAAACTTTTTCTATTATTTTTAATTGGTAGTAATTAAGATTAAGCTCCCACTTGCTTTGGTCATAAAAATGAAATTTACATTTAAGATTATTCCTTTCTTACTTTGTTAATACTAATGCTACAGTTAATACTACTACCACTAATATTAATATTATGTTCAGTCATTATAAGAATTATGATTAAGCCTACCCTCTTTGCGCATAAATTTAGATAGGCGATGATTGAAGCGAGCCCAACACACGTACGTTCATTTATTATATAGAAAGATCCATTCAAAAGAGTAGTTACGTTGTATGCTTGCCATTGTTTATGTAAATAACCATCACGTTGTTTCATGGATTTTAGAGACTAAGATTCGTGTATTATTTTGATTGTTAACAATCGAAAAACAATGATCTTTACAGAAGTTATTAAAATAAAAACATACAGAGTTAAAAAAAAAAGCAATTTGTACTTTTTCAATTGCAATATTAACTTGCAGCAAAAACTATTACGTTTCTAAATTTTTGAGATAGAAGATTGGTTATTGGTGTTACCTGGATTCTTCGGACTACTATTCTCATACCGATATAAAAATATTGTTAGTCACGATGGATGTAATTAGGTGTGTTCTTATTTATTTTCCTCCCCACGAGGTTTGAGTTAGACACAAAGTCGATTTTTAATGTAGCAGAGATACAGCTCTTTAAAAAACGTAATCCACATTGGAAAGAAATAAAAATCGCCTCAGTTTAGAAGGATCGTTTTCCATTAGTGGAGAAGAAAAATGATAAAATTTGTATTAGAACATATACTACAATCTACATTATTTATTTCTAAAAAATATAGAAAAATATAACTTAAATTCAAAATGTCGAAGAACTGTGATTATGAACTTTTTTAAGTAAGTAAGTTTGTCTAGAAGCAAAGTAAAGTATATGTTTTTACATTATTCTTAACATTCCCTGTCTTCTAGTTAACGTTAAAGCATACATAAAAAATTCTCTTATTACTAATTTCCAATATGGAGACCAATCGAAAAAAAAATAAAAATAAGAAAGCTTTGTGTTGCTCGCTTGTGCCTCCTTCTCTCATTTTGTTTCAATGAGAAAAATATAGATGTGAATGGCCAGAAAAAGGTAGATAAAATATATTTATGAGTATATATTATTCAGAATAAATTATTGCCGAGAGAAATTTTAATTGGGCTTGTATACATGAGTCTATAATAGATTCACACAAAACTATTTTTCAGAAGAATATCGGTTCTCAGACGTGTAAAATTCCACGGAGTTTTGCACTAGATTTACGCTTCTTTATGAAGATTTAAATCAAAATATTTAATCGCATGTCTAAAACCTTTTTTTTTTAAATTTTGATAAAAATCCATTATATGATTTTAATTATAGAAAATATCACAAATTTAAGGCTTAAGTCATCTAAAAGAAAAAGTTGAAATCCAGAGAATCTTGCTAAATTACTGCCTACTGATCACGAAAAGAATTCAACGCAAATCTAATGTATTAAGATTTTCAGAGAGGAGATTGCTCCCAATATTATGCACCCTTAAATCCCTAAAAAATTCGGAAGTATTTTGTCAAATAACTATCGTAAAAATTGCACAAAACTTAGCAAAATTTCAATTTGCACGAAACGCTTTTGCCGCCATTTTTATCCTTCTTTGATTACTCTCAAACTAAATATAGAATTCCTTCCACTTAGCAGCTGTGTTCCAAAATTCATAATAATCGGTTAATTACTTTATGAGCGAATTCTATTCATATAAATAACATATACGCATACTTGGCATTATAAAGATAGAGATTAAAATAGAGACTACTCGTTGTTTTTATTGAAATGCACGGAGATTCTAAAAATATAACTACTGGAGAATTCGCGCCAAAATTACATTACTCATAGAATAAATAGCATTTTGAACGCAATGTTTTGTAAAGGAGTACCTGTTTTAGCTTTTAAATCATTTTACTTTCCAATTAGTAATATCCAGGCTTAGTCTTTGAGAGACGGGTGCTTGGAACTAAAGTGATGGTCAGCATCTTATACGGTATACGAACACGTTCGATCCAAACACACGGCTAGGCACGAACTTGCATATAGCAACCTAGGTGATTATGTGAGTTGGTGATGCCTTTTAATGCTGAACGTATTCTATAAATAAACTAAAAATATTTTTTCTTTATTTATTAGTTCATTGGAATGTCCGTTGAGTTGATGGTAATGTGAAACTTGACTGCAAATATTCGGGCACGTGCCATACTTCTAAAATCTTCTGCGAGTGTAGAGTCTTCGAGCTGGAATCTGAGGAACATCCGGTTGATAAAGAAACTCGCAATATACGGTGACAGGTAGTAGCACAACACTGAATCTCCTTCTATTATCACTCGTAAGAAAAGCGGAAATGGCAAAAATGCTGAATGATACAACGAAGAAATATCTTTGAAAAATATGGTGTAACAATCGAAACAATTGCTTATTCTCTTGCGCAACAGTAGGTGCATTCCGAATATTTTTCTGAACATTATAAGCAGGTCAAAAGGAAAACAGAACTTTCGGTTCCTCTCGAAATAACTCGGAAGATTTATAGTGCTTTTAACATTAAGGGTTGATTTTGACTTGAATACTTCGGAACAAACCGGAAAGTGCCGACTTGAAGGCACGAAACTGTAAAAAAAACAGATTGCGTTTAAATGTACGAATGCAAAAGAGTTAGATTAGGATTAGTGTTGAGTTTAAGATATTTTCTACTTCGCTTAAACAAAATCTTTGAAAAAATAAAAAAAAAATGAAATAAAATAAAAAAAATAGATTAACTTTATTATCTAAAGAAAATGATTACACTCTTTTAACACGGGTGGGGGCGTGAATTAATCTTAATGTCAAGTCGTGAAAAACTGAAAAAGTTACATTCTTTAATGTCGGACATTTCCGCTCTGTTCCCGAAAACATTGCGCCTGACTCCCACGCCATCGAAGTGTTAAATAGCAGATAGTCAAGCATATATTACACTGAATAAAATCATAATCGTTTTTAAAGAATTTGGTTTTTCGACAAGAGCGAATATTCCTAGTGTATGTCTATTTAATGCGCGCATTTCGCGATGATAATTTTATTTCAAACTTAAGCGTTATAAACCAACGAAAATGCTATTTTAAAGTGAAATTTATACCTTGTATCTGTTCCGGCACAAAAATAAAATCGTATTTGAAATATTTCCATGTCACGTTTACTAATCAAAAACCTACTTATATATTGATCTTAAGCTGGTCTCAAAAGCCATCATCTGTTAACCATATCTAATAACTCGTTAGACCTGATAAATGAAATGTAAAGATTGTACATTTAAAAGAAGATTGCTTTAAAATTATCATTTTAAATAGGGGAAACGGGAGAAGGATATTGTGTTTAATCATTTTGGTTTGGCTTGATTCAACACCAAATCTCTCCTTTTCTTTCCCCAATTAATTTAATAGATTTGAACCAATATTCGATAAATATTTCAATAAATATTAGTAATGAAAAAAAATCACACTGTGCTTATTAAAGGTACGTGTAAGAGAGAACACCCCCCCAAAAAAAAACAGACAGTCACGTGATATCTTGTCTGATATTTTAATATATATGAAAATAACAAAAGGAAAATTTGTCGAATAGAAAGAAAATTCTAGTTTGGAATAGCGATAAGCAAAACTGAGATGTTATGCTTCATCTGTTCCTTCTAAAATGCACGTGTCGTTGCCGTCGTCGTTGTCGTCATATAAAAGAACCAAAAATAAATTTCTTGGATATTTTTCAAATTTTTCACATCCAAGCTTCAAAGTATCCAACCCTTCTTTTAGCATTATTGCGTTCCTAATTGTGTTCAAGTCTTATTTAAAATTGCATGAAAAATAATTCACTGCGTGCATTCAACAACAAAAATAGTTGTCAAGATGTATAGCTTTTTTATTTTGGTCGTTATTTTTTTATCAAAAATAAAATGAAAGTACTTTTTCGTCATAATAAAACTACTTATTGCATTTCTTAAAAGCTTTATTTAAACACCTTTTAAGAAGAAATTGAAATTTGAGAAACCTTACTTAATGTCCAATGACTATGGATCAAATTCAATACAAATCAGAAATATTCGAAATTTCAAATAGGAGGACGTGTCTACATTATGACTCCAAAGAACCCTTTTAGATGATTCCAAAACCTCTGAAATTTTAAGAAATCTTATTAATTGATGTCTAATACCTATGGTCCACATTTTATAAAAATAACTTCGCAACAGAAGAGATATTAACTACTAGTTAAAAAAATGATCTTGCCTGGGAGTACGGTATTAAGACAACATAACCGATACTGCACTACCGCTTTAAATTGAACTATTAATAAAATATTATACAATTAATAAAAGCTATAATTTCGACTTTGAACCTCTAGATACTACATATCCATTAATGATATTTGATAAAAAGATTAGTAAACACAAACAAATATATTTTTCCAAAAACATCATAGTCTAAGACAGTATTAAGATATTTCACAAAACATCAGGAGTACGTTACTGGCCTAACGGATATTACCGTTGACGATGAAATCGGTAATGTCAAGAGTCCTAATTTGCGAATTGTGATAATTTACTCATTAATACCGTTACGAAAATACGAATCGTAAATATCCATATCAACCATAAGCAAAATAACAACTTGTATACAATGAATCGTTTATAATGGGTATCAAGTTTCTGCCTTAAATTATCCAAAAGGGTTGAGTTGCCTTTAAAACAATCGCAGCATACGATTTACCACGTACGAATGATAAAGTGTTTTAAAATGAAATATCACATTATGAGTATTTCACGAGAGCAAAAACGGAGCTTTACTGTTGAATCTCATGAGGTCCATAGATCATGTTGTACGTGATGGTGAATGACGGGGCTCGTTAGCATACTATTGGCAGAAACAAAAGATGAACCAAGAATAAGAGGAATAACTCGAAGGAAGTGCAGTGACGATATAGAATTACAAGTTTAAATGCAACTATTGGAGAATCACAGATCTGCTGAAAACTAAAAATGTTTAATGGCTATGGTGGGTAACATCCATTGGTTGCCTTGTTTTACGGCATAACGATCCTTTTCGGGTTATTTCATACCAATTCCATTTATTCTGGAAAAATTTTCTGTTTCAAATTCTTTATATTTTTCAAATATTTATTTAAGCAGTTTAGTTGTTTTGTTTTCTTGCATATCAACGTTTTGGAGGTCATTTATGCTAAATTCAGTAATTTGGGAAAAATGCTTTGATTAATTCAGGTTTGGTTGTATTGAAGAGAAAAATCTTTTCTTTTTTTCTCTTTGCAGAACATGATTGTGTTTTACAAATGGAAAGGAAAACCAAACAATAGCATCACTGTTTAGCACATTTTACTTCAGCAAGCACAAAAAAGATGGCAAATCGTGATGCTTAAAAAGGAGAGTATACTTTTGATATAGAGTTGTATTTTGAATGGCCAATTTCAATAAATTTTTCATTAGTTCGTATTAGTCATAACATTTCTATAATTATTTTTTCATTAGTTCTTATTAATCTTAAAATTTCTAGTATTATTTTTAATTTTTCCACTATATTTTTTACTCCTCCTACTGATTTTCGCCTCTTCTTTTTATTTATTGTTCAACCTTTTCTTTTTCCGTCCTTTCTTCTCCCTCTACCTCTTCATTTTTTCCTCTTTTCGTTTCATTTCTTCTTCTTCTTTTTATTCTTATTCTCCTTCTCTTTTTTCTTACAATTCATATTGTCTTCTTCCTATCATTTATTTATATTCTTGTTAAGCGAGTGGGTGAGCTACTGGTGGAAATTGACAAGGCCGCATTCCACTCTATTGTCGTTGGCCGACATGTTTAGGCGGGCTTTCTCGTCAGACACCATTGTTGTAACTGATATGTGTCTTCACCTGTTCAACGCGAATGGGGATCAAATGATAGACACGACAAGAAGCAGAGAAGAAAAAAAAAGAAATGAAAGTTGAAGAAAATATAGATAAAAAAGGAAAATATATAATATGAGAGAGAGAGAGAGAGAGAGAGAGAGAGAGAGAGAGAAGGAGAGCGAGAATTTTAAATAATTACGAGAGCAGAATGAATTAAAAAAGAGCTAAAGAGAATGGATTAAAAGAGAATGAGAGTGAAATAAAGAGAGAGAAAGAGGCCATAAAAAGACAGAACAAAGTGATGAAGATGGCTTAATTTCTGAGAGAGACAGTATAGTCCATCAACTAAATTTTAATGCAGCTGTTGCACTTCAGGATGCAGTGGTCTGAATGTCGTCAGCAACTTCCTTCCTCTGTGCTCTCTTGTTCATACTCTTCTCATCGAAGGAGAAATACTCTTTCACAAATCGAAAGCAAGAATCACGATATGTCAGCAAAATAAATAAATAGATAAATAAAATAAAAAATAAATAAAATACTTCTCCCATTGTGACTACTACTACTACTACTACTACTACTCACAATAAATACAATATACACTTATAGGCAACAAAACTACTCGACACAATTATATCAAATTCAAAATTCTTCATAAAAATATCATTAAAACGAAGCAAGAGTAGACAAACTACCCTAATGTCTGTGGTCACTAGATTTTGAAAACACTCCTCCCATACATTATATATATGCATAACACGTACCATTAAATATCAAACACACACAATAACGGTTCACGACGACCGACATAAACTTACAATATAAGTATAAAAAGGTAAAAAATTATAGATGCTAGAAGTCAATGTAAGAGTTAAATAGCCGTAGCCAAAAGAATGCAAACCAAAATTAACTAGAAAATGCATAAAGTCGTAGAAGATAAGAACTTGTGATTTTTGGAAAATTTGTAATAGTTTAGTAAATGAAGGACAATCAATAATTCCTCCACTATCCAACAACCATGACATCGCTTAATTGGCAATCGAGGAGGCTGAGCTACTCACACAGCAATTCGCCTCTAACTTCACGGTAGATCCCGAAAATCACTTCCTATCAAATTTATGCGAACATCATCCACAGTTAATTTAGAAATGTCTTCTTCTCATGTCCTCAATATATAAAAAAAAAACAACTTAAACACCACCAAGAAGGATATACGTGATCTCGCCATTGCTGTACTTATAAAGAAATGTTTCGCTCAGCTAGCTCTTGTATTCTCCAAACTTTACAACAAATGTTTTGTTGAATATTGTTCTTTTGATAGCTAAAATACAAGTATTCTGGTGAAATAACAAAATTACCCGTAGCGTAACGGATACATTATTAAAAAAATAATTTTAAGTGAAACTCTTCTGGGAGTTAGGGTTCAATCCTCAGTGAGGGCGATACTAAGAATATAATTGCGAATTAAGAATTTAACCCGATTATGGCTGACGGAAAACAAAACATGATACTCCTGTGGATTAAATAAAGGATTCCGTTCAAAATTCTGTACAGATTCCAGAATTCAACAAGATTTGCACGAAGAAGGCTGGAAGTTACATCGGCCGAAGCGTAGTGAGAATAACACTCAAGATCAATACAGTAACAGCATAAAACAAATATAAAATAGCATAATTTTTTCCGAAGAATATTTGCTCTTCGCAAAAAACAAACAAATAAAACACCACACACACTATTACTCTAAACAACCCGCATACAAATAATCCTTTGTCTAAAAAACTGAAAACGGATCCGTTGAATATTTTGTGTATCTATGATGTGTGCATTCTCTGATTAGTTATCCTTCGTTTTGAAGTGTGTGTGTGTGTGTGTGTGTGTGTGTGCTGAGACTAAGAATGTGTTTTCTTATGTTATTGTTTCCTGAAACTTGAATCATTAACGCTATCTATCCTGTGGTTGAGAAGCGTTTAATTATTACCTACTATGGAATTCTCTAATATATTGTGGTTGATGAAGCGCACCAAAAAGTCTGGACGTGTTTTCTTTAGTCATCCTGTCCTCTGAACGCCTGTTTGATGTCCAACATTGAGAACGACTTTAAATTTAAATTATAACCAAATCACATACACTCGTATAAGTCATTTGTAACCATTCTGCTTGTTATGAAGTATTTTGATGTTATAGCTTTTAATTCCTGATGGAACTCGAACGCTATATTCAAATATTTTGAAGCTGTTGAGGTTCAAATGCTACTATATAATGCAAATACTATTAATACTACAGAAGTTTAAATCTATTTTTATTATTTCATTTTTATGCTATGTCACACAAAACGAAATTCTTATTTAGTCGAGAAAGTGTTTTCACCAAATTAGTATACGTTTTTTTTTTTGGCATCATGTAGTCTAGCTCGTCTACACTTATTTAATTGCTCGAAATATGTATCAGCGTCGAGAACCTATCCTGGGACGCTTACCGCAACCACCATCTACAAATGTAATGCATGTTTTAAAGGGAGAGTATCTTTTATTTGTATAAGCTGGCTCACAAAATCCGCAATTTTCATTATATATTTAGACGGATAGAAAAAAAGTTAGTTTTATTGGTCAAAAGCGATCATTGAAGACCGCCATCGGTCAGTGTCTTTGTGGGACAAAAGTGTTTAATAATTAAGCCCCTAGTATCAGGTTTTATGGATGGATGAATGGCTCGAATGATATTTGCGCTTTCAGATTCACTTCCGGCAGAAGACGTTAAACATGGAGTGTTATGAATAAAGAGGAAGAATTACAATTCAAGGTAAATCGAAAAACGTGTTAGTTAAAGAAGAGTCTGGACGGAGAAAGTAGGACAATAGAGTAAAAAGCTCACTGAAATAGATATCTGCAAAGATAATAGAATGGAATAGAGTGATATAGATAATACAAACAGGCGAACACACACACGTGCGTGTGTTTGTGTGTGCGTATGTGTGTGTGTGAGAGAGAGAGAGAAGGAAAGAAAGAGATATGGTTATCTACCCATTTTTGTGACTATATGGACTCTTTTAGGTACTTCTGCAGCTTAAATCCCGTTTTTCCGTATCTCGATAGGCAACGTCCGGGGGACGAAAACCGCCGGATTATATCAACAAACGGAAGTCAATGCAAATAAATAAATAAAATAAATAAAAAAATGAATAAACCACCTACCGTAATAAATTAATAAAATTTACTGTTTTATTTTTTATCGTGAACTGAAACAAATATTTTTTTCTATTTTTTTTTCTACGAAAAGTTATTTTTCTTTGAATTAACGAAAAAGTGTTTTGTTTTTAGAAACACAGAACAATTTTTTTATTTTCGTTTTTATTTGTATATTTTTCGTAAAACTTCTGTTTTCAAAGTAAAGGTATATTTTTTGTATTATTTTTAACAAATCTCATCTCATCTCCGTCATCTTTCAAGACGCTTCACCACCGAATTCACACGACATCTCCAATTGTCATACGAGATCGAGAGAACCGGAGAAGTTGTGTGGATTCGGTGGTTAAGCGTCCTGAAAGACGACGGAGATGAGATGAGGGTTTTTTTTCCAAAGAAGTTTTGCTATTTTGGGGTTTTCTGAGGATAGCTTATTTCCTTAGGAATTTTAGTTTCTGCCGGTTGAAGGAAAGCATTTTATTTTCCTCCCTTGTCAAAAGAATTAAGACTTGTTGTTTGAAGAGCAATGAAACTCTTCCCTTTCCTTTGTCTTTTTTTCCAATTTGGTGTCGTCTGCACGCGTCTCTTTTTGCCACTCAGTTTCTCACTGAATAAGCTTACTCGGCATTTTCCGGGTCAGGTTTTATCGTCCGCCAAGCATTGCCGAGGGAGATTTACAGAAAACTGCATTGAAACAGCAGAAGTACCCTCTTTTAGACATGTAGGAAAGATATCGGACCACTATCACTCGACTTTGATTTAAAATTTTAAAAACAGTAACACAGCTTTCTTCTGGCATAAGTAAAAATAATGATCTCTTTATATGATTATTATTATGATTATTATATAACAGTACTTTTATTCTTGATTATTCTCACATAGAAATAGTTTCATTATATTGTTATCTAATTTACATATATGCATATGTGTTTGTTGTGTGTACCGACACGCGCAAGTGCATTAAAGAAATTCAGAAATATTAGAGTGACTTAATCAACATAGCGTGAGAACGACCGAGAGAAATAAATATAGAACAATAAAAAAGTGGTTGATTTATTTAATTATAAACTAGCTAGCAGCCCGACGTTGCCCAGTTGCTTAAATACGATATTTTAATTTATGCAGATTGCGTATATATTATTATAGAATCAATCCTTTAATGATTATTATATACTAGCAGGAACTGTGTACCGGCATTGCACGGTGGCAGTATGCCCCCCCCGTCCTCACCTATAAAAAATAAATTAAACTACGGTTGCACGTGGGAGCCATTGCCGGCCCAATATAATAGTAGGTATTGGCGCCCGTGGATAAAATGAATGTATCCTGGTAAAGTACCGACGCATTTCATATACTGAAATGTTTAGCTTCCAAATTATTGAGTACATTTTCTAATGGTTTGTGTTAATAATAATTATCTATACATAGATTATATTTATTTATTTTTGTTCGCCTGTAAACGTGCATGAGGTAACTTGCATTAGTTACAGCTAATCTTAAGTCGTCTATCACCTGAATCAATGTTGTTTTAATCAAATGACAGAGAAGATCTGGACGACCAGAAGCAATGCCGAGATTAGCAGAGAAATACTGGTGTCATTTCAGAACTTGTCTCGTCCCAAACCAGTTGTACAAACATGGAAAAATATGCCCTCTTCAGTCACATATTCATCGTAATATCTATAAGGTACATGTTGAATTTGTTAATCAATTGTGATCATCTCTTATTGACGTAGGTTTATCCTCTCCAAAGAATCGAAAATGTATAAACAATGGTAAAAAGAACAAATAATATACGACCCTATTTCCAAACATACCGCACAATATAAATAATATAGTTTCAGGCAGACAGATACCAAATCGCTCTCTCTCTCTCATATATATATATATATATATATATATATATATTCATTCACAAACAGACGGTTTCACTGTATCACAGCTCGTCAATGCGGCTAGATTAGTTCAACCCAGGTCTAAAATGAAAGGCGTATATCAAGTTCGTTTCTAAGATCGCTAGAAACATGGATTATACTGCCGCATCAGAAAGCACAAGATTCTATGTACAATGTAACCTATATTAGATTTAGGTACGGTTACAGATAGAATAATGTTGGTAGATCTTGAGAATAGCTTTACCGAACATTTTTTCATATTTTGGCAGAATCAACGTCAAAATTTAATGAAGGGATCTCCTCTGATTTTTTTTACACTGCTCTTACAGAAAAAGACTGCTAGTATTTATCATATTTTATCGTTAATAACGTGGAAAGTGTAAGAACTTGTTTTTCATACCACATCGAAAAAAATATTTCTTTTTCTTCTTCCATGTGCCTATTAGTACAATCTGGAAAACAGGAAACAGGGAGGGTATTCCAGAGTCTCACAGTCCGAGGATAAAAAAGCTATTATAGTAAAACGACTTTTCGGCATATATAACCCTCAACAGTGAAGGGGCTAAATTTTGCTACTTGCTATTAGTCGGAAGTATGTAGGTCGAGGAGGCACAAGTGCAATGCGTTCATCAGGGCACGCGCCATTAAAGTAGTTGTAAAACAGGCACAGAAATGCAACGGAACTTATTAGACTGGAGACTCAACTTTAGTACTCAAATAATGTTCCGCGTATTGCAGCTGACAATCATTTCCGTTTCATTGACATTATCCTCGAATGGCTCGTGACCATGATAATTTGTGACAATAGTAAACAAAATATAGATATGAGCAAAGTGAAATAGATAGGGTGGTAGAAAGATAGGTAGTTAGGTATGTGTGCAGAATTGGATAGAAGAATGTTTTTGTATAAAGTGAGGTAGATAGAAACATAGGCATGTGTATGCCGTGATAGATTGAGAGCTAGTCAGTTCTTGAGAAAAAAAAAGAGTTTAAAGTAAGTTCATTTGAGATAGATAAATAATTATGTATCAGTGAAGAAAAAAAAAAAATAAAACAACCGAAAGAAAATAAATAAATTTTTATTAAGCTTCTAAGAATGAAAGAAAGTATATATTTTAACCCAAAACGTTCGGTTGAAAATAAAATAAAATAAAAAAGCTTTAAAGAAAAATAAAATATTTTAGTAAAACAAACAAACAAACAAACAAACAACAAAGACACACACAGAGAAAAACAACAAAAAGTGAAACGTCTGCGGAAATATTTTCGTATTCATCATTTCTAGCTGGGATTGTTTTTATTTTTTTTAATTATTTTGCCCCCCCCCCCCCGAAAAAAAACAAAAAAACTCGGCTCAGAAATTCTAAAGCAAAGTTTGGAGAGAAAGTGTTTGGTCAGACACCGCTCCCTCACCCCCTTCCTTCAAAAAACAACTTATTGCCCACCCCTTCTGTCCATACCTTTGCCAAATCCCTCTCTTCCTAATAGCCAGCTCCCTTTTCCCTTTTCGTTGTTCGTCCGTTGTCCATTTTGTAAAGTTCTTCTTCTTCTCTCCCTTTCCCGTCTCTCCTCCCGACCAAGCACATCGATCCGCAAAAGGGATATTCATCAGCGCTGTTGATTTTCGGTCATATCAATTGTTCTTCGTCATCAATCGGGCTAGAAATAGGTTGAAATGAAAACGAGGCAGGTATACATACGGCCGAGTTTGCATGCGTGAAGAACCCCCTCTCCCATACCGTTCAGAAACGTTCCTCTACATATACATGCAAACGAGCAAATTACCGGTACGTTGTTAGCCTTTTATTTGGTCTTTGAAAACTATGGCTGAGTTCTGAAATGTTATCAGCGCATTGGCCACTTTATGGTAAAGCAAGGTTTACGCAATCCTTAACAGCACTTCATCTGAACCGGCATTGATCAAGTCCACTCGCAAAGAGTAATCGAAAAGACACGAAAACAAAGTCGAGATACGCGGAAAAGGACCTTTTACTTTTGGTTTCCTTTGTAAACTACTTGCTCTTCCAAGGCTTGAGCGTGTATTCTATGCTATCTATTTCAACGATAGCGCGGGGGAGAAGCTTCATACTTTTTTCAACAAGGGTATTACAGAAAGTGACAGCTATTTCCACTCCTTAACTTTGTGCACCTAGTATTCTTAAAATGTTCATCTATTTACTTGCCTTCTAACGAGGGCAGAGTTAGACACAGTATCGCATATTATACGTAGGGAAGTACAGACAGATCCCCCAAAATGAGAATTCTGGATTGGAATAAAAATAATAAACTCAATTTAGGATTTCTGCGTCTCGAACCGAAGACAGAAAAGGGTGATATCTGAGTAGCCATTGCACATTGCTCGTGATCAACCACGATGTGTTTTTCAAACTTAGGTGCTATAAATCGACGGACGAAGCCTCCAGTAGAGCTGCGAAGACACATAAAAAAAATAAAAAGAACACTTGCTACCCACCTACTAACCATAACCACCCCTAATACCCGTCTTCCAAATAATCACTATTACATACTGCTTATTCTATAACATACACCTACCTAGTCGCGAACATATTTACCCTGATTCTATTCGCTCGCTAAACCACCATCGATGCAACCTTTTGTATTGAAATGATCATGTTTGTTGCCGATCGGCTATAAAAACTACCGACAAATACTTGGCTAGTATCCATTCGTTCAGACTATCCCTCACCCTTACATCGGACAAACCCTTACCTGGAAACAGACTTCTATCTAATAATTATTATTATTGTCATTATGATGGTGTCACCGATTATCTTATGTTACGTATAAAGCAAAATGGTGTTTTACTCTGTTGACCAGAATAGGTTTAAATAAAAATCTACATATAATAATATTTCATTATTCATTTTCAAAATCTATTGGTTGGAGTTCTGGGAAAGAAAAATCCTTATCATTTTTTTTAGATACACTTTTATATTTAATCCGCTTACCAGTTTCTATCTCGATTATGAATGTCATAGAGGGAGTCAGAGGAGATAACTCATTTACAAGCCATTTTCTGCCACCTGATTTACCGTATCTAATTTTATAAACATACATATTTTATATACACTGATTACAAAACACACGGGTGAACATTTTCGTAATCATCTTTCACATATCTTTACAATAAGGTATATGCATCAAGAATGTCTTTCAAAAATGACTTACCTTATTGCAATTTCCAATCCTTTCATTGTTTTTATTTTTAAAATAACTATCAATACATCTTTCATATGCTCAAAAGCCGTGATCATTTCGTTTAATTTTACGCCACCGGGCTTTCACACATTGTTCACTGTTCATATAAATATTCGACGCACTTGCGATTTTGATTTGAACAGAATCCACGTATTTCAATTTTTGAACTTAAATATATTTTACAATAGTTTTTTATTAGTTACAACACTATGCTACGAGTAACTAATTAATCTACAAAATACATTGTCCCACGTAATTTCCAGTGTCATGCACACATACATTCATCTTAACAGAATAGGGCACTACTTTTCACGGGTGGACATTAAAGCAAAACATTTATTACATTTCTTTTTTATTAATCTATACAAGCAAATACTATTTTCATCACTTATTAATTTCCGAATTATTTATAGTCTTGATTATTAATTTACATCTTACATATTAAAAACATATGCGATTATTTAGCTTAATCTTACGCCTTTCTACTTCCATATATTTTTAGCATCAATTCTACCACGACCAACACCTTTCCTCGGTTTGTGGTTACCAATTAAATGTTATATCTTTAAAAACTTATTTACATTCTTTAAATTATTAATTTATTAACATAAGACACGATACTAAATAATTAAAATACATAAATATGTCTATTATTAAATCTAAAATCACGAATAGCAATACAGTCTATATTAATATTACAGAAGATCGACAGAATAATACCGAATGAACGTTTTCGCAATAATATTTCACATTTACATTAACACAAGAGTAATATGTATCTTAATAATTAACTAAGGTTATTCGTAGATGTAATAATCTGACATAATAAAAGTGTATCCCTGTCTGTTCACAATTTGATTAGTATGTACAAAATGTACAGTGTCACAAATTAAATGTCAAACTTTCATTCCAGCATGATTTTATATATTATTTATTCAATAAAAATCTACATTGAAGAAGGAATCTCATTTGCATATAGAATTAAAGAAAATCTATTTAAATATGTTATTGTTTGTTACAATAGAATTGTTTTCATTGTTCTATTTAGAGAAATTATTTAAAGTTGAATTATTTAATTTATATTTAATTTATTTTTAATAATTATCATCCAACATCAGTTGTCTTTACAAAAGTTAGTAAGTTTATTTATTTAAGCTATAAGAGTTATTTTCAGTTTAATTTATTTGTCCCGTTTAATTTTCATAAACAAAAATAGACGTGTTTTATGCTCCCATAAATCCAACATATGGTTCACTTTCAGGAAAATCGTAACAAGTTAGGATATCCGGAGAATCTTAAATAGTATGTGACTAAACCCTTCGCCCGACATTATGGCAACTAGTCCACAATAAAATGTATGCCTTAAATTAGTGTAATAAACAATTGTTTGTTTCTGAAATTCACTAGTGACATATGGCCGAGTGGTCCTAGACGTTGTATCAAAGTTTACAGTTACCCAAAGGTGCTCTGTTCAATCCTGAACGAAGGCAGTGAAAAGTAACATTCAAAACAGAGAATCAGCAACTATGTCCCAGAGCCTAGCTGGAGTTCTAACACGGTACCCCCGTAATAATAATAAAGTGTTGGGTTCGAGACTCCTAACAAACGGTTCCCCAGTTCGATACAAAACACCTGATGAAGGCCGGAGGGCAAAACGGCCGAAACGTTGTGACTATAACAACCAAGATGAGGAAGTCAGTCCGACAATCTCAATAAATCAAAACACCTCATCTAAAAAATACAGACAATTACTACATATACACATGTACAATAGTTTTCTCTACAATATTAAAGCACTCTTAACCATAATTTTAAACTCTGACTAGTTTCAACTAATCATAACGATCAGATACATTATATATTTGAACAATAAAAATATGCATCATTATATAACATTAAATTAAAGACTAACTCTGAAATATTTTTATTTGAATCTGACAAGAAAGGCCTGATATTTTCATTGCAAACTTTGCTTTCGTAGAAGCTGTATCGCACGAAGAGGTCTCTAGTTAATACTAAATAGCTGATCGAAGCATGCTCATTACTGTGTAGCAACATATTACTGCTGTGTAAAAATAAATAAACTACATACCCAGCTCTACTCTTGTATTAACCTCGTTAAACTTCATTGGTTACATAAACTCTGGAAAACAATAACCTCAGATCATTATATATATATATATATATATATATATATATATATATATATATATATATATATATATATATAGTCTATGTGAGAGAGGCATTCGTGAGATTGAAATGAATTTCGCGATATATATGAAAAAGTTGTCTTGCAATGAATCAAGACACTGAAAACGAAATCTATAAAAATAAACCTTAATCGACAAATTGTTGAAGTTTTGATTGGTGTTCCTTGTAACAATACTGGTTCGTAACGGACGAAGCACGTAAATTCTTGGTTGCCAGAAAAAGAGCGGAACATAAAAAAATCTCTCGGTGCCAAAATATAAGAGAAATGGTGTGATTCTTTTTGTCACTAATCAATCATCTTCTCCCCTGATCAATGAGATTTATTACATTCGTTAAGTCGTTTTTCAACACACACGCTCTATATATGAGAGAACTTGGATGCCTACTCGGAGACAGCTTGAATGTCTTCTGAAGAGAGCTTCAATACCTACTGGAGAGGACTCGAATGCCAATTGGACACTTATCCTCAAGCGTTTAATGTCTCTCTTGATAGTGTTTTTCAAGACAACTTGGGATGAGTATACTTTTGCCTACAAGTAAACTCTGACCAAATATTCAAAATCACATAGTATTCACGGGCGAAATAAGATCTACTCGTAATGGCTAACACACGCTGGCTTTTACGAGGAATTAGCTTGGTTGCCCGGCGTTGCCCAGGTGTTTGGAGATGTGTGTTGAGCAAAAAAAAAAAAAAATAAAAAAAGAAGAAAAAAGTAGTAGGAGGTAGGCAGGCTTGAACACGTATCGTGAAGGAGGAAGAAAACGTGAAAAAAAAACAAAAACAAAAAAAGGGACGTCTTTGCCATTACCAAACTGGAAGAAGGTTTAAATTAATACTAGTCAATCGAAAATATCGTCGTATAAAAGCGAACCTTCCCTGTAGAAAAGTGCCCAGTTGAGGGTGAAGGGGTTAATTCTTTAGCCAATTTTTCGATATTTGTTGTCCGAAGGGTCAAGCTTAAAAATGATACCAATCTCGTGAGAATCTGTCGCCTCTGTCGAAAGTTTTAGGCATACATACATACATACATACATACATACATACATACATACATGCATGCATTTAAACAGACAGATGAGATTTATTTAATAGATGAGGCACCTTCTTTAAATGATATAACCTTAAGTAACAGCAGAAGCTGGATATTCCACGAGACTAGATGAAGTCTTGTCCTGAAATAGAATAAAACAAAATAACCAGTAGATGACATATTTAAATGGTCAATTTAGGAAAGTAAAATGTGTTCTCCATTTCTGTACAATCTCAGTGTTTGAGAGGTAAAATAGAACCTCTATGTATGAATATCTACGTACCTCATATAGAGGTCAAGTGTTAGCTCCCAGAAAGGAGCCCCTTCATTTATGAGAACTTCGACTAAAGTAAAATGAAACAAAACATATATTGCGTGAGTGTTTTATTTAGGTCTATATTCCATTCATTCAGTCGCAATTGTTTGGTGGTCCGGAGGTAGAGGTTTGGCAAATGAAGTCAAAGGTGGCTTGGTTACGATTTTCGACCGGCAGGAATTGTCATCCTACACTGATGCTTGCGTAAGCATGAAACACTAGTGTCTGTAGTGATAAAAGAATTATTATTGAATATATATATATATATATATATATATATATATATATATATATATATATATATATATATATATATATATACTAGCATATGTATCCGGCCTTGCCCGGAATTAAATATAACGTTAAATTCCTTTAAACAAATGAAAAAAAAAAAAAAAAAAGGACCTGGGACATGTGCATGTGAGTATTATTTTTCTACACAATCTATCTAGTAAGTAAACAAAGATATTTGAGCTGACATCGAAACCAAAACTAACCATTAGACCAGCTTACCACGTTCTTTAAAATTGTTTTCAAACATACTTTACATAAGGAAGCTATCTCGTGAACGATTCGCGCTTGCGTAGTCGTGAAACAATTGAGAAACAGATAAGAAGCCGATGAACCCCCTCAATTACCAATTTTTTAAATTTTAACCCCTTAGCAGCGGTTTTTTTGTTGTTTTTTTTAAAAATGAAATCCGATTTAAATGTTTTCACATGTCCAAATAATCCATTTACAAATTTTAAGTCTGTAGATCAAAAATTTGTTGAGTGTATAGGTTGAGAGTTGCCCTTAATTTCCGCGGCAGAACAGGGGGTTTTACCCATTTTAATATCCACTTAGTTTAGGAAGATTAAAATCAATATATAATGTTACTAAAACTTTATACTTGGAATCCTTATTCTAATTTGATTAAAATCCTTTACATGATGTTAGAAAGTTTCTCAAATTTTGAACTTAAGCTTATTATGTTTAAATAAGTTATTGAAATTTAAAGAATCTTGGATAATCGCTGTCTGATTACTATGAATCATATTCTATGCAAATCAAAATATTCCAATTTTCCATTGGAATGTCATTCCCCATAACCCATTTAACATATGATCAAAAGTTTGAGGAATATCTATTAATAGATATCTAATATCTACGATAAAGATTTTCTAAAAATCCTAGATACCAATGAAAACAAAGAGCTTTTATAACATTTTTTACTCCATTTTTATAAAACTAAAACTAAACACGGCGAACATTTCGGCACGTTACGCCTAATAAGTATGCTCTAAAATTCACCATGATCAGTTAATTAGTTTTGAGATGACGTACATTATATGCATAGCACCTCTCATTATATATATAATTCAAACACGGTAGTGTTTGCATATATCGTTAAGTGGCATTTGTAGTCATTTAGAACTGCTTTAAAGCTTCACCGCTCACTCATTTTTCGACCAAATTTCAAACAATTATTACAGTTCATAGATCACCTTCTAAGCTATATTGTGAAAGTTTTTTCCATTTTCGTTTAGTAAAACAAAAGTTATGATGAATTTATTGGTGGTCAAAATCGTAAAGAAACGTAAGGAGGTGGGCGACGTTTTTTACGTTTTTTTATGACTGGTTTCCATAGAAACCACGTCATGGTTCTCGCGAAAAGAGAAGTAACAAGTGAAAGGGAGATAATTGGGGGGATTCTATTGAAAGCAGACGAGTGCCGTACATTGTTATTAAATATGTTCATGTTATGTCCATGGGGGAAAAATAAGACTGAAATTAAACAGAAAAAAGTGAATTTACTGGAAGCCTGGAAAAATCATAGATTACAATAGAAAAATGCGAGCATGAACAGTAATATGATTAAGCTTAAACATGGAAAAGTAACCAACTAGTTGTTAAAACTGGAAAAGAAAAGAACAAGATATTCTAGTAAAAAATATAATAAATTTATAACTTAAAATATTGCAGCATTAAGATTTTTTTTAAATTCATTATATAATCAATTCGTAATACTGCAATATTTTAAGTTATAAATTTATTACAATTTTTCTAGAATATCTTGTCCTTTTCTTTTCCAGTTTCAACAACTTGTCCTTTACTTTTCCATGTTTAACCTTAACCATATTTTCGTGCCCGTATTTTTCTATTGTAATATATATATATATATATATATATATATATATATATATATATATATATATACTTATATGTAATTATAATTGTAACGTAAATTGAAATACACTTTTTGTTGCCACCAACACCTTGTTTTGAAGTCTTGTTTTTGCTTACACAGTATATATATATATATATATATATATATATATATATATATATATATATATATATATATATATATTCATTCCTCAAATTTCTGATGAGAGAGAGAGAGAGAGAGAGTATGTGTGTGTGGTTTGTTCATACATTTGACATACACTCATAAATTTTAATGTGTTTGTATTAAAATGCCCAATAAAAAGTCATATGTATTTATTTTGTGTATACGAGGATTGTCCTCAAGTAAAACCTATTTTTGTTAACTTAAAAAACATTTAAGAACTATGAAGACACGAGTGATAATCTTAAAACGAGCGATCTTTTGTGGTCCAGAATTTATTATTCTAAATAGTCACTACCACTCTCAATGCACTTTTGTCAGGAAATCAATGACGCATCTCTGCTTCTGACGCAGGTCTATGACAAGAGATTCTTTGATTCATCTAAAAAAATTAATATCTACAACAGAGAGAGAGAGAGAGAGAGAGAGAGAGAGAGAGAGAGAGAGAGAGAGAGAGAGAGAGAGAAACTTTCAAGTCATGAATACATACGTTTAATAAGCATAATAATGCAATATTTAATCACGTTTGATCCATTTGGCGGAATTAAAAATTTACGAGGCATTAGTTTCGGAACGCCCCCTAGTATTTTTTTTTATTTATCTCTTGTGCTTATTGATATGTTTAAACTAGAACTTATAATGGCAAGTATCTCCATATAAAGGATGCTGGTAAAATGCTAAGAAAACGAAAAAACATGCCCCACATCATATAAACAGGATTTAATTAAACATTCAACTACATTATTTGTCAAAGAAAGGTTTTTACATCATTAACATGTTAACGCTCGGAAAACATATACTAGAATTGTCGCGGTTGTTCATGTCCTAACGATTAAAAGCTGTTGATTCTAAGTGACATTTTCTTGGAGATCGTAGGTTCAATTCTTACTACAGGCGATAATAACTGAGAATGAAATAAAATTTACCAAGTTTACTTGATTATTTCTTACAGAATGAGAACAATCTAGCGAATTGGATTAAATAGGACTCAGTTCGCAATTACATCTAGATTCCCAAAGTCGACTAAGTTTTGTTGATAGTCCAAAAATTCCTTGCTTAGTAAACCTACATCTATGCCATACTTGTCTTCTATAGAAAAAAATTGTTAGGCATGGTTACTTAAACATCCTTTTAAGGTTTACTTTATGTATACCTATTTTAAATTACCAAATCGGACTAAATATCACGAGTAGAGTACCGAGACGACAGTGTTCGAGATAAATTTGACAAGAAACAAAACACTTGATTTCCAGAAACGATTCCTGTTAAATATTTTTTTCGTGAAATCTACCAAAGCTGGATTATTTTTATTTGGTGGAGGGAATGGAAATTAGTAGCAAGATACAGGTGTCAGCTCTGGCAAAACGGAAGTAATGTGGGTGTTTGAATCACTCCTACAGTGATCACCCTCATCAAGTTTAGGTTTTCCCAATCTTAAACACGAAAGATCGAAGGTGGCAAGTAATTGTCTGTATTTTTGAGATGAGGTGCAAAACGGCCGAAACGTTGTGACAATAACAACCAAGATGAGGAAGTCAGTCCGACAATCTCAATCAATCGAAGGTGGCATTTAGTAAAATGTCATTTGTTGCGCGTGGCTTTCGAGGTGAGAGATTATTACTGATGTTGTGAAAGTCTGAGATGTAGAATAAAACCGACATATTTCTGAGTACCACATCTTTAAGATGCGCTTTGAAATTGAGAGAGAAAGAAAATTTACTACACTCGATAACATTTTTTTTCTTAGGAAATATATAGCTTGTATTATTTCGATTATTCAAACATTATTTATGGAAATCGTTTCAAACAAGACATGCAGCTACATGATGTAATTACAGAAATTCTTCCCCGTTTGTAAGAAACATCGCTCATGGAATGTGAAGACTAAAGAACAAAATAAGGGAAGAGTGAGTTATGAAGTTTGCGAAAGTAAACTAAAGGTCCACTTTCTAAAATCTTATTCTTCAAGTGTGTCGAATTCAATTCAGGAATAATTTAGTTTTAAGTGTTGAGAATGCCCATCTCCCTGGAAAAAGCATTCCAACGGTGCACAAAAATAGCGGAGAATAGACCTGTCGACATTTCCTAGTAGACGAACAATAGGGAACCGCAAAGGTAATACCTGGTTTGTGAGATGCACCTTCTTTCTACAACTACAGTAAATCATCTTCAGTTCATTATCTGTCTACCCCAGACTAAACGGAGCTTCTATGATTAAAATTTCTTTCTAAGAACTATCCGTCGGCGAAACATACGGAGTTGCTTGTCAGTTGACTACAACATGGCCATTTTCAAGTCTAATGTTAACAAATTCTTGTCGGACCGTCTATAAAAATAACTACATTTTGCCCAGTTTACTCATTGTCTGTAATCCTTTCAAAGTGATGTCTCATCGCCCACCTGAAAAAACTCATTAACCTTATCCTTTAATCGTCTTTAAGCCTTGATAAGCAGTAGAAAAATGCATAACAAATCTCATGCCAGTAAAAAAAAGGAACTAATTATTCGGCCCTATGTTTTCAGAATGACAACAAAGTAAGCCTCGCCTTGTATGACAACTGAAAAGACAAATCAGTTCCGCTTACTTCCAATGCAGTCGTAACGTTGGTGGTATTTAGATGCGTCCATGCATCTCTACAACAGGACATATATACATACATACATACATATATATATATATACATACATACATTCATATATATACATACATATATATACATACATACACGCATATACATACATACATACATACATACATACACGCATATACATATTATATATATATATACACACACATATATTATATATATATATATTACACAAAATTTACAAATCTAAGATGTACAATAATTTAAAAAATTTAACGTGTTATTTTTAACTGTTATGTGGAACGAGAGAGGGAAATGTTTACAATAATTTGCGATAATTCCCCTCCTGCTCCACTTCGGTAAATGCGCATTCTCCAAAGAGTTTTTATGTACAAAACATACGCACGGTTGCGTGTAGGTGTGGTAATATGTGTGTCTGCGCTTACGGTATTTAAAAGACGTGATGGATTAGTGGTCCGGGCGGCGGCGTTAGAGATGTTAGTGGGAAAATTTTAAGGAATAAAACGCGAGTAGAGGTGAAAAGAGGACTGAAAAAGGAGTATCGGAAACATTTGTATATATAGGTGGGAAGGTAATCAGTAAGGATGAGAGAGAGAGAGAGAGAGAGAGAGAGAGAGATACGGAGAGGAATAACAAGAAAGCGAATGAAATAAAATGAAAAAAAAAGCAGAAAAAAAAGGAGAGCGAAATAAAAAGAGCGAATTTTTTTTTTACATAGGCATCACCACATTATCAGGGCCAAGGGGCCACTCAAGGATAAGGGTTAAAGAGTGTACAGTAGAAATTGGACAATATAGTAATCATTTGTAATGAAAATTTGGTAAATTTGATAACTTATATGGAACGGCTCATCAAGAACTTATTTACGTTAGACTTGAACACAACCATATTGTAGTCAGCCGGAAAGCAGGAAAACGGAAGACAATTCCACAGGCGTGCAGTTCTAAGAAAGAAGCTTTGTTCATGGAATTTACGTTTAGGTTTAGGCACAGATAAAGAGTGGGGGGAATTATTGATAGTGTTTACAGCTAGACGAGTGTTTCTTGTGAAAGTTTGGCGAGGGGGGACCATAGATTGAAGCTCAGTCGAACACTTTCCATGAAAATAACGATACATCAGAGACAAACTCGCAACATCTCTTCTGTGAGATAGAGGTTGCAAGGAAGAGAAAAGGACATCACCTACGAGGCTACGAAGTCTATTTTGAACTCTATCAAGGCAGGACAAGTCCTTTCTAGCAGCTCCTGCCCAGATGTGGCAACAGTATTCCAAGAAAGAATGACAAAACGAAAAGACCAAAGGAGAAATAGTAAGAAAGAAAAGACGAGTACTAATAGACAGTGTGTGTCGAGAGAGAGAGAGAGAGCGAGAGAGGAGGAGGAAAAACCTGTTAGTAATACATAAAGGGCTTCAACCTCCTTATCGACTATTTTTCAGTAAACTTACACTAAATAGAGCGTGCAATAGAAAACCTTACGCTTAGCAGGTATTCTCGCAAATTAATAATGATCGGTTAATTACTTAAGGAGAGACTAGTGTACGAAAGAATATATAAACACATGCATAAAACTAGCCGTGTAGGCAGACTCCAACATGAAAAGCGAATAAAGGGAAAAGCTAATTTGCCCACTGTAGAAATAATAACGTTGTAAATATTAACGCATTTGAAAAGTTTAAGAACAAAATGGAATTTCTTTTAATGGCTTTTTTTTTCCACTGGCTTTCTTTTTCTTAAATAAAAGAAATTTTCGACTTGTTTCCTTTTTTTGTGGGAGGGGGGCAATTCCCAGAACACTCAAAGATTCTGTATAGTCGTTTCAAGAATAATAAAAATAACAAATCAGATCTTTTCGTTTATTCGTAAGTGTTTTATTTATTTATTTATTTATTTTTTTTATTTAAAATAAAGCAAAACATCTTTCTGTCTACACGAAATTATTTTTTCATGTTAGAAACTTATTGCGATTAACAAATTATTTTATGTGGGGAAGAGTTTTTTTTTATCTTTCGAACTTCAGAATATATATAAAAAAAACTCATCAGGGGAAATAACTACCCGTTTCTAAAAAAAATCGATGTCAGAAATAATAATTCCAAATAAATTAAATTAAATATATTATCAATATAATTATTATTTAAAGTTGATGAAATAACAATCTTAAATAGGACACTTAAAATAACTCTCTCGCTAGAAACTTTAACTAACATACAGCTATTTAATAAAATCGATTTTCCTTAATATATATGCAATCGCATATTTTGAAAGAATCATACTATATATAGAAATATATATATATAATCAAATTGTAAACAAACAAACAAACAAACAAACAGACAGACAGGAATACGAAAAAAATATATAATATATAGTAGCTGTACGCTCGGCGTTGCCCGGTCGAACAATACGCTTAAATATGATATTTTACTTAATGCAGATTGCGTAGGTATTATTATAGGATCAATTCTCTATTAAATATTATATATTACGAGGAATAATTTGCCCGATGTACCGATTCGCAAATAAATAAATAAAATAATATTATAAGATATAGATAATGTCTTTCATCAAATTCAGTTTGTGTTTGTTTACAATATCACGTCAGCTGATATTTGGGTTTGGAAAAGTCACTTATGATTAATTTTTACCTTTAAAATATGCAAACGAAGATGATTTGCGTTGATTTGAAATAGTACCTCTTCTTTTATCGTAAATTGAACTCATTAATAAGAAAAAATTACAATAAAATCGTAAGGTACACGCGGGCTTGAACAGGGGGATCATTCGATCTGTAGTTGAATGCTCTTCCACTGAGCTATTTCTCCATATGACAGTATTTCTCCTTTTTGAAGAAGAAATGATTTGCTGAGAATTAAATCTCCCTTTATTTGCAGAGAATTATCTCCCTTGGCCGATGCAACATAAAATATTACCCTGTAAAATTTCTTTTTTTATTTCTAAGAAAAAAAGACTATTTTTAGAATCAGATTGTTTTGTATTTTCTTTACTTATCGGATAAATTCCTGTACAATACATTTCTAAGAACACTTCAAGACATATAAATAATCTTTGTGTGAAATTTGCAAAAAATAGGCTTAGCCGTTTTCGAACTTATGAGAAAAGAACTGACGCACACACACAAGTGACATTAGATATATAGCGATGATTATATGAAAATAAAACATTAAATTCAGAAATCTATGACACACAATATAACATACATGAAAGTCGATTTGAATAGATTATGACACTGTACTCAGCCGCCGTACGTCGACATAATTTTGTAAGTTTCTGCCCTCCGTCTTCTCAGACATTTTCGAAAAACAATTCAGTATTTAAAAATAAATCGTTTTTATTACATCTACCTTCTCTGTGGGTGGCAAGTTCGCACTTGTGCACCTCAAACCTGAGGAAACGGTGACGGTGAGGTGAAAGTGAGACGACGATCGCTCCCCCCTTTAAAACTGCCGACACCAATCAAATGCGAATAAATTTATCTAACATTTCAAATATGATGATAAAGATAGCAGTACTGTAATATATAACCAAAACTCTGAAATACTATCATCTAGACACAGCGTTGCCCGGGAATATTTATCCTCTCTTTTTTGCTTGTTTCTCCTTTCATTTTAAATGTTGCTTTTTATTTTCATACTAAAATAGCTTTATTTTTTACTTTATCAGACGAATTCGCTAACTTACCTTTGAGCTGTTTTAATTTGAACTTTTAAATGTATAAATAATCAGACGTTTGCAGTCGAAATTTTATTGCTTTTTATTTTTTACTAGCAGGCCTTCTGGCATTGCCCGGTCGTAAAATCCGCTTAAATATGATATTTTGATTAATGCAGATTCCGTATTAATTATTATATTATACTGGACTCAATATATAGTAATGATATAAAAAGAAAAAAAAAAAAAAGAAATGACTCGTGCGCCACAACCGAGAATCGAAACCAAAACCTTTAGCTTACGATTTACTCTTTCATTTGTCGTTAATGCTTGAACTATTAAGGCATGTTTTCTGCAAGGCTAAGCATTAAAACATAACCAATAACTATTACGTTACGCATGTATATTCGTAATGCCAATGTTCGACCTTCACTTCGCAAATTCCATTTCTTTAATTCTCACACTTTTCCACGGCTTAAACTCAAGTATAAAGTTTCGCATGGATTCTAATACCCTATATGTTAAGTTTCATGTCTGATAAAGGAGTTTAGTAAGCAGAAGTTTTTAAACAAATATATATACGCATACATAAATATATATAGAAAGAGGTGTGTGTTTACTCTAACCTTTTTACGCAAATATTACACAAGTATAAATCATGTAGAATATCTGCATGAACACGTAATAGTGAACTAAAGACGATCATTCCATAAGAAACCCGAAAAACTAATACGGAATTAATTAAAATGAATATTTAAAAGAATATGCACATTAGCTAGATATTTTTATCAGATGAATGCAATTCCATGGCCCATATATAACAAAGTTGTATTTTATTTTTAAATACAAAGAAAAAAGGTTTTTAATATTAATACATAAAATAACCAAATTTATAGGTGTAGAATAAAACCTATTTTGCGATATTAACATCACGGAGAAAAATTAGTACATTCATGGACGTTATCGTATGCGTATATGAAAATCCCTCACCAAATAATGTTTTTTTTTTGTACACAGGAATCACCCCTTATAGAGGCCCAGAGACCACTCGAGGATAAGGGTTAATGGTATACATTAGTCAATGTGATTATTGTGTAGTAAACATAAGTAGAGAACATTTTGTAAATTGGATTACTTAGGGGGGGCGGTTCATCAAGAATTTGTTTGCGTTGGACTTGAAGACTATCAGATTGTAGTCAGTAGTTTTCTGGGGAAAGCAGGCTAACGGAAGAGAGTCTGCTTTCCACAGGCGTGTAGTTCTAAGAAAGAAGCTTTGTTCATGGAATCTACATTTTGGTTTAGGCACAGATAAAGAGGGTGGGAAATTATTGGTAGTTGTTTGGGCTAGACGATTGTTTTTCGTGATAGTTTGGCGAGGGGGGCATAGATTGAAGCTCAGACGAGCACTTCCATGGAAATAACGATAAAGCATAGACAGGCTCGCAACGTCTCTTCTGTGGGAAAGAGGTTGCAGTGAAGAGAAACACGCATCCTCTACTATACTACGAAGTCTATTTTGAACTCTGTCAAGACAGGATAAGCTGTTCACTTTTAAACGAAGGTAAATACATTTTTTTTTTGTTTTTTATTGAACAGTTTTAAAATTATGAAAAAAAAAACAATATGTGTTTATATCGATATAACGTAACGGACGATATGGTTTGCGTATAAATAATCCTTTTAGAATTAAAGTTTAACTAATGTAGGAAC
Source organism: Euprymna scolopes (assembly GCF_053919585.1). Lineage (NCBI taxonomy): Eukaryota > Metazoa > Mollusca > Cephalopoda > Sepiida > Sepiolidae > Euprymna > Euprymna scolopes. The sequence continues at coordinate 59,159,693 of NC_136483.1, forward strand.
CTACAATTTTTAGGTGCGTTTCGAAACGAATAGAAAATCATGTTATGTCTTCATATGCAATATTTCTATTTGTAATAAAGAATAATATACACGGTTGTAAAAATATTATTATTTATTCATTGTAGTGAACTATTTTGCCGGTAGCAAAAATGGCTTCCATTCTGAATTTTGATTTACCGCTAAAAAACCGCTAAAAAATAAAGATGGATGACTTTCATAAGATATACCGAGCAAGATAAATGACTTTCTGAAAACAAAAATTAACTCGAAAGACATTTTAGTTTTCTGAAAGAGCATTGTGTGACAAACAAGAAGCTTTTTTTCTTGCTATAAAGTCACAGTTTATAAAGACCCGGATGCTACTCCAGGATACGGATTAATGAATATTAGGTGAGACAACACCGTGATAATAATTGATGCTGGAAATTGAATGATTATACAAAATGAAATATAAATTTGCCATTGCAATTCTATCGTTGGCCAAATTCGAGAATACGATTATGTAGGAGAAAAAATATCGACACTGTAAAAGTATTGTCTAATGCATATAGATTTAATTATCAATTCAGTAAGGAAGATACAACATAAAAGCTTTTTATGCCTAGGCATTTCGAAGCTCCACCTCGAATGTTGAGCTTTTTATTATCTCGATAAATCTCCATTTAAAACATTTTTCAATACTTCTTTGATCCCCTCATATGATCTATAATATAAATCTCATCTGTCTGTTTAAATGTATGACTGTATGTATGCATGCATGACTGTATGTATGCATGCATGACTGTGTGTATGTATGTATGTTTCTTTGTTTGCCTAACTGGCTACAAACATTAATTTCTTTCACCCTCAACTGGTCACTTTTAAGCAAATGTAAGACTCCAATCGAGTGGAGTCTTACATTTGCTTTCTCGCTTACTCTCACGACTTGCAATGGTTTTATCCGAGGGGTAGAAAGCGGCACGTGTACATATCTATATTAACACTAGCTGTCTGTACCTAGTATTTTCTTTAAGTTTTTTTTTGTTTAGTTAATTCAGACAAAGTGTTAAAAATGTAATCATAAAAAAGGATCGCTTCGTTAGAAATAATATGAGAATATATCGTATACATCTATAAAAAAATAATCAGCAAACATCCGCAATTGCGGAGGATGATTACTTGGATAATGTTTCGACTTTTGTTAATTCAGAAGTCAACTCGTAATGATGACGTCAGATTAAAACATTTTTTTTTAAAATTTTTATACACGACTTCAGCCAGCCCGGTCCAGACATTCATGAGAAAAAAGTAGAACATAAAAAACAGACATACAAAGAGATATATGATATAGATCTATCATTTGACTTTACATTACAAGGTGTATTTGGTATACCGAAGGTTCATCGTTTCGATCAAACGTTCTCGGGATAGTCGGATCCAAATCATCAGCACCTTACATAAATTAAGAAGCAATGATTATATATATATATATATATATATACATATATATACATATATACATACATACACACACACATATATATATATATATATATATATATATATATATAGTCGTATTTGCAGTCTTCCGAATTTTACTGGATTTATATAATTCAGTAATCGTTCTTATATCAATAAATTTTAAGTAAAATTAAAAAAAAAATACTTTGCAAGGATGAGATATAGGTAAAATACTTTCGCTTGTTTTCTTTTCCTTATAATGGAAATGGTTTCCATAATGTTTTATTGTTAAAGTGTTTTTTTTTTTCAATAAGTCTGAAGAAAGGCTGTTCTTATGACAATTTTCAAACGACATAATGTTTGGATTTGCCCGAATAGTCTTGAAACAACTGTAACTAACGAGGAAATACACTATTTGTTGCTATCAACCCATTCTTTAAAGTCTTGGTTTTTGTTAAAACACACACACGGTTTTTTTTTACATGGGAGCCACCAGTTATCAAGTAATGTTCCGTCTGCCTGCTTCCCACCGAACTACAACTTGGATGTCTTCAAGTCCAATGTTAACAAATTCCTAATGAACCGCCCCCTTTAGTAAACACTTCATCAAATCTCCACACTAACGTAATGTACTTGCAATAACCCTTATCCCTGAGTGGCTTCCGGACCTTGATAAGTGGTGATCATTGTAAAAAAAAATCAATGGGATAATATCGTAATAATCGTTAGCAATGGAGATTTGATAAATTGGATTACTTAAGGGGGTGGTTTATCAGGAATTTGTTTATGTTGGACTTGAAGACATCCAAGTTGTAGTTAGGTGGGAAACAGGCAAACAGAAGAGGGTTCCACAGTCGTGCTATTCTAAGAAAGAACCTTTCTTCATGGAATCTACGTTTTGATTTAGGCAGAGATAAAAAGTGGGGGAAATTATTGACAGTGGTTTCAGCTAGACGGGTGTATTTCGTGAAAGATTGGCGAGAAGGGATCATACATTGGAGCTCAGACGGGCACTTACCATGGAAATAACGATAAAACAAAGATAGGCTCGCAACGTCTCTTCTGTGGGAGAAAGGTTGCAGAGAAGTGAAAAGAGCATCCCACACTAAGCCACGAAGTCTATTTTGTACTATGTCAAGGCAGGATAAGATGTTTTTAGCAGCTCCTGCCAAGATGTGGCAGCAGTACTCCATCCTTGGACGTACTTGGCTTTTATATAGATAGAGTATTGCATCAGAGTGAGATATCAACTGAAGCGGTAGAACGATCTCACAATTTTTCCAGCGACCTTGGCAACAGATTTGATGTACATGTTCCATTTCAGATCAGGAGTAAAGGTCAAGCCCAGAAGCTTGTCATCAAAACATTGAGCCTCCCTAAGACGAGAGCCATCTATTTAAGTTGATGCCGGATGGGGATCAGAACGTTGATGATGTAAAGATAGAAGCTTGGTTTTAGATGCATTAAAAGTAACCAGCCACCTCTTCCCTCATTGTACCACGCACTCAAGATCAGAGGAGAGAGAATCAGAGAGAACTTTGTCATTTACGGTGTTGATGTGTTGCCATAGATTGTAGTGTCATCAGCATAAATGTCAACGAATGATGTAAGTATGTGCTTTGGGAGATCATTGATGTAGATCAGGAAGAGAGCTTGGCCCAGGATGGACGCCTGAGGGACTCCAGCATTAATACTGGGGGCTTCTGATTTATGCCCATCAGCCACTACTCTTATGAGTCCATCAGAGAGAAATGATTTAATGTTTGAGAAAACATTTCCAGTTTTACTGTAGCTGGAAATTTTGTGAAATAGGCCTTTATGCCATACCTTATCGAAGGCCTTCGTTATGTCAAGAGCAATTGCCTTAGAAAGGAAGCCTTTGTCAAGAGATTCACTAATCCCATGAGATATAACCGTTAGCACATCTGCTGTAGATCTAGCAGAACGGAAACCGTATTGCATGTCACTAAGAAGGTTATTTCTGCTGAGGTGGTTGACTACTTCTTTATTTAATATGGATTCCAGCAACTTTCTCATGACGCACAGGAGACTTATTGGTCTGTACTGAGAGGGATACCACTTATCACCTGAATTCTTAAATACAGGGCATAATGATGAGGTTTTTGTGCGTATTAAGTCAGTATTCTTTCATTAAAAAATTTTTTTTCGCAAACATTATTCACACATCTTGCCAGATGATGTCTTCTCGGAAAAGACGAAACGTACCACCGCGGCCAAATTCGAAGTACACATGAAACCTATATTACTTTTTTTTGACGAGCTAAAAAATCTATTTAAATTATAATTATATACAGTTGCACGCACATTCCTATGAATGAATGGGAAGTCTAGTTAGATTTGTACGCGTAACGATATATTAACCCTTTCTGATTTTTATATGAAAACGTACAATGCTAAATCGTAGATAATTAATCGATTGTGTTGATTTGTAATTTTTACGAGATTGTTTACTAAAGAAAACAAGATACTTATATTAAACTATTCATTGTAGACGATTAGTTAAACACAATTTTTTAGTTTACTCATCGCCTGAAGATATTTTTAATTCATCTATTTGTCAACGGACAATATGTAGATCAAGCACCCCAAAGTAATTCAGCAGCTTATAGAAACGTGTTTACTATAACGCTGTATCTGATATTAATTTAAATATTTGCAATACATTTGTAAACAATAGATCCGATAAAAATTACAATTTGCTTTTTCAATTCCATAGTCTGAAACAATATCCAGTAGGCCAATCATACACCCTAATCCCATATGGAAACAAAATAATATAATTTGTATCTATGCGTAAAAGAGAGAAAGAAATGTACGTCTACAGAATAAAGCTAGATTAAGATTTGGATTTGAGAGGGTGAACTACAACTGATGACTAAAACCTTGAAGTGATCAATGGATTCGAGACGCGAAAAGTATTTCGATCTGGATGGACGCGGGGTTGGGCACTTCATATAGGGGCTGCTGCATTAAAAGAAATAGGTTAACGAAGCGAAACAGCCAGAACGGATGGGTTGGTAATACAGCATCCAGCCGTTCGGATTTGGGACCATGAAGACGAATTAAGTCGGACAGGTGTTGTTAGGATCGCTCTAAGATTGAAATTGCCCAAACTGTTGAAAAGAAGTGGAGATATGGTTAGTGGGGAGAAGGTGGGAAAAAAAGGAATTGGATTCGGAAAGGGGAACATCCAAAGAAGGCGAAAGAACCAGCGTAAATTCCAAGAAGGATAAACATAATAATAAGAGACAGGAAGTAAGAAATGGATAAGTTAATACGCAAAATTAACTAGAAAATCATCATCTTACATCCTTCTCTATTCGTCCGTAACAATTTCACAATCTATAGATATCTATGTTGCTGCCTGTCTTATATATTACACTTTGAGCATATGTAGATTAATCGTCCCAATTATTTCAGCAGCTGAAAGGAACGGGGTTAGCATGACGCCATATCTGACGCTAATCATACTATATAGAATACAATACGGGTTAAATACGCTTATTTAAATTAATAGTAAAAAAAATTCAATTGCAAATAATTTATCTTAAATTAGCCCGTTACTGTTGGTATGCGAGCTGTTTATATTTTTCATTTTTGAACGTTTATCATTAGATCAGTCTGCATGCTTCAGTGTAATTCTTGTTTATATAATACATCGGCAATACCGGGTAGGCACAGGCGCGCGCGTACGCACACGCACACACACACACACACATTCTAGCAGGCTGGCTGGCGTTGCCCGGACGTAAGACACGCTTATCTGATATTTTAATTTATGAAGATAACGTATTTATTATTAAAGAGACAATTCTCTATTGATTATTATATTGTACCTAATATATGGTAGTGAGATCAAAACTAAAAATATATATGTATGACTTGGGTGCCATCAGTCCGAATCGAAACCAAAACATACAACTCTCTACTCTTATTCCTTAGTCCCTGAGCCACGCGCACACGCATATATCTGTCATCTCTTTTGTAAAAGATGGAATCACCCGATGTTGAAGACAAGATTCGAAACCGCGTTCTTATTAATTTCGGATAGTAAACTATCCAACATGAGTGAAGTAGAAAGTTTTTTCTTCGTAAATAAAATATTCTTGGCTCTTATGTTGTTATCGAGGTTCTGTACAGATGCTACTGCACGTTGCGATGTAGATAAAATCTCTTTAATTTGAATTTTGGGGGGCGCGCAGTCGCGGTAGAGTTGAATTAATAGTAGAATTAGCAAAGACAAAACTTCAATATAATCTTCAAGAAATTTAAAACTTAGAATAAACAAAATGTCTGTGAAACCACTTTAAGACGCAAATATTTTATTACAATCATTAGTTCTTTTAATTTGACCTTTTTGTATTAATAAGGAAAATATTTAATTAAAAAAATCTAATGATTTTTTTTAATTAAATAGTTATATAAATTTGTTAAAGAGCTTTTCTATCAATTCTCAGGTACAAAAATTTTAAATATGCAAACATATTCTTAAAACAAAATGTCTTCTTTCTGTCTGTGCATACGTTTCTGAAAAAGTCCAAATGCATTACTACAATTCTGTAAAATTTTAAATTAATAATTCACATCGTCATTAATGTGGGAAAGGCATAAGTAATAAAATCTATTAATTATTGAGCTTCAAGTACATGCAGATTAACCAATAATAGTATTATATATACATACATATATATATATATATATGTGTAGCTTTGGTAAAATATGGGTTTTCAATTCTATTTCACACCTTGTTTATACCAATTTTTTTTATTTACATTATGTAGAAACAAACAGTTAATATTATGCGAATACCGTCTCATTTCGTGTCTATACTATTCAGAAAATTAGAAATATTCTGATTATATATATATATATATATATATATATATATATATATATATATATATATGCGCGTAATGCGATGTTTCAGCTGGTGTTAAACAGTATTCAGCTAAGATTACTGTATATATCCGCGGATTAGACATGATATAGAACTGAAATTTCATTCTTTCCTCATGGTAATTGTTAATGTACTAGTGGTTGAGCACCAGGCTACAGACTCAAAAGGTTACTTTACAACTTGATTCGAATCCTTCAACCAGTACCAATTATTTATGGTACTGAAGATTGCGTAAGCATATAACACTACTTCGTTTAGCAAAAAGAAAAAAAAAGTATTTGTGCGTGTGTCTGTTTTCATATGACAATTCTCTATTGTGAGGACCAGAAATATTTTCGTTTATAAAATCGAATAATTATATATATTTGAAACGCTTATGTATAGATATGTTTATATATACAAGATAAATATACCTGACTCTACACGTAGAATGTTAAAAAAAAAGGTGACTGAAATCTACGTAACATTGTAGACACGTTTTCATCTATTTGCGGCTGCACACGTGCCAACCTACCTTTTTTCATGCACCCATTTAAAAGTATGCTATGATTTTAAAGACTTATTTTATTAATGTAATGGTCTAATGATATCGTAATTCACTTAATGTTTTAAAAATCCCACTTCCAAAATAGGAAAAGCACCTACTTACACTAGCTGTTAAATATTGTATAAAAGAATACATTTTATTTCATCGTTTTAAATCAAATAATCTTGAAAATATTCATAGTATTTAAATGTAAACATTTAAACGTAGATTCCATGAACAAAGCTTCTTTCTTAGAACTGCACGCCTGTGGAATTGTCTTCCGTTTTCCTGCTTTCCGGCTGACTACAATATGGTTGTGTTCAAGTCTAAAATAAATAAGTTCTTGATGAGCCGTTCCATATAAGTTATCAAATTTACCAAATTTTCATTACTAATGATTACTATATTGTCCAATTTCTACTGTACACTCTTTAACCCTTATCCTTGAGTCGCCTCTTGGCCTTGATAATGTGGTGATGCCTATGTAAAAAAAAATGTAAACATTTAGTAAAACGTTTTAACAATTTTATAGCAAAACTAATTAATTTAACAACCGAGATTCTTTCATTAAATTATCCTTCCATATTATTATATAAAAGGTAATACGAGATTTCTCCTTATATCATAAACTGGTATAGCTGTTTAGTGTAAAAATGCATAGGAAAATCTGTTTCGGCATCATCCAGGCTCATTATCAATGCGTGTTTTCAGAAACATACCTTTGTTTGGTTGTATTCGATTTTTGGTATTTACTCTCATAACAGTCATTCACACAGAAAGTTGCACGTTCCTATTTATTACTATTTCGGCACATGTTTACCGGGAGGACGTTTTTTTCAGGCAACATACGTCAGTAGAACCGTTATTATTTCTCTGGCTCTTGTCAGTTAGATACCCTACATGTTCAACATAAACAAAGGGAGGTTCTTCTGATTTTTGATCTCGGAATCGCTATCAGGTATATTTGTCTTGTATATAAAATGCAGGTCAATGTGATAAACTAATATATTTTGCATTCTCGTTTACGAGAATAACAGATTAGTATAATATATTTTTCGAATACAAGAAGCATTTGGTCAGTTCGACCGTATCCAAATTTCTTTTGAAATGTTTACACTAAATATTGAATTCGTTTTTTTAAAACTTACCTGCGTAATAAAATAGTCAGGAATATTTTAGCATATATTTGCGTGATAAAATATATAAAGAAAGCCAAAAAAATAATCATAATAACAGATAATCGTTCATAGACATACTGTTTCGCTTTATCACATATTTTAATACAGGCAAGCGTTTCAAACCGACGTGGAAACTTGACTATGGTCTCAGAAGTCAGTATTTTAAACTTCATCGACAGGAAGCGTATATATATAAAAGAATATTTATATATACACTATTAAAATTAAATAGTGCTCGATTTCGATCTACTGAAAAACTTGTATTAATGTTAATAGTACCGAGTAAATTCACTTACCACAGAACCCTTCTCTCAAAAGGAGTGGCGCACGCGCACACACACATATAAATAAATGTTTAGAGGTACAGAATTTATATATAGTTTTAAAAATAATAGGCGGAAGTTTCTCGAGAGCTCTTTCGGCTATCATCTCGTCAGGAGAAAATCGATAGCGAACAAAATAATATTGTGTCGAAAAATAAAGAGTTCTAATGGGGAACTTATTAAATGTGCCAAAAGTACGGGGACACTAAATAAATTTATTAACGTTTAAAAACGATTAAAATATTGGCACAACGAGGGAGAAAAAAAAAGGCGGGAGAAAAGATATATATATATATATATATATATATATATATATATATATATATATTTATATATATTAGTAGCCTGGCAAGGCTACAGAGGAGACAACTGAAGCAGCAAAACTGGAGCGAGCTTGCAGGACACTATATATACGAATGTAGGCAAATTAGGGCATATTTAATTGGTTTGAAAATATAGGTTCATTTTATACTAATTGTCATGAATGTTTTACAATAGGATAGTATTATAATCTCCAAAAGGCCTGCAGGTTTTCATGTAGTTTCGCCACATAGAACTAAGATTATGAGCATTTCAATATTCAATTTGGCTACCAGTATATATATATATATATATATATATATATATATATATATATATATATATATATATATATATATATAGAGAGAGAGAGAGAGAGAGGGAGAGAAATAAAAAAGGAACAAACCGTATTATATGTTAATCAACGTTTCGTCTTTATTTCGAAACGTTGATGAACACATAATACGGTTTGTTCCTTTTTATTTCTCTATTTGTGTATATTTCTCATCATATATATATATATATATATATACATATATATATCATTTGTGTGTGTTTATGTGTATGCATATATATGTGTGCGTGTGTGTACAATTAGAATATATATATATATATATACATATATATATTTAAAAAGAAATTGAAACTAATAAATTCACTAATCTGTAATCTAATTAATTTCATTATCTTGAAGTATATATGTATATATATGCGTATGATATGCAGAAGTTCAAATGTAACGTACACCAACATTTTAATCTTTCTTAGGCATGGTCCAATTAGTAGCCCCTTACATCAAAATGGCAATATGCCTTGTTTGGAGGTGAAGATGAGTGTAATATATATAAATATATATATATATATATATATATATATATATATATATATATATATACACTACAATTTTGGCAATTTTATAAGTTCCAAATCTCAGCGGCTATAGACTAAACATTAACAAATAAAGGCTCTTTGGAAAGCTAATGACTTGACTTGTGTAGTGGGCTATGTGACATTTGTCCTTAAGGTCGCACATTATAGGAATTCATAAAATGGTTCGATCATAGTCATTTGTTTTCCTAGTTTTGCATATGAATTATAAAATATCTTATACTCCTTCAAAACATCTGGTCTTGATGGAGGGGAGACTAAAACTTGCTGTTATGGTTTCAAATGATTTAAAATAACAGCAAGGGGGAGACTTGATTCCAAATATTTCTCATATGTTCTACCTCTTTCGTTTTCATACATAGAGTAAATTTCACAGTGTATAAGGATTATTTGATACTGGAGATATTCATAATCATACTCTATTTTCAAAAGAGAGGAGATATGAGAAATATTTGGAATCAAGTCTCCTCTTTCAGATGATTTGAAACCATAGTAGCAAGTTTTAGTCTCCCCTCCATCAAGGCCAGAGGTTTTGGGGAAATTTATATATATATATATATATATATATATATAGTATTTCATTTGTGAGTGTTTGTCAGGCTAAACCGTGCTAAATCGATAGCTGGCGATTGTCCAGCCGTAGAAGAGAAGAAGGCTGGATTAGGACAGGGTATTTGGCCTTAATAACGGGTAGAAAATTCGAAAGCTCCAAGCCTGATCACGTGGCTAAGATTAGACCAATCAGATTTGCCAGTGTTCATTTAACGTTAGCTTCAGTGACCGAGGAGCATCGGCGAAAATCCTCTTCTCTTCCCGTCACCCCTTCCCTCACAATCAATGCACGTAAGTTCAAGTAAGTGGGTTTCTCTGTCAATCATTATTTTTTGATTGACGTCCACTCGATTTTACAAGTACTTACTAGCGTGAAGGAGAACAAGAATGGTCATTCTTAAATTACGGCCATTCAAGCTGCACGCTTAGCGATTAAAGTACAATGTCCGATATAGGCGTGACAGATCAAAATACTGAGTACCGGGCGGAGAAAACGGCTTATATAGATGCATACACTAATAACAATACTATTTCAAACTGAAGCGTGACAAACCAACGACACCGCGATTTGAAACTTAAAATAATACTATTTCTTTTCGATAACTTAAAAGCTCTCGAGTTAATCCAAACTAAATGGTAAGCATTTAATGAGGGCTATTGAAACAATGGACAAACTGACATTCATAACACTTGATGAAAAATGAGTTAAACGTGACAGATCGACATATACAAATATAAAAATAGGAGGATGTACTAGCAAGTCCTCTGAAGCGACTAAAGTCGATACAAGCTTGGTGCATGTAAAAAATAAATGATTTCTTATAATAACTCGTAAAACATGGGTTCCAAAAATTATATATAAGTGAATGACGAAAGTCTATCTTCCAAATTTCAAGAGATTGACCATCCTACTGTTTATTTATTTAAGCACGTTGGAATGCAGATTTCTTGACAGCACCTGTTTCGTAAGGCAGAACCATTCATGTGATGATTATGTCAAGTTTTGAATTTATTCCGCCCTTAACTCATCATCATCAGAAAACGAACTGATCAACCTTAAAAGAAAATAAAGGAATATGAGCATGATTATATGATTTATCATCTTTTAAAGTTAATAAGCTCTTTTTCACCTGATAAGTTAAGGGCAGAATAAATGCAAAAATGTACATAATAATTACATGAATGATTCTGCGCTACGAAGCAGGTGCTGTCAAGAATTGTGCATTTCAACATACTTCAAGAAATAAACGGCAAGATGGTAAAAATCTTCAAATTCGGAATATAAACTTTTGTCATTTATTTGTATATGCTCTGTAGTTACATCGAGCTTCATGAATTAAAATACTAGTACAAATAAAAGGTGAAATATAATTAAATAAACATATTTCCCCATAAACACACACGCACGCGCGCGCGTGTGTTTATAGGATAGTCGTTCCAAAATTAAATCTTTCTATCATTTAACGTAAAATGTTGAAGACCTACAAAGATGGAAGTGATGGCATTAAAACGAACGACCTTTTGTGCTCCTGAATTTATTTTTTTTTTACATAGTCACCAACATTCTCAATGCACTTTTCCCAGGAATTCAATGACATATCTCTGCCTCTGGCCGATCCTCACGGTGTTGTCTCACCGTCTATCATTGACACACATTACTCATTATCCTCGAATGGTGTTTGGGCTTTGATAATCGGTGATTCCCACAGTAAAATATCAGTTTTCTGTTTGGCTTTTTTTCCTGACGCGAACGTCTTGTCTTCTGTGTAACACATTTAGAAAGGTATCCATTAATGTCACGTATTTAAATCTATATTTTATATTCTACGCTTATACACATATTGTCAGTACTTGTTTAGTATTAATGTTTAGTATTAGACTGAGCTAGTGTTTAGCATGGTTTCGGAGTCGGTGACTTGAGGAGTCGTCGAAATCGAAGTAAGATTCATAATACTGTTATAAGTTGGAGTCGGACTTTTTAATCTTCGAAGAATCAGCCAATCAGAATGTAATACTTTACAAAATCGGATATTTTGGAATTTTAGGAGGCAGAGTAGTGCCTTCAACTTTTCTACTCTGACACTGTGGTATTCAAGGGATATAACGAAGCACAGGTTATTCGGGCCTTGCGTAAATGAAATTGTTCGATTTTCATAAATTAATGCTAGGAGAGACACCAGCTGAAATAACTTACTCATGGGAGAAGTGGGACATACGGCTTAACATTCACAGGCAACATGAACTGGAACAAACACATTGAAGACATTGCCAAGACAGCTGTAAAGAAATTGGGCTCTCGCTACCGTGCTAGAAAACTACTCACACCTACCTGAAAATATGTCTACAAAACTACCATTCACTCATGCATGGAGTATTGTGTTTCCCATTTTCTTGACTGCACTGGCGTGTGTGTGTGTGTGTGTGTGTGTGTGTGTGTGAAACGGCACTAATCCAGTTTGGATTTAACCGGCTTCCTCCGAAGGAGGGAGTTCCATGGGAATATGAAATTCACAAGCGGTCGCCTGTTGCATTTATATCCTCGTTAGGAAAGATGACGACGTTAGGTTTTTGCAACTCTTACAGGGAGGTGTCGACGTCCTCCTACATACAGGGCCTGGAATTCCCAAATTGGTCACCCATTTTAGTAATTGCCAGGATTAATGTTGCTTAACTCCGGTAATCAGACGGGAACCGGTGCGTCAACGTAACTGTGCCGTAGATACGGCACTGGTATGTAGAAGTGTAAATATAATGTAACCAGACATCTCGCTCATCTCTTCACCCCTTACGTCCAAGTTGTGTACTTCTGCATTTTGCACACCGAATTTCTGTGATGATGGCTTGGGCTCGACCGGTAGCTGACGTAAATTTTCGGAATATGCTAAGCACTGATCAAATTTAAAAACGTTAAGAAAAAAAAAAAAATAGCATCGGATACTAATTACAATTTATAAAAAAATAAAAAATAATAAAACATATGGAAAAATAAAATATGACCGCAATCTACTTCTATTTCATAAATAAAATTTTTGTTTTAAATAAATAAAAACCTTTTTTGCTTTTGAAGAGTATTTTAAGAAAAAGTTTATGTTTATTGTTAGAACAATTTTTGAATTTCTTTGTTTGTCTTTAAATTTTTGCAAGAAAAGTTGTGAGAATTTTTGGGAAAACTATTGCCATTGTTTTAGCATTAGGATTAGAGTTAGACTGATGAAATTTGAGTTAAGATAAGTTATTTTTCCTTCAATTTATTAAAAGTCGTTTGCTTCAATTGTTAGTGGCTAAGCGCTTTTCTTATCAGTTTTTCATTGTTGATAAATTTGATCAGCACTGGCATATTCTGGCGTTTTACGTCAGCCTACCAGTCAAGCCCGAGCCAGTATTTACAGAAATCCGGAGCACAAATTGGAAAATCTACACCAAGTTGCAATATACCTGGTTTGGAGTGAACAAGAATTAAAAAAAAAATAGAAAAGAACATCAGTTGTAGACAAGGTGGATGGTTATTTGGAGAATTTGCGATACCTGAATCCAGAATCAACAATTCAGCTTAGACTCGCACAGCACACATATTTACAGACCAATACAATACTGTATTTAAATAAACAACATTTCTATGGAGTCTTCAAGTCGACCGGCAGCTGTTGAGAATATGATTCCGAATTCTGGAGAGGGTGGGGTGGGGGAGAAGAATGGGTAGGTTAAGGAAAAAAGATGGTTAATTCTTTCTGTCTGACAGTTCCAGGAACAGCAGATGTGGACATTGTTTCGGGCATTCTAAAACGTTTCGACCCCAAAACCGAGATAATCGATCTACCCCCACAGTAATACGCCCTGTCCCTCGCCTTTAACCAAACGACACAAGAACCAGATTCCCCGTTTCACTCATAAAATTAATCTAGAATGTTTTTTTTATTTCACTTAAAACAACCGCTTTTACTATATTTCCTTCGATACGAACAGCTCCCCATTATAACCATTAAGATGCATCTTTGCAATTATCGCGTGTCTGGAATTACAAGAATGAAAGTCACATTTCTTATTCTTTATACACCAGGTCATTATTATTTACTCACTAGGAACAGTCGCACAGGCCATCATCAAAGATTTCTCTTTGAGAAGAACTTGTGGTGTTCTCTGGAGTTTGAGTGACAACAAGTCTACCCAGATTTCCAGTAATGTCTACCTCTTTCGATAACCTTTGCAAAAAAGTTACGTAATCGCAACAGCCGCTTACGATTGATTTCTCGTTAGCAGCGACCATTGGTCTTCACTGGAATTTGGGTGGAAATAAGCCTCCCCAAGGTCTCGTTCCTCTTTGCCCTCATCCAGCGGATGTGTGGCAAGTGCTTTCTCTTCTCGGTCTTTATTATTGTTATTAATATTATTATTATTATTATTATTATTATTATTATTAATAATATTATTATTTTTATTGTTATTATTACTATTATTTTTATTTTTATTGTTATTAATATTATTACTATTATTATTATTATTATTATTATTATTATTATTAATAATATTATTTTTATTGTTATTGTTATTATTATTATTAATATTATTATTGTTATTATTATTAATGTTATTATTATTAATATTATTATTGTTATTATTGTTATTATTGTTATTAATATTATTATTATTATTATTTACATGCTAGGAGCTTTCAGACAAGTAATCATCAGTAACTGCTTACTGATAATAAAAAGTGGTGTTCCTGGAGTCTGAATAACAACAAGTCTTCCCAGATTTTCAGCACATTCCGCCTCTTTCGATAATTATTTCAAATCATTTTCTGTTATCGCAGCAACTGTTTACCAGTGATTTATCACAAGTAACAAACGCTAATATTTTCAATAAATTGAATGGCAATAAGTCTCCTCAAGGTTCCAGTACTCTCCACAATCTTTTAGTGGAGTTTGGTTCGTTGATTTCTCTATACGATAGTTATGTGTTGTCCTTGGTGAAGTTAGTATATGTCTGTGCATTTACATTAGTGTGTGTGCGGGGGGGGGCGTTTGTTGGCGTGCTAGCAATTTACACTTCCCTGGGCCCATGGCAGGTTTCTTTTCTAAATGTTTTGTCCATTTTCTATTTGAAAGTATATGTCGCCAGGTGGTATTCGTTGATTATTTCCGCATTCAAAGATTTTCTTCATGATTTCAACTGTTTTCGTTATTGTCGTTTACTGCATGATCTTAATCTTCCTATTTATCCCAATTTCCTTAGTTTTTTTTTCTATATTTTTCGAAATTGTTCTTAGTGCTACCAAAATGTTGGTGTAAAATAGATTTTCTTAGTGGTCCATATACCGTTCAGTTCTGTCAAGTTTATTATTATTATTATTTTTTTTTATTATGATTAATAATAATAATAATAATAATAATAATAATAATAATATACAGATCACTACTGAATTATGTTCTGGATTATTCCCTCCAAATCTCTAATACACGACTCCATGTAATAACTTAGAAATATACAAGATGTATACAAATAAGGCCCGAAGGCCACTTGAGGATAAGGTGGTCACTGGGATAGCAGCGTAGTAATAGTTATTGATAGAAATAAGGTAAAAATAGATTATTTTGGAAAGATGGCGACTCAACAAGAACTTGTTTGGATTGAACCTGAACACAACCATATTGTAATCAGCTGGAAAGCAGGCCAGTAGAACAGAGTTTCACAGGCGAGCGATTCTAGGAAAAAAACTTTGTTCATGGAATCTGCGTTTAGATTTAGGACCAGATAGAGAATGTTCGTTGTAGCTAGTCGAGTGTTTTTTGTGAAAGTGTGGTATGGGAGAACCACAGATTGAAGCTCGGACGCCCTTCCTTTAGATAGTATTGTAGAAAATAAACATCATGGCAGTTACAGCCCCAGAGCCATGATGCATACTTCTATAACATGCTTTTGTTAATTATACAACCATGCTTGTCTTTTTCACCCTTATCTACGTGTGTCCCTCGTGCATTGATAAGCCGTGATCTATAAATATAAAATAGAAGTGAGGATTGTATAATTCTTCCGTTAACCTCAGTTCCAAATTTGTTTAAAAGCCCTTCTTCAAAGAATCATGTATATTAACTTAAAAACAAACAAAACACATACCTTTTATTTTATTTCCTTTTTTTTTCTTCCACTGGAATCGCCCTTTTATTTAAAAAAAAAAAGTACTTGTGATCACTGAAACGTGTCTTTTACGCATAGCGACACGGATTATTTAATCAAGGATTTCGTAAATGAAACACATTTATTTTCCGTTTCTCACATTTTTCTTCTCTTACCTTTATGCACCCATGAGAATTCTACAAGAATAGGTTTATGGGTCTGGAGACATTTTTGTTTCACCCCTCCACAGAACCCCAGTAAATTACGCCGACAAAAGTAACACGACACCTCGCTTGAAAGCAGGTGCGTGAAAAACAAAACAACCCCCACCCCCATATACCTCATAGCAGGAAGAGAGCAAGCCCCAAAAGAAACCAGTTTCCGCAGATTCACATTTTCTCTCCACCCAGGGTGCATAGTTTTAATTCACCACACCTAATCCCCTGATAGCAGACACTCCCTCCCAATGTAATTCATCCTGTATTTCCCTTATTTTCATATTCCGTTATGTAATAACCAACAGGGTTATCTGGCGTTACCCCTGGATTATATAAATAGCACAATTGTATGATTCGTCTGTGGTGTATTGTTGCCGTGTAGAAAATATTTCTATTCTATAGAAGTCTGGCACGAACGCAGACACCGCGATATTATTTTACTACATTTATACCATTGAAATTGACTCAATGTAGTCAGTTTCAATGGTTATTTCACAATATATCTGCTTCTGAGGATTTATCTCACAAACTTATTCTTTTTATAGTTTTAATATGGGTATTATATATTTACATTGCTGTATGGAAATTACGTAGATTATACAACTTGTTATATCTACAGTTCATCCAAGTTTTAAATTTTTTGTAAAGAAGTTTGCCCATGTAACTAAATCTAATTATCTCACGTTACTCATTTACGTAAATATAACAAGGCGTGCTTAGTTTTTTAATCATGTTCCATTGAACTTTTGTTATTTGTGATTAAGTGCCAAGAATGTTTGTCACTATATTTACTATCATTAAAGAGGAATTTGTGGTTGTTAAATCTTTCTTTGAAGGTAAATCAATGATACCTATATTATTTATCCTTGGAGCTTCTCTATTTGTAATGGTATCAAAACAATGTATACTCTATCTTCTTTTGTTACCGCCTGATTACCAAAACTACGGTTTACCCGTTGGCATGCAATCATTTTTATTCAGCCATACGACCAACAAATCGAACTTTGCTCCATTCTTAAATAAGCAAATGTAAATCAGACGTTTATTTTTCGTATTGAAAAAGTAGAGATCATCAAAGTAATCGGTGAAACATGTCTTGATGTGTAGTCAAATATTTGTATAAATAAAACTTATATGAACAGGGTAATATTCTAAACCATAGATCATTTTAAATTTCTGAATATATATTCTACGGAAACATAACCACATTATTTTCTCTAAATGGTTATAATAAGAGGTGCGTCCAACTTGTAGAATCAAGAATGCGCTTACCTTCCCTCTCTACCATTATGGACCATTTAACTAATTTCAACAGATTTATTCAGTAGCAATTAGTGGTTTGCTAATTGCCATTGGACCAGCCTATAATTAGTCAGGGATGGTGGATTGTTCTATTTTGAGGCGCCTGATTGGCTAAACATGCCAGGAGGGTCAAGTGCCACTCTACAAATGCCAGCTGCTCTGGCATTCAGGGTTTTTACTGTTCTAGACTTCTGCCAGGAACTACACTCTGTCAATTATCGCATCCACTCAGCACAACATCTTCATTGGATTAGCTGGCTCACCCTAGCAATATTCTACACAACTAAACTCGATCCCGTCCCCAAAATATTTAAAATAAGTTTGATACAAAAAATAATCTGCAAGGCTTGTTATTCAATAAGATTAACAAGAACTGCAGGTGTATCAATGTAATTGCTCCTCTAGAATTTGATCACGATATCATTGTCACAAGTGATACACTTTAAGAATTAGAATGGATTCTTGATGACATCCACAATGCCAACTATATAGTTGTTTCTTAAAACGTACACTGAACCCCGTCCAAAAAAAACAAAAAAACAATGTCATGTATACATGTAAATATAACACAGAAGCCTCAGTCTCAGTGAAATTTGAAAATGTCAAGGAAGTTTATAAGGGAATCTAAATAGGAGTAATGGTGAGAAGCGAAGCTGATATGTTTTTTAGCCAAATAGAATCATAAAGAAACGAAAATACACCATGAGCATTAAAGGAAAAGTATTAAATGAATACACCATACATGTTATGATGCAGAGTTGTGAAATATGAATACACCATACATGTTATGATGCAGAGTTGTGAAATATGAATACACCATACATGTTATGATGCAGAGTTGTGAAATATGAATATACCATACATGTTATGATGCAGAGTTGTGAAATATGAATACATCATACATGTTATGATGCAGAGTTGTGAAATATGAATACACCATACATGTTATGATGCAGAGTTGTGAAATATGAATACACCATACATGTTATGATGCAGAGTTGTGAAATATGAATACACCATACATGTTATGATGCAGAGTTGTGGAATATGAATACATCATACATGTTATGATGCAGAGTTGTGAAATATGAATACACCATACATGTTATGATGCAGAGTTGTGAAATATGAATACATCATACATGTTATGATGCAGAGTTGTGAAATATGAATACACCATACATGTTATGATGCAGAGTTGTGAAATATAAACACTTAATGAGACAGCGTTAGAAAACGAAAAATGTCACAATGCAAAATGGAATGCATTATGTTTGGCATCAGTCTACGTGATAAATGAAGAAATACCTGGATGAGACAGCAAGCTGCAGTAAATGGCATTATCATTACCATAAGAATGATAACACACGGATGAGCTGGTCACCTTTCGAGATATACAGAGAACAAGTTGACATATAGAGCAACAGAATGAACCTCGGGCAATGGAAAGACACAGAGAAAGGCCAAAATCCCGCTGGAGTAACAACCTCGACGGTGAACTTTGTCCTACTTGGCCATAACTAGCCAGGGATAAAACAATGCTGAAAGAAACCAAGAAGGGGTTTCACCTCCAGCAGTGATAAAAAAACATGATGATAATGATGGTATAATGTAAGTGATTTTTATTCTACATTGAGTTTTTTAACACCAATCGTTACAATTTGTTCTTGACGTAGATTATACTCCAAAAGTAGAGATAAATAATGGAAAAGGGGTTTCATGAAAACAAAACAGATACTACACTAATCCACCTCATGATCTGGACATTGCACAATAGTTCATCAGTCTGAAATTATATACTAACATAAATTGGACATTAATATATATTACAGTAGTATAGTTTCTGTTATTCGAAATTTCCATTGGTAATGGATTCAGTTATCTACTCTTGGATTCCTTTCTATGCTCCAAATAGAGCTTGTTATCCTTATTGTTTATATTCTACAATTTATTCTCACCTATTTATAAAACGAAATCTTTTCACTTTCATCTTTTTGGCTTACTTTTCTGTCCGTGTTTCGTTCCGTCATAAATGGTTTAAATTTCGAATTCTGTCTTTTTTGTTTGCATATTCATTTATTCTGTCTTTCTCTCCTATAAAACGACGAATAAATTATTAAGATAAATTAAAAAGATCAGGAGAATAAAACGCCATGGTTTATATTTTGTTTATCTTACATTTTAATCGCAATTCGCAAACGTCGTACAAGATGGCGGTTTTGTTGTCTCTATTACTGTTTTTAACGCCATATTGAGTGTTAAACGTTATTTTGGGTGAATTCTTAGAAATTTGGGAAACGAGTGAGACGATACACAAAAGAGGGGAGAAGGAAGATAAATGAATAAGGAAAAACGAAAGAGAAAGATAGAAAATACAAGAGCTTGAGAAACTGGTAGATGTGGAAAAGCCAAGACTGGAGATTACGTGGCAAAATTCCCTCGATCCCTATATCACATAAAAGGAACCGAATTTCTCCTAATCGCCGTTATGTAACTATGCCAAAAATATATAAACAATAATATCGCTATTTCAGAAGTTAACAGTTTTGAATAAGCAGAACTTATTAAACAATATAAACGCAAGTTTAAAAAAAGAAAAGAATCAACACATTATTTATTTTTAACAATATATATATATAACTTTAAAAAATTTTTTTAAACAATATAGATAGAACTGTTTATAATTTGAAATAGTAAATTTTCACTTGGTTTCTACCTTAACATTTTCCTTTAAAATAACAACTCCGTAGGTTTTCGGGTATGCTGAAAACGAATATCGCATTTAAATTTTCCGCAAATAAGTAGTTTTCCAGATATTAAGCAATTTCTTATGTTAAAAGTGGTGATCTTAGTTGCACGCCAAAAATATGCGGTCTTGCGCGTACAAATATTGCCAGCACTTTAAACATACTTATATAGCTTAATATCCGGAAAATTACTTATTTGCAGAACATTTAAATGCGATATTCATTTTCAGCATACCCGAGTTGTATTTGTAAAGAAAAATATTCAGGTGAAAACCAAGTAAAAATTTACTATTAAATATTCAGTTGTTTTGGTATTTAGTTATATTTAATAATAAAATTCAGTTTGTTATAATTAACAATATACGCATTAAATAATGTTTCTTGCGAAGTTCCTATCTATTACTCTCATCCTCCTTCATACTATGATGTTTGACGCCCAGCTTTTAGTTCTATCCACTATCGTGTTGTTTATTAACAGTCAAAGGAAATGATACTATCCATATCCGAAGAATGGAATATATAATTTAACACAATAGGGAATATGACTAGTACTATTAAACACATGTTTAAGAGAAAAGGCAAGATAAAGAAAAAAAAAAAGAATGGCTTTTCGTTTGTTTTCTTTGGTTTTAAATTTAACTGGCTTTACAAAGTTCCTTTTTGCTGATTCAAAGAATCTAACGCAAACAAAATGAGTGTCTCAACGGGTCACTATATATATATATATATATATATATATATATTAAATGAAAGATGACGTATAAAAGTTATATCTAACTTTATTATATTATATCATCAGATCAATAAGGAAAACTAAAGGTGAAAATTAAGAAAAAAGAAACCTTTCAAGCCATGGCATTTTGAAACTAAATGCTTCTCATCAGATTAGGAGAACGACCAGAATTATACAAAATGCAAGTATATATATGTATGTGTGTGTGTGTGTGTATTTACTCTTCTTCGTCCCAAACAATGCACATTGCCACTTGAACCGAAGGGGCTACTATTTTGGGATCCTGTCTGCCAGGACACAGTATGAAGTTGAGCAACATATATCTGATCGCACTACATTTAAACTTTCGCAGATTATTATAATCAGGAAAGCAGGAGACAGGGACGTAATTCCAAAGTCTAGCATACCGAGGGAAAAAGCTGGTAGAGTAAAAGGGTTTTCAGCATCCGGGAACCTCCACAGGGAAAGGACCTTGCTTCTTTTCATATTAATCGGGAGTGTGTACGTCGAAGGACATGAGTACATAAAAGCATATTCTACAAGGGCCCGACAATATTTTTCGGACACTTTGAAAAAAGTACTTCAAGGTGGTTACTAGTGCTAATAACTTTTGAGATTGTAAGTACGTAGTTGAGGGGTAAAAATCCACTACTAATGTATTAATTTTTAATTTAGCTTTGATAATTTTAGTTTTTTTTTTGTGATTTTTGCGAAAACTTGCGCGACACTATTTTTCGGAAATGACAAAAAATCCTATTTTATTAAGAGCTATGTTCATGTATATGTTGCTGTATGCAAATTCTCTGCGTCTACACTTAGCTGTCATCATTAGAATCAATTATCTGTTCTATTCTTCTGCCAAAAAAGTTAAGTGTAATGAGGTAAAATGTATTCAAAAGATGCCGTTTGTTTGCCACGGAAGAAGCGGGAAGATGGCATCAGCATCAGAAGGATCACCATGAATTTAAAACTGTCGAAATCAACGGTCGAATACATGCTGAAGTCAAACTCCGAGCGGAAAAAGAAGAGAGGACGGAAAAGAAAAATTGGCAAGAGGACTGAAAGAAGAATGAAGAGGACTGTGACACGGCTTTTGACATCTGGGAGAAAAAGTTACAGCAAGAAAACTGAAGGAGAAATGTGAATTGAATGTAAACGTCTGAACAGTCCAAAGAACGCAGCATAGGATTCGTTGGAAGTATGAAAAGGCTAAGAAAAAATTACACTAACAAAGAAACCCAAAGGAGCAAGACTGGGGTGTGCTAAAAGGTGGTTAACAAAGTATGTTGGCTTTAAGAAGGTTATATTTACTGATGAGAAGCGTTTCAAGTTTTATGGGCCCGATGGATAGTGTACTTGGTTGAGAAGGGGTGAGATTGTTGTACTCAACAAACGACAGATGGGAGGAGGAGGAGGAGGAGGAGGAGGAGTTATGGTTTTGGGTATGATCTTTGCTAATGGAAATATATGGTTGGAGTGGCTAAAAGGACGACAGAACAGCGAAAGTTGCAAATAGTTGCTGGACGAGAAAACCCTGCCTAGAATAAAAAAAAGAGATGGGGGAATGATTTCTTTCCACAGTAAGACAATTGCAGCATCCATGTGTCAAAACTCATGAAAGAATGGGATGGCTAAAGTGAATATGACTACTTTGGAATGGCCTGCAAAAAGCCCAGATCTAAATTTAATGGAAATTGTTTGGGAAATGCTTGCGCAAATTGTCTATGATGGACCTGAAATAACGAAAGAAGCTCAACTATGGGGACGAATGCCAAAAAATAACTAATAGAAACATGTCGAGATGTCATTGCGCATATGTTTGATCATTATGAAGAGAGATTGATAAAAGTTATTGAGAAGAAAGGTGATATTACAGATTATTAACAGTTTTTCAACGATGTCCGAAAAATAATGTCGCGTGTGTTTTGTGAAAAATAATGAAAATTAAATATTTTTCCTAAGGAATTTCGCGACTCTATGGTACTCGGAAAGTGGAGTACTAAAGTGTCCGAAAAATATTGTCGGGCCTTGTAATTAAGTTAGAAAAACGCTATCAGAATTAAATACATTGATCGTCTAAATTATAATAATGATACCCCCCCCCACTTATTACGCACTTTTATTAAAAGAAAACGGAAGTCAGTTGACGTTCGCATGCGATCTACCCGTATCTTCGCAGTGGTCTGATCCAAACGCGCTATTTCTAGGCAGAACTCACATAAATTTTCATCATGCTGGTATTTCGCCGTACTTCTTGAATATTTATCTCGTTCTGTAAGCCCCTTACGTCGTCAAGCGAGAAGAATTGATCATCTTTCATCCGTCGATTCGAACGCCATTATTAACAGATTACTGATTTCAATACGAGGCAAAGAATCGCGGAGAAAGTTCAATAGCGAAACAATAAGAAAATGAATATATTTAAATAACGATTACAGAGAAAAGAGAAGAAGGGGAGATGGAGAAAAAGAAAGGCTAGAAAATGCAAAAAATAAACAGAAAGAAGGAAGAAAAGCGACAACGAAAAAAAAAAGAAAAGAAAAAGAAAAAAACTAATAATAAACGAAGGACATTATGAAGAAATATTTAGTTGTTTTGTTTTACGGCATATCAATCCTTTTTTATTTATTTAATGCCAAAAATCAAGTAATTTTGGAAAAATGTTATGCTTAAATTTCTTATTGTCTTCACATATTTATTCATAACGTTTGGTTTGGGCGTTTTATTTTACGGCATATCAATCCTTTTCGGGTTAATACCGAATTCAGTAATTTTGAAAACTAGCTTTTACGCTTCAATTCTTTATATTTTCATATATTTATTCATGGTGTTTGGTTTTATTGTTTTGTAGAAGGAAAAATGCTGCGTTTGTTTTTGGCTGTGTCGAAAATTTAATTTTGTCAAGAGAAAGAAAAAAAAACAACAAAGACAATAACATCAATGTTTGGTGCATTTTAAGCTAGGAAGACAGTATCTTCAGACGGCCTGAACTGATAGCATCAGTACAGAGAAGGAAAGTGGGAGAATGAAATACAGAGATAAATAAAGTCGATGAAATAAGGGGGGGGGGAAACGATACAAAGAAGGAAATATAGGTTTGTTCATTTTGCAACATATCTTCTCTTGGAGTCGTTCTCCAATGAAGCACAGTGCCCATCATAATGGATTCATTAAACAGAAAATCACATTTTACCCATAGAGAAACGGTTCATACCTTACCCAGTGATAAAATTGTTTAAATTAATTTAATAGAATCAACTGGATTTTAAATCGGTTTCATCGTCCAAATATGCATCCATTATCCCAGTCGGGCTCTCACGAAAAAAAAAAAAAAATGAGAAAAAATAGACAAGAAATATACACAAAAAAAAAGAAAAAAAAAGAAAAGAAAAAAGTACTCATAACGCAAAGGAAAAAGAAATAAAGATGGAGGAGAATCAATGAAGAAAAAATATGGCTGCCACAAATGACGCGCAGCAGGTAATATTGGATCGTATATAGTTTACAGGATATCCATCATTTTGCGGCGGATTTCTTATTATAGTTGACATTTTACAATATTTCTCCCCATGGCAGATTAAAAAGTAATTAGACTATTAATCAATTTATTTTTTCTAATAGAATAATATATTTGGGAGACAGATAAAAAAGAACAGTAATAACGTAGAACACTTAAAATTTAGAAAGCATTGTCGCATGAAATATATAACACAATTTTATCTGTATATCTTGTTAACTGTAAAATATCTGCGCTGGATTTTGATATAATTTTAAGGGTTGCGAAGAGAGTTAAAAAGTTTGGAGAACAAATAATTATGATTATACTACTGCTAATAATAATAATGTAAATAATAAAATGAAATATATAAAAATACAAAATAATTATAATAATCTAATATATAAAAGATTATATATCTGTCTGTTTCCATATTTTCAAACTCTATCTCCTCCGAAACTAAAAGTCGCATTTTGTACATTCATCTCAGTTGATTTTTTATTTTAATCAGTTCATATGCGCGTCACGTTTATACAGTGGTAACATTACCAGCTTTGAATGCTACAGTTTCGCTTTCGATTCCGGCTGATAACACCCAGATATTATTTTCTTACTTTTAAAATCACAACTCTACATGCGAAATCTGGACCAATTAAAATATCATATTTAAGCATATTTTACGATCCGATAGTGAAAATAAATAATAAATAATACAAAATAAAATAATAAAAATAATAATAATCATATATAAAATAATAAAAGATATAAATAATAATAACAACACCAACATCAATAACGCGGTCATGCCATCATCGTTTGGTACCATTTAAAATGGAAAATGACACTATTTAAAACTCCACGGAGAATACTGAAATATTTGAGAGGTTCATTGTTACTTAAATTCCAGATAAAGTAAACGGCTGTTACGGAAACACAAAGTGAGTTGCAATAATGGTCGAAAGAAAAGAATGTGATAAACATTTGAGGAAACTTGCTGTCACTCAGTCACTAAGAAGCATCACCTGTGGTTGCCAGTGAACGATCACTGGTAATGATTTATATGACAACTTCTAATGAATTAGTAACAATAATAATTATTATTTCTATTTAATGCTGGAGCATATCCCTAATGAGAAATAACACACACACACACACACACACACACACACACACACACACACACACACACACAAAAATTATAAAAGAAAAAAAAAACAAAACATCTTAAAGAATGTAATGGTGTTGAGGAGAATAAAAAGAAAATGATTGTGTCGGTTCTTCGGACCCTTATCGCTCTCTCTTTATATATATATATATATATATATATATATATATATATATATATATATATATATATACTCCCTCTCTCAACCCATTCCCTTTATCTTTCTTCCGCCAGCCTCTTCGCACTCTGTCCGATTGGAAGTTCGTTTTCCACTTCATTGAAACTGCACAAAAGATAACGACAGACGATCCGCCATTGTCCCTGGGAATATTGTTTTAATTAGAGCAAATCAATGCAAATGGCCGCCCTAAGTGCTATCGCCATCACATGACTAAACTGTGGACAGTGGCAAAATCGAGACGATTGAGTGTCGAACTCATTGGACGTCCATATTGGTTGAGTCAAAAGGTCCCTTTTTTTTCTAAAGAGACAAGATGAGAATACGAATAGTAATAATAAGACGATGAAATAAAAATTAAGGAAAAGAATAGAAATAAAGAAGAAAAGGAATAGCAAGTGCTCGACTGAGCTTCAATCTATGCCCCCCTCGCCAAACTTTCACAAGAAACACTCGTCTAGCTGAAAACACTATCAATAATCCCCCCCACTCTTTTTCTGTGCCTAAACCTAAACGTAGATTCCATGAACAAAAATTTTTTCTTAGAACTGCACGCCTGTGGAATTGTCTTTTGTTTTCCTGCTTTCCAGCTGACTATAATATGGTTATCTTCAAATCCAACGTAAACAAGTTCTTGATGAGCTGTTCCACAAATTTACCGAATTTCCATTACTAACGATTACTATATTGTCCAATTGACTACTGTACACTCTTAACCCTTACCCTCGCGTGGTCTCTGGGCTTGATAAGTGGTTATGCCTATGTAAAAAAACAACAACAAAAAACAATAAGCACAATAAAGTCAAGAAAATAAAGGATGATGATGTATATATTAATACATCTAACGTACGTTCGTATGTGTCTCACAGTTTCCAGATTTTAATTTATTCAATCGGGAGATCCTATTTATTAAAAGGGGGATAAAAGGTGATAACATACTACGAACATTGCATTATTAGTATATCGATACGTTAATTTGATGTTCATACTCTGTTATATCACCTTCTATCCTTCTTTTTTTTAATAAATAGGATCTTCCAATCACCGAAGACACAATGTAAAAATAAAAATAATAAAATTAAATGATGTCGTTTTTACGTGAAACTAAAATATACTTTCTTCGCTTTCCGGCTAGGATCCAAGGATAGTATATGTTATGTAAAAAACTGGTATTATGATATCGTGGGGGCTTTCGTTCGCACCGAGCGTCCATACAATGCCACAAACTCTTATAAAAATATTGGAGATAAACCGTAATAACCAGATATATTCTGACAGTACATTACCTAGATAAATACTTTTACAATTTTAACAAAAGGGCTACAAAAATATCGTGTCATCTCTATTCACGCTGAACGCCCACAGAATGCCCAACAGCAATATATTATATATGAAAGATGCCGCTGTGGAATTTCCACAGGTCCCGCTGCTGCTGCTGCTAATAATAATAATAATAATAATAATAATAATAATAATAATAATAATAAAAATAAATGGTCGAATTATAGATTTTTATGTTCATGCGACCACAGGGTGAAGAGACGGAGAAATGAAGCGAATACACAAAATTTGGCAGAAAACTAAAAGGTATATGGAGCATGAAAAAAGCCCGTATAATGCCAATAACCGAAGGAGCACTAAGAACACGGACTAGGAGAAATTGGAATAAACGGGAAGATTATAACACTAACAAACAAATAAAAACAGCTGAAATCTTAAAGAAAATGCTTGAATACGGAACCTAATCTACGAACTACAAATATTAAGCAGACACACGAAAACCGCATCAAAAGTTTAAAAAAAGAAAAAAAAACATGAGAAAAAGGGCCACATGAAACTAATGAAAATTGAAACTACACGAAACTTTAAAAATAAACTGCCCCCCCCCCAAATATCATCATCCTCTACTAATACCACATAAAATAATCCAGGAGGATGGAAGGACCGAGAAGGGAAAACACTAACCACTGGACAAATGCGAAGAATACTGGGAGCTTTGGGAGGTTTGTATTGCGACCCAAATTCCGGTGAAGACCACTGGTCCTTGCTAGCAAAAAATCAAGAGTAAACAGCTGTTGCGATAATGCAAAGTTATTTGCAAAGATTATTTAAATAGGTAGAGAATACTGGTATCTGTGGAGATTTTTTGTCAAAGGAACACCAACGGTTATTATCAGTGACTAATCGCTGATGATGGCCTGTGTGAGATCTCCGAATGAATAATGATAATAATAATAATGATAATATTAATAATAATGATGATAATGATAATAAATATGATGATAATAATGATAATGATAATAATCATAATGATGATAATAATAACGATGATAATAATAACGATAATATTAATAATGATAAAAATAATGATGATAATAATGATAACATTAATAATAATGATGATGATAATAATCATAATGATAATAATAATAATGACAAAATAATGATAATAATAATGATGATAATGATAATAATAATGATGATAATAATAATGATGACAATAATGATGATGATGATAATAATAATAATAATGATAATGAGGATGATAATAATAATGATAATAATAATGATGATAATGATAATGATGATAATAAAAATGATAGTAATAATGATAATAATAATGATGATAATAATGATAATAATGGTGATAATAATGATAATAATGGTGATAATAATGATAATGATAATAATGATAATGATAATGATGATGATTATAATAATGATAATAATAATGATGATGATGATAATGATAATATTAATGATAATTATAATTATAATAATGATGATAATGATGATAATAATGATAATAATAATTATGATAACGATGATAATAATGATAATAATAATTATAATATTAATGATAACAATAATGATTATAATAATGATGATAATAATAATGATAATATGATGATAATAAAGATGATAATAATGATGATAATAATGATAAATATGATAATAATGATGATAATAATGATAATGATAATAATAATAATATTGATAATGATAATTTTCATAATAATGATAAAAATGATGATAATAATAATGAATAATAATGATGATAATAATAATGATAATTATGATGATAATAATAATGATAATAATGATGATAATGATAATAATTATGATAATATTAATAATGATAATTATTATGATAATAATTATAATAATGATAATAATAGTAATTATTAGAAGAAGAAGAAAAAGGAGAAGAAGAAATCGAATAATATAAAAAGGGGGCAAAACAAAAAGAAAAAAAAACAAAAGAAAAATAAATAAATATGGCTAAAATTCTGTTCTAAAAAGAAAACACTGAAAAGGTTTCGCATTTGAGTTTAACAGAAAAAAAAAATAATAATAACCCCCGGTCGCCGTCACCACCACCCTAACCACTATCTTTGTTTTAAATGTTGACGAATTCCTCCCACGCATTTTTGTTGTCCGTGCTTTTATTGCATCTCACACTCTTACCTCTCCCCTTTTTCCTCATCCAACGGATATGACACGAAGCTACGCAGAGTGGTGCGGTGTGAGAGTTCAGGAAAAGGTCATTAGAGCAATGCAGTATTTGAGAAGAGGAGAGAGAGAGAGAGAGAGAGAGAGAGAGAGAGAGAGAGAGAGAGAGAGAGAGAGAGAGATGAGATGAGAACAAAGAAGGAAGAAAGAAATAAAGAGACAGAAGGATTTTAAGAGAAAGATAGCCATGAGAAGAGTGAAACAGATAGAAAGGAGGAGGGAGAGGGAAAGATGGAGAAAGAAAGAGTAAAAGAATAGGTAAAAAGATAAAGAAGAAAAGAGAAATGAAGAACAAAGAAATAATGAGAGGAGGGCAGAAAAGGGAAAGAAAATAAAAAGAACGGAAGAGAAAGAAAAGCAAACGAAAGAAAGAAAATGTGAGAAAAAGAGCGGGAAAGAGAGAGAACAGGGAAGAGGAAGAGAGGGAAAGAAGAGAGAGAGAGAGAGAAGAGAAAGGGAGTAAGAGGGGATAGAGAAAAATGAAAGAGAGAAAGAACAAGGGTGAGAAAGAAAAAAAGGAAGAGAGAGAAAGAAGAGAGAAAGAAGGTGACAGCAGAGGGAAAGAAAGCCGAGAAGAGAGAAAGTGAACGAAGGGAGAAAAACGAATGAATGAATAAAACAGAATAGATACATTGAGGATATTGCCAAGCCTGCTGCGAAGAAGGTGGGCTGTATTTATTTGCTTCCCCAATGAGCAAATTAGGCACAAGGCCGTTTTTTATGTGGAGAGAGGGGGAGGGAAAAGGGGACCAGCTCCCGAGAGGTGGGAAATGGGAGCTGGATAGTGAGAGCTAGCTGGTATGTAGGGTTTCCCTTACATGGACCAAAAGATTGCCACAAGGGCAATGGCCTTTGATTGCAGCATCTGCCGGAACAGGCTGGTGCATCTGCTACTAGCCTTTCTTTCCCTGACAGGGCTCAAAAAAGAATCGCCAACCTACAGGTCTCGCTCTGCCAACTAAACACTAACCCTTGTCCCATTGATGAAATATTGCATCCATGTGCCTATTTTACAAGTATTTTAATGGAAGGTGCTCTGACGAACTCCAGGAGCTTGTACCCTCTCGACGCAAAATCTCACCCCTACACAGATCCCTAGATATCGGAAAGTCTGATAGTTTCTTCCCTCGAACTGCTAGACTTTGGAATTTCCTCCCTGTGTGAATGTGAACAGACATCTTGCTGCTTAACTCCATACACAGTGTGCCTGCATATTATGTCCCTACATCCAAGTGGTACTATGCCTTGTTTGATGTGAAATAGCAAATAAATAGATAAATAATAAATAAAATTAAATTAATGAAGAAAATGGATGAGGAAAAGGAAATAAAGAAATGTAAATGTAAAAAAAAAGAGCAGGAAAAGAGGAAACGACAAAAATATACGTGGAGAAAATGACAGACAAAAAAGATTGAAATAAAATAAGAAAGAAAATGTGAGTTATGAAAAACGAGTTACAAGAAATAAAAATAAAACGAAAAATAGGAAGATAACGAAAGAAAAACCAAAAATAAAAGAACTAAAGAAAGAAAGAAAGACACAAGAAAACAAATTAAAAAAGAAAAAAGAAAAAACTAAAGAAAGAAAGCGACATAGGAAGAACGAACGAAATACTACTACTACTACTACTAATAATAATAATTAAAAGAAATTTGCAGGAAATATTTTTCGTTTGATATGTTTTACGGCCTATCCACCATGTTTGCTATTCTTTACTATCGAAACATACCTATTATGAACAATTCTATGTATACGATTAACTGAACACAAGTGGTTATTTTTATACATAGTTTAAAGGAAATTAAGGATTTACATAATTATCATTCATAGAGGGCAACGGGCAGGTTCCCTTTTTATTAGTTACTACGGCGAACTGCATGAAAGAGCACAACTCCTTTTACAGGAAATTCCACCAACTTTGATTCACACTTTGTAATGCTAAGTGGTGAGCTACTGGCATCAAGTACCATTTTAAAGTATCCAGACCTGTCAGCGATTACTCTTATGACTACGCTAAGATTCCATACTCCTTAAAAGTGTCCATTAGGCTAATCACAACACGTTCGTCTGAAAATGAAAAGAAATTTATAAAACTGAGGGGACGGGGCGGCCAATTATGATCGGACCCAAACTTCTTTATTACTCTACAATTGTTTTCATTTTATGGAAACATTACGGTGAAAGTCTGCGTTTGTCCCAACTTTACGTTAGTAGTTTACGAGACTAAGGCACCAGAGAAACCAAAGTTTATCTGCAAGCCATTTTTTTTTTTATTTTTTATTTTTTTTAATTATGAACCATATTTGTGGTGTCTAAAAACAAACACGCGTGTTGTGTGTGTTTAAGCGAACGCAACAAAACCTGACGAGACTCGAACTCGAGTTGTCGATTTCATAATCTGGAGTTCGACGACGACGACGACCACGACGAAGAAGAAGAAGAAATAATAATAATAATAATAATAATAATAATAATAATAATAATAATAAATAAATAAATAAATAAAATAAAATAAAATAAAATAAAATAAAAACAATAAATAATAATAAAAAAGCAAAACAAAGACAAAATCATTAGTATTCAATCTATTGGTTACTTGTCAAGAAATAACATCAGCCTGGGAATGGTGGAAGTAGAAAAGTAAATACAAGATGACCCCCCCCCTTCTCCCGCTAATCAAACCATTCCCCGCCACGCCAACAGTCGCATCGCGTGAGAAGACAAGAGACGGATTGTTAAGAGCCTTTTCCGTGTTGACCAGCTGCTCCTCCGGACGATGATGCGAAAACCTGTCCCTCCTCACTCTTTACTGGATAATCTTTTAAAACCGAGATACATAGTTGAGCGTATGCAACGAGAGTAACGGACGCGAGGGAAAGGCGGGATCTCAGGTGGGTACAGGTGAAATAGAATACTAAGCCAGACCGAATCATGTCCAGGACACCTTGATCAGGTATTATTATTATTACCCAACTCCCCTCGCGACCTCCGTTTCTATAAAAGCGCGCGCTTGCACACACCGGAAGTAGAATGCAGAAATAAGCATAAATGTAGTGTATACGTTCGGTGGGGGAGAGGTGATCGGCGTGTTTAGAATTCAACATACTTTATGACGACGTGATATAACATTTTTCCCGATCAAAAACAACTCTATGATCAGCAGATGCCCTCTCAGGATAAGTACAATTAAAATACCCCGTGAACTGAGGAGGACGATACTCCACTTTGTCCACCAGGTATTTGATGAAGTATAAAGCGGGTATTGAATATAATAAACAAAACTGGTTCTGATCAGCATTTTCATACGAACCAAGAAATTGCCATTGAGTACGATACTACCAACTTGGAGATTGCTTTTATACCTCTAGACTCTTCATTATCGAAACAGAGGATGGTTTAACTCGACCGAAAGACGTACTCTTCCAGGCATCACCTTCTCTTTTGTAGGGGGGGGGGGTTATTGCTGATCGCGTGAGGCGCATCTACCGAATCCTGGTAATGTTTAAAAGCTCACGGTTGGACAAAAAGACGAGAAAAAAAAATCTGTATGATTTTATGTTGTTTTTATTATATATTAATGGACTAGCGGGGGTACCCGGCGTTGCCCGGATGTGGTGAAATGTGTGTGGGAGTAAATCAAAACAATAATCTATAAATATAAAAGCGGAAATGTTTGCGTGCGTGTACATTTTCGTGTATGTCCAAGCAAGGGTTTTTTTTTTTTCGAGAACCGATCGGTCGCATCACAACTTTTTAAAACTTTTTATATCGCGCCTAAATGATAATATCTACTAGTTAACAACCGGGGTCGCCTATCTATTTAATTTGCCCGACTTTCAAAAGATAAATATTCAACAATTTTCAATCGCCACATGTGCATTAAGCTTTTTCGTATAAAAAAAGAAGCAACAGACTCGCGGTAAATAAAACACTATCCCGCACTCAAAGTTGACGTCATTAACTCGTCAAAAACGAGCACCTGCCACGTCGCACGTTTTTTCTTTTTACACTATTATTTTCCAACTGCGCGTCAAGGCTCCATTTTTTTTTTAAACAACCAAGGATTTCTGTTTTCATTTACCCCCAAAACACACACACCTACAAACACCCGGGAAACGCTGGGTACTCCCGCTAGTCTATAATAT